>NC_064839.1:13348877-13681377 GCF_024166365.1 Elephas maximus indicus
GAAGATGATCAGCAAAGGTGGGGACTCTCTGGGTGCCATGGAGGAATACAGGTCCCTGCTCTCAGTTTAAGGTTAGGTTTACTCTAGCAGCTGAAAGCAAACACCCAGGCTCCAACTGGGTTTACAAATAAGAACATCTTTTAGCTCACATAACTGGATGACCAGAGGTATTGGACTTGGTGCTTGATCTACCAGGGGCTCAATTTTTCCACCGAGAATCTGGGTCTTTCTTTCCTTTCTGTTTTGAGGGCATGACTTCATTTACATCCTCTGGCTGGATGCTTCTATGATTGCTGACTGGTGGCCCATGCCAACCAGGTCTGTGTGCTTTCTTTTATTCTTTTTCAAGGTGAATGGGAATAACTTTTCCTACAACCACAGAGTGTTTAAGTTGCTTCCTTTATTCTGTTTGGACCCACACAGGTCACCTGCCACTCTCAGACCAATAAAAGACCCTAGGGGAATGACGCACGCTATTGGGTTTAGAAGAATCAGGATCTCTTACCAGGTCTGTTGTGAATCGTTGAGGAAAAGTAGGCGAATAACTAACTGGAACTGGGGCTCTTTTGGAAAGGTGGAAGCGAAGAAGTGGCATGGAGGTGACCAACAGTGTCACTACTCAGATCTTTCAGTTTGTCTAAAGAAGCAAGAATTCTGGATCTTAGATGAAATCTCCCAATTTTTAAATAAGGGCAACAGATTAATTTGTTCATTTGTTTGTTTTTCTAAAAACACCATTCATGTCAATAAGGTGTGGCCCACTAAGGCACGGTTAGGCAATATTTGAAGTTGATCCTTGGGCCTCCAGTTTGGGGGTTTCTGGGGAAGTAGAGAACTGATGGGCAGAATGAATGAAGTAGCAATGAGTGGGTGAACAATCAGAATGGCCCGGCACTCTGGTACTGAGAAGCTCTTGGTGTCTTTTTTCCATAGTCTCGTGTCTGCCTGGAAGTAACATATGGCATAGATTTTGGTGGGCCTCCAATAGCACCACCTTTAAAAGGTCAAGGACTTTCTTAAGAACTTAACTTACTACCCGAGAGTAACTTGGGTGCTAGGGAAAATCAAGATTAATGTTCATTGGAAGTTAAATCCTGCCTTTTTTTCCCCCCTTAGGAAAATTCTGAATGTTAGCAGAAGCATGGATCAGCTGAGAAAGCTACAGGTTTTCCGTTCCAAAAATGCTTTTGTTGCTAATTAAAATTAGTATAATTCTGAAATGATCACATCATTAAAGAGTATTTCAACTGATATTGATTTGATGATACCTACAAACGTTTTAGAATAAAGAGCCTGGTGTTTTAGCATTATAACATGCTCTGATTAAACCTAGGTCTGTGAAATTGATGACATGAACTCCTGATGCTCTTCATTCATTTTCTGCATGAAATAATTATGAATACTTCACTCCATGCAATGCACGTTTATTTTACTTTACAGGGATGGGGGATGGTTGAATAAAGTGCTAGTTCTTTGCTTATCTATGGTATTGCTCTAGCAATATCTTAATTAAGTCTACAGTCAAGATGAAGAATGTGTCCAAAGTATGTTTCGAATCCTTTCAAAGTTGTGCAGTTTTGATGTGTGGTCCTGGGCCAACTCTTTAGAATGGTGTCTATTACAACAATAAATCTTCTGAAGACGTGTCAACCAGGACATCGACATCCTTGGTGGAAGGGAAAGCTGGCTTTCAGAGAGGGATTTTTCCTTATTCCTGGGGCAGGCCCTTTTGCACACTGTCTACCCTGAATAAACATTCTGTTCATTCATGCCTTCTTCCCTCTACTTTCCTGGCAGGTCAAGGCTACACCCTTACCTGCCAGCCTGTCTGTACTCTAACTGCCTGCTAAGACCTCCACTGAAATCCACCCCTTTCAGAATTCAAGTCAACACCAATCTTTCCCTTTCATACCACTTGCAGAAATTTCCAATGTTGCCAACCATTTTGACACCCAATAAAATTAATTCAGCAGATTTGTACCTTGTGTGAGGTGCTATCTAGACTAGAGCAGTGAGAAAGCCAGTCAGACAGGTAAGATCCCTGCTCTCAGGGAATTTGAATTTAGGAATATGACAGACAATAACTAGCTAGACAAATACATAATTTCAGATCATGAAAAGTCCTAAAGGGATACCAAAGTCCTACCATGAATGGGATAACATGATAGAAAAATTGGTGATGGGGAGCCATGTGAGAAAGAAGGTCATCTCTAAAATGATGGCTTTCAGGCTGAGACCTAGGGATGCCAAGTGGGAAGAACATCCCAGAAAGCTGACAGTGTTGCCCGGAGATAGCACATGGGTTTATCTAATCTTCTCACCTTCTAGGTTAAGCTCCTTAAAGGCCACAGAGTATGTATCTGTCTCCACAAGCCATCAGAGGCCAGGGTTAGGCTGAGCATTCAGGTGGTACCTGGCAAATACTTTCTGAGCTTAACCAAAAGAGAGAATGAGTCTAACCTTTCCCAGTGCCAAAGAGAAACAGGACAAGGGCAGCATGGGATGACTGTGTAATAATCTGAGTGAAGAAAGCCCAGTCCTACGAGTTACCAGTTTTCTTAAACCTAATGTCACCCGTATTTCATATGCAAAAACATGGTTGATTCTTCCCCATCTGTATTAGCCAGTGTTCTCCAGAGAAACCGACCAATAAGGTACCACATACACACAGAGAGAGGGAAAGAAGGAGAGAGAGAGAGAGAATTTATTTTAAGCAATTGGCTCAAGTGATTTTGGGGGCTGGCAAGCCTGTAATGCATTGGGCAGGCTGCCGGCTGGAAACTCCAGCAGGATTTCTATGTTACGGTCTTGGGACAGAATGCCTTCTTCTCCAGGGAATCTAAGATTTTTGATCTGAAGACTTTCAGCTGATTGGGTGAGACCCACCCATATTATTGAGGTTAATCTCCTTTACTTAAAGTCAGCTGATTGTAACTGAAGTCATCTACAAAATGACTTCACGGCAACATCTAGAATACTGTTTGACCAAACAACTGGGCCCCATAAGCCTAGCCAAGTTGTCTCATAAAATTAGCCATCACACCAACTATCAGGAGTAAAGGAAAACCTATGAATTTCTTTTCCACCGTTAGTGCTACATCGTTCCTTCAATGCCCTTCCAGAATATTTCTGGTGGTTGAGCTACAAGGCCCCCCTCTGATACAATGTGAGGCTGAGGCATCTGGCTTGCAGTGTGACTATTTCTGGGGCCACGTCCTGTTTTTTTTTTTTCCTATTAGACCATGCCCTCCTTGAGGATCTTGTCTTTCCTCATTTGTATACCCCAACTGTATAAGCAGGCCAGGTCATGGCGTGTGTTTGCCCAACAATATGCTGAGAAACTACTCAGGAGTGCACTACGAACAGGCTGGCAGATGCTTCTTTGGGCCTCAGATTGTCAGATAAGCATGATCCAGGAAGTCCATGGACTGAAGCATCAGAGCCAGAATGACTAGAGTCTCTTGCAAAGAGCGCTTTGCCATTTGCTGAAGGTTAGGAAGATGCATCCAGTGAGCGGTCCAAGATGGCGATGGACTTCTTTCATTGTGAGTGTAACTGGTGAGGAAAGTCAGGGCAGCTGAGAATTTGCCATGACCTGGGGATTTAGCAGGATTTCACTGAAAGTTTTGAATCAGCTAGTGTGGCTTTAGATCTGACATCCATTCAATGCTCATCCAGATCTTTGGTTCCAAGCTTCTGGGATCTGGGTAGTCATGAAACCCAGGGCTTGTATTTCCCCACATATTGAGCTACTGGTGATGGAGCTGCCAGCCCATGTCCTCTCCTAGTTAAACAGCCCCTTCACTTCCCTCCTCACATGATTCCACTTTTGGGGAGTAGGCAAAACAATTAGAAATACCATGGTTCAAGCTGCTTCTCCCACAGTTGGTAAAACATGATGAAGAAGGGGCTGAGGGATCCATTTCTCCTGTCAAGAACATTTCAAAGACAATTTTAAGTCTTCTTCTTACTTGTAATAAATGATGAAAACTCCAGCTACATCTGTTTTCATCTGCATATAATAATTTCAATGGACTCAAAATAGAAGACATATTTACAAAATGAGATTTCTCATTGTTTGGGAATCTCTTTGTCTCCAGACATCCTGGAATCCAGTCACATGATTGTCTGCTTTAACGCCCTGTAAGAGACTCTGACAGACCGCACCAAGTTTCTCTACTTGAAAGAGGAATTCTAAATGCACGACAGATCATACTTTGGCTCTCGATTTTCATGATTTTACTGTTTATATTGAGTTTTTTTAAATAGACTTTTGTGTCTTTACTGGTTTTATGAGTTCTTATTGAAGAAATATACAATGAATATTTTATAGTTGTCTAGCTGCTGTAACAAATTACCACAAACCATGTGGCTTGAAACATCAGAAATGAGTTGTCTAACAGTTCTGGAGGCTAGAAGTAGAAATTCAAGGTGTCGGCAGGGCTATACTCTAGAGGAAGATCCGTTCTGTCTTTCTCCCAGTTTCTGATAGCCCCAGGCACTCCTTGACTTGTGGCCTCAGAACTCAATCTCTGCTCCATCTTCACATGGTTGTCCTTCCTCTGACTATGTCTTTCTGTGTCTCTTCTCTTTTATAAGGGCACCACTCAGACTGGATTAGGGCCCACACTACTCTATTATGACCTCCTGTTATCTAAGCAATGAGATCTTCAATGACCCTACTTCAAAGCAAAGTCATATTTACAGGTACTGGAGGTTAGGACTTCAGCTTATATTTTTGGGGGGACACAACTCAATCCATAACAGCAGTAAATGTAGAGAAGGCTTATGAAGTGTAATTTCACTTCATTCATTCATGCCATTCCTGTGACTAGGGCCAAAGGATGAATGGAGTTGACCAAGAAGCTTCCCCTTTCCCAAGGTAGATGCTTCTGACAGGCAGCCTGTCGGCTTCCCTGGAGAAAGGATGGTTAAAAAGAGAAGGCAAAGAGAGGGATGAAGAAGAATGTCATCTGGATGGACAATTTGGGGTGCACCAAAGTGTGGAAGTGTGTTAGATCCTGCCCACCCACCTGTTGGGGACAACATCTGCTGAAGAAGATGCCTGACCTGTTCTTCGGCATGGGTGTTTCCAAGGTCCTCTTAAATCTTCAGGAATTCTGGTGCTCTGGAGCTTCTGCCTTCCCTCACAGCAGGTGGAGAAAGTGTGGATCTGAGGCTGTGATATGGATCTTCCCAGCCTCAGTACCAGAAATCTTCAGTGAGATGAGCCCAGGAGGACCAAGTCCCACCCCAAGCCTTAGACCTCACTGCTCCACCTTCAGCACCCAAGTGCCAGTGTCTGCCTCTCTGGGCCTCAGGAATTTTATTTCCCCAGAAGCACTGAAGGCTACGCTGCCTGCATACTACAGGTGGGAGAAGACAGGGAATTAACACCCCCCAGGAGCAGCCCTCAACCACTGACTGCTGACAGTTGGCGTATAACTATCCCAGCTCCCTCACCACTCAGGTGAGATTACTCAGAGATGTGTCTTTTTCACAGTTTCTCAGAATTTCCCATGGCAACAGGCACCATTGTGGTAGCCATCTTTATAAAGCACACTTTATTGGCTGAGTTTTCTTTGTTGCCCTCCTACCAGTATTTGCTGCAGTCAAACCCTTGTTTGAGGGTCTGCTTCTGAGGTAGCCCAGACTGAGACACCCACAGTACTGGAGACATCAGCCAGGTGGCCCTTGGGCACACTGTTGGACCTGTATCATTTCACTCATAACTCAGGAACTCAAGCCTACTCTTCCCTCACCTCCACCCTTCGGCAGTTTTGACTGCAAGGTCAGATAAAAACACGCCCCTTTCACACAGAGAAGGAAGAAGTAGTATTCAAAAGAGAGATTCTGGAAGTGGTTTGTGGGAGTGGAATTACAAAACCAGCCATTACTTTTAGTAAAGGGACTGAGGAAGGTTCCTGCCAGGAGGTATGATGACTGGGGTTTGAAGGATTGGCAGGAACTGGGAAAGTAAAATAGAACAAGTAAAATCACAGAGGTGGGGCTACACTGGGACTGAAGAGAGAACCATGAGGGGTGGGTGTTGGTTGAAGTGGGTCAAGGATTTATGAAAGGGAAATGGGGAAATCAGGTGAGAAAGGGACATCAGCAAGGTTTCAGAGGGTGCTGTGCCCCACCCAGCACTCAGGTATATCAATATATATCAATACACTTATTTATGGAATTAATTTGAAATAAGCCCTTCTCAGTCAATCTTAAGACCTAAGCCATTGAAAGGCTTAAGGGGAAGAAAGCAGGAAAAAAAAAAAAAAGGTAGGAAATGAGCTCATGTCAATGAAGTTGGTAAACAAAGATCACAATGTTGAAAAACACTTCAGTAGAAATACGAAAGTTGGAAGGAAAGCAATGTGAAGGCAGCACAGATGGTTCACACCCATGGTGATGTTGGCAGGCAGTAAGCCCTAGCTCCCACAGGGGTCAGCCTTCAACCGCCCCACAGCTTACCCGGGTCCTCCCATAATTCTGGGCTAAGGTGTTAGCTTTGCAAGACCAGAAGCTGTCCCATGCTGTTGGTTTAGCACATTTCAAAACCTCCAGTTCTGGAATCAGTGAAGAGCCGCGGCCCTGGGTGCATGCGAAATTCTTCTCAGGAAAGGGCAAAACGGACTGGCTGACTGGCATGGTACCTGCTTCTCAGTACCCCTGGTTAAGTATAGTCAACAGTAATATCAATGACAGTTACTTCCTCTGGGTCATTTTTTGGCGGTCTGCTGTCATTGTTTGGGACCAGTATGGGAGAAGGACATCATACTTGGTAAAATGGAGTGTCATGGGTTAAATCGTGTCCCCTAAAAGTGTCTGTCAACTTGGCTAGGTCATGATTCCTAGTATTGGTGTGATTGTCCACCATTTTGTCATCTGATGTAATTTTCCTATGTGTTGTAAATCCTATCACTATGATGTAATGAGATGAATTAGTGGCAGTTATATATTGATTAGATCTACAAGATTAGATAGTGTCTTAAGCCAATCTCTTTTGAGATATAAAAGAGAAAAGCAAGCAGAGAGAGAGGGGGACCTCATACCACCAAAAAACAGTGCCGGGAGCAGAGCGAGTCCTATGGACCTGAGGTTCCTGAGCTGAGATGCTCCTAGACCAAGGGAAGACTGATGCGTCACAATGACCTTCCTCCAGAGCTGACAGAGAGAGAAAGTGTTCGCCTGGAGCCAATGCCCTAAATTTAGACTGCTAGCCTACTGGACTGTGTCAGAATAAACTTCTGTTTGTTAAAGCTATCCACTTGTGGTATTTCTGTTACAGCAGTACTAGATGACTAAGACATGGAGGGTCACTGAAAAAGAAGAAGACCCTCAACAAGATGGACTGACATGGTGGATGCTACAATGGGCTCAAGCATAACAAAGATTGTGAGGATGACACAGGATCAGGTAGTGTTTCATTCTGTTGTGCATAGGGTCACTATGAGTCAGAGCTGACTCGATAAAAAGATACCACCTGACAAAAACAGTATTCAGTGCTTAGCATTTTTTACATAATATCCCGGGCAATTACCCCACACCCGTTGTTCCACAGTCAACTCTGTTGAAATACATTTGTCCCCTCACGGGAGGGGCACACTGACCTAGGTTAAGGCTCCACCAGAATCGATGGTCTTTTAGAGGGCTACGTCTTGTCATGATAGTAGAGAGGACATCACTGAATTTCCTAGGCTTATATCACCACCTTCTCCCTGTAATTTCTTGGGAAGTGTTCAATAGAGCTTGTTTCCTTTGCATTCATCTGAGCCTGACTTCTGTCAGTTTATGTGCTTTTCAAAAATGCTGTCAATCCCCCACTTCTAGAATCGGTTAATTATCTAGTTGACTGTCTGCTTAGGAAAGGAAAACCCAAATTGCATAGGATCCCACCCAGCTCCCTGCAACTCGATTCAATAAACATTTGCTGCAGCCATGCTGGTTTGCCCAGCATGTTGCCCAACATGAAAGGAACATGCACCGGGAGGCTGGGGGCTCTCGCCGTGCGGGAGACAGGCGTGTGCCCTCTCTCTAGGCCAAAGCAGGGAGTGACGTGTCTGCTGGCAGTTCTGCTCCTCACAGGGACAAGGGTGTGGGCAGGCAGCTGCTGCTGGCACAGAGGGGCACAGAGCCGTGCTCTTCAGGACAGCAATCCGGCACCGTTCTCTTCCCCTCTGTGCTGGAAGCGCTGTGTGTGCCAGTTCACAGTGTCTGAGTATCTTAGGCAGAAATAGGAGTTTATTGGGAGAATCGCAGGAAAAGCTGAAGAATGTGAGAAGGACAGGAGAACCTGGGGTCTAGGTGGCAGGAAAAAATAGGTAGCTGTTTCACGGAACCTCTGCTGGGGTGAGATGAGTGTCAGGTTTTTTTTTTTTTTTTTTCTGCCTTGTGTCTCTCCAGATTCAAATGATGGAGAGAGAGAGAGAGATTTTTAGTGATACCCAGACTTTGACTAGGTAAGGAAAGGGCCTTTGGCTGGCAGCCTGCCAAGATCCAATGCAATGCCAAAGGGGGGCTTCCCAAGGGGAAACCATACAGCATTCCCCAGAAGATGGAGACACGGATGCCAGCCAGGTAAAGATACCTACTCCAGGTGAGTATCAAGGGTGCAGCTTCTTGCCTGAGTGAGAATGTGTACAAGGGGTCTGAATTTTCCCTGAAAACCAGAGCAAGACCAATAGGGCGATGACAAGGACAGATTCCTTCTAGGTCCCGCTGGTTCAAGCATGTTCTCCTCAGATGGTTGGCTCTGGGAGAATTCTGAGACAGCAGCCAGAGCATCTCCAGAACATGGGTGGGGGTGGGAAGTTGGCTTACCAGTACCAGTAGCCATGGAGTTGATTCCTACTCATGGTCACCTCAGGTGTGTCACAGTAGAAATTTGCTCAATAGCGTTTTCAATAGCTGATCATTTGGAAGCAGACTGCCAGGATTTTCTTCTGAGGTTCCTCTGGATGGACTCAAGCCTCTAACCTTAGTGGTTGAGTGTTTTAACCATTTGGACCACCCCAGGACTCCAAAGTTAGTAGTGCCATGGGCTTTAGGGAGTTGAGAGAGGGTCAGGCTGTCTGGGGGGCAGCCAGGATCCTGTTGCCAGAGGCATTCAAGCGGAGGTTACTGGACTCTGAATCCTGGGGTCTGGCAGAAAGACTCATCATCAGGTAAGTGTTTTCCCCCTTGGGAAAATAGGGGTGACATAGAGGAAGGGGTGCTTTGGAGTCAGACAAAACTGGGCTAGGATACCCACCTGCATCCTAGTTAGCTGTGTGATCTTGGATAAGTTGCCTAAACACTGTAAGCCTCCCCTGCTTATCTGTAAAATGAATGACCCAATGACCATCCTGCAGGGCATTTGTGGGGACCAAATGAAACAAGACTCCCAGAAACAAGACCCATATGAAGCCCAATTAAAAAAAAAAAAATACTAAGGGCAACAGATATACACTGACCATAGGCAGAAAAGTAATTATGAACGGTCCTTTAACAAGTGAAAAGATGCTCAAATTCACCCATAACCAGAGACATGCAAATTAGAACGACATTGAGGTAACAGTCTTGACTGGTCAGTTTGTAAAATCCTGTAGTCTGAGAGCACACACTGTTGGAGAGTTATGGGGTCACAGCCATGTGTTGCTGGTTCAACTTAAAATAATACCAGGCCAAGGAGGGCAACAGGCGATATCTGTCAAAGGGAAAAATACACAGTCACTTTAAAAAGGCATGAAAATTTACTGAAGACATAAAGAAGCCTTCATGGATGGATTGACATACTATTTTCCTGCATGAAAAAGCTCAAATCTGAAGATGTCAGTTCTCCCTGCATTAATTAATTAATTCAATGCATTTGTAATCAACAACTCAGCACGTGGAGCCTGACAAAGTTATTGTAATGTTCATATGGAAATTAAAATGTCCTAGAATTGTTAAGAGTATTTTGGCAAAAATAAGAACAATGGAGGGTTTATGTAATCAGGTTATATCATAAAAATATAGAAACTAAAACCATTTATTATTAGCAAGGGAAAAGACAAATGTATCAATAAAAAAATAACAGAGGCTCTGCAAACAGGCTCATGCATGTCTGAAAATTTATAGAGTTATAAAAATAAAACAATATCCTTATTTCACAACCTCTACTAACCAAAAGTTTGGCAGTTCAAATCCAGCCAGAGGTACCTCAGAAGAAAGGCCTCATGATCTACTTCTTGAAAAATCAACCACTGAAAACTCTATGGAGTGCAGTTCTATCCTGACACACATGGGGTCATCATGGGCCAGAATCAACTGGATGGGACTGGTTTTATATAGCTAAGTGCCAATGGGTTAGACAATGACTCATTCATAAACAAAACTCTAAAAATGTAAAAATAGTATTTTTGTTTGCTTGTTTGGGTAAGAAAAACCTTCTAAAGCAAGAGAGAAAACCCAAAAATGACAAAAAAAAAGTAATCAGATTTAAAAAACAAAATATTTATTAGCTTTCAATTATAGGCGTTTGAGTGACATTAGGGTATGCTGTGTTCATTTCTTTTTTTTTGTTTGTTTAACTGAAGTAAAATTTACAAAATATAAAGTTAACTGTTTAAAAATGTATGGTTCAGTGTCATTTAGTGTGTTCACAATGTAGGGCAACAATCAACCTCTACGGAGTTCCAAAACAGTTTTACCACCTCAAAGGAAACCCTGCACCTGTTGAAGAATCCCTCCTCCTTCCCCCTTCCCCAACACCACCTCCCCCCGTCAAGAAAAAAAACAGTAGGATCTACCTTCCATCTTCACGAATTCACCAATTCTGAATATTTTGTATAAGAGGAATCCTACAACATGTTACCTTTCCTGGCTGTCTTCTTTCATTTAGCGTAATGTTTCCAAGGTCCATCCATGTTACAGCATGTATTAGTTTCTCATTTCTTTTTTATGGCTGATCAATATTCCACCCTACGGATTTGCCACCTTTTGTTTATTCTTCCATCAGCTGAATGGATGTTTGGGTTGTTTCCATATCTTAGCTATTGTGAATACTGCTACTATGGACATTTTTGTAGGGGTCTCTGTTTGAGTCCCTGTTTTCAAGCCTTTTGGATCTCTACCTCGGACCAGATTTGTTGGTTAGGTCATATGGTAATTCTATGTTTAACTTTTTGAGGAGTTTCCGTACTGTTTTCCACAGTGGCTGCATTATTTTACATTCTCACTAACGGTGCTTGAGGGCTCAGAGTTATTATAAAGTTACAGCAATTAAAACTGTTACTGGTTCAAAGGTGGACAAATAGACCAACGCAAGAGAAGAGAGTCTAGAGACAGAGTCAAGCATTTTACACTGTCTTTTTATACAAATAACGTGTGCCTTCTACATTCGTTTGCCACCTGCTCCATTCCTATCCCAGCAAGGTATTTTCATAAGCACTCTATGCCATTTCTTTTTTTAATAGCAAAAAAAAAAAAAAAAAATCATGTAAAAAACATTGGCATAGAACATCGCTTATTAAAACACCTCCGGGGGGAAAGAGTGGTTGGCAAACAAACATAGAAGGCGCGCATTATTTGTGTAAAAATATGGTAGACACTTGATTCGTGACAAAGGGTACATTGTAGTGGGGAAAGGATGCCCTTTTCAATAAACACTGCTGGGTGAATTGGAAAACCATATAGAAAAAAAGTAACGTAGCTCCCTACCTCACAACAAGTATACATAAAAATCCCTTTCAGGCAGATTGTAAATCTAAATGTGAAAGGAAAACAATAATGCTGCTAAGAAAAGCATTAAAGAATATTCTTATGCCCTTAGGGTAAAAAAGGATTTCTAAATAGGATACCGAAAGCATACCATAGAAGAAGATTGATAAATTGGTTACATTAAAATTAAAAGCTTTTGCTCATTAGAAAACATCATAAAGAGTTGAAAAGATATATCATAGAGTGGGAAAATGTATTTGCAATACCAGTAACCAACTTGTTCCCAGAATATGTAAAGAACATCTGCAAATCGATAAAAAAAATAACACACAGCTGTGCCCGTTATTAATTCATTGCCTCCTGCTCCAGATGCACCCTGTTTTTCTATACTTTGTAATAACAGAGCTGGACTCTTGTAACCCCATTTCTGCTTTGCCCAGTTGGCACTATGTCTGGCTCTGCCAAATGAGGGACCTGCAGGGTGACTGTAGAACTGAGGAGGGACAAGGGATTTTTTCTCTCCCTGATTTTGCCCCCTTTATGTTGAGCGGCTTAGAGAGTGAATATTCCTGATTGGTGGTGTAAGGCTCTTGTGGTTCTGGGGTGGCCCCAGCAAGCTTCAGCTCAGAGATCTGAATCTCAGCCTTGAGAGGCTTCCACTTCTTTTTTGAGCTTCCAGATTTCTTCCCTGTTCACATTTCCTTCCTCTCTGGGGTGGCACTTTCTGCAGTTGTTACCCAGATACATCATAGAGTCATTACCCACTGTTTACCTACTTAACAAATCTTTGCAAGAGACTTTTTTTGTTCAAATTATTGGATATGTTTTCTTTCTCTTAGCTGGACTCTGCCTGTTACAAACGAATGGAAGAATAAAAAAGAGACTCAGAACATTATAACAGAGGATGTTCAAATGGCAAATAAACACATGAAAAAGGTCTCCATTACTCATCCGAATGCAAAGTTAAGGCAAATTCAATAACACTATAGGCCCATGAAAACCCTGGTGGTGCAGTGGTTAAATACAACAGCTGCTAATCAAAAGGTAGGCAGTTCAAATCCACCAGGCACTCCTCGGAAACTATGGGGGAAATTCTACTCTGTCCTATAGGGTCAGTCTGAGTTGGAATTGATCTGATGGTGACGGGTTTGGTTTTTTGGTTTTATATGCCCATCAGAATGGTTAAAATTAGAAACAAGTATTGGTGACAATCTGGAGCAACTAAAACTCTTACATTGCTGATGGGGCTGTAAACTGAAACAACTACTTTGAAAGATTGTCATTATCTATCCTCTTTGACCCAGCGATTCCACACATTGGTAGGCCCAATTGAAATTTATATAAGTATACACTAAAAGCCTTGTACAAAAATATTCATAGCAGAATTATTTATAAGAGCTAAACTCTTGGGAAAAACAAACAAACAAAAATACAGATGTCTGTCAACAATAGAATGGGCAAATAAAGTACGGTATATTCATTAAATGTTATACAATAATGAAAATGAACAAACTCCAGCTATATCCCACAACATAGATAAATGGATAACATGATATTGACCAACAGAAACAAAAAGCTAGTCAGAAAAATAGATGGTGAATGATTCTTATATATAAATTTTTTAAAGACAAAACTTATCTTCTGATAGTTTTGTCATTTTGATAGGTTACTTTTGGGTGGAAGAAGATGGTAATGGTCTGAAAGGTATAAAGGGGCTTCTTGGTGCTACAAAATACTCTATTTCTAAAAGCCATCACACAAATAGGTATATGCACGCTCATGTTCATTGCAGCACTATTCACAACAGCAAAAAAAAGGAAACAACCTAGGTGCCCATCAATAAACAAATTATGGTACATACACACAATGGAATACTATGCAACAATAAAGAAAAATGAAGAATCCGAGAAACATCTTACAACATGGATGAACCTGGAGGGTATTATGCTAAGTGAAGTTAGTCAGTTGCAGAAGGACAAATATTGCATAAGACCACTATTATAAGAACTCAAGAAATGGTTTAAACACAGAAGAAAACATTCTTTGATGGTTATGAGGGGAGGGAGGGAGGGAGGGGGGATTCACTAACTAGATAGTAGACAAGAATCGTCTTGGGTGAAGGGAAGGACAGCACACATACAGGGGAAGTCAGCACAAGTGGATTAAATCAAAAGCTAAGAAGTTTCTTGAACACAACCAAACATTTCGAGGCGCAGAGTACCTGGGGAGGGAGTCTGGGGACCATGGTTTCAGGACACATTTAGGTCAATTGGCATAATAAAGTTTCTTAAGAAAATGTTCTGCATCCCACTTTGGTGAGTGGTGTCTGGGGTCTTAAAAGCTTACAAGCGGCCATCTAAGATGCATCAATTGGTCCCAACCCAGCAAAGGAGAATGAAGAAAACCAAAGACACAAGGAAAATATTAGCCCAAGAGACAAAAGGGCCACATGAACCAGAGACCCCATCAGCCTGAGACCAGAAGAACTAGATGGTGCTCAGCTACCACCAATGACCACCCTGACAGGGAACACTAGAGAGTCTCTGACTGAGAGGGAAAAAAGTGTGGAACAGAACTCAATCTCACGTAAAAAGACCAGACTTAATGGTCTGACTGAGGAACCCCCGAGGCCATGGCCCCTGGATGCTATGTTAACCCGGAACTAAAATCATTCCTGAAGCCCACTCTTCAGACAAAGATTAGACTGTACTATAAAACATAAACTAATACTCGTGAAGAGTGTGCTTCTTAGTTCAAGCAGGCACACGAGACCAAATGAGCGGCTTCTGTCCGGAGGCGAGGTGAGAGGGCAGGAAGGGACAGAAGCTGTTTGGACTGACACAGGAAACCCAGGGTGGAAAGGGGGAGTGTGCTGTCACATTGTGGGGATTGCAGCTAATGTCACACAACAATATGTGTATAAAAAGTTTGTATGAGAGATTAACTTGAGCTATAAACTTTCACCTAAAGTACAATAAAAAGAAAAGCTCTATCTCTTGACCAAGGTGGCAGTTATACGGATGTGTTCATTTTGTGATAATTGTTTGAGCTCTACACATTTGATTTGTGCACTTTTCTCTATGTGTGCCATTCTTCAACTAAAAAGTAAAAGAAAAAAATATGAAAAGCTATGGGTTGAGAGAAAATAGTTACTATGTTTACACCAACAAAGGTTTAATAACCAAAATGTATAAATAGCTTCCATAAAAAAAAAGATAAACAACCTAAAAGAAAAATGGGCCACGATATTAACAAACAATTCACATGAGATATACAATTGGCCAGTTGTTCCACGAGAAGCCTGGGAAGTAGATTTTCAACACCAGAGGGGTTTATCACTCATTCAAATGGGGAAAGAAAAGACTGATAATAAAGTGTTGGTCAGGGTGTGGGAAAATGAGCACTTTGGTATCAAAAACCTGTCGCCGTTGAGTCGATTCCCACTCAGGGTAAATGTCAGGCAGCCAGGGGTCTGATGTTAGGGTTTCCAAGGAGTGGCTGGTAGATTTGAACTGCCAACGTTTTGGTTAGCAGCCGAGCTCTTAACCACTGTGCCACCAGGGCTCCACGTTAGTATCTGTTGGATATAAATAAAAAGGCAATTTCTTTTATGGGATCAATATAAAGACAAACCCTGGTGGCGTAGTGGTTAAGAGCTACAGCTGCTAACCAAAAGTTCGGCAGTTCTAATCCACCAGGTTCTCCTTGGAAACTGTACGGGCAGTTCTACTCTGTCCTATAGGGTCGCTATAAGTCGGAATTGGCTCAACGGCAATGGGTTTGGTTTTTTTTTTTTTTAATCAATATAAAAGTATGGCTAATGTTTAACCTAACATTTTACTTTTAGAAATTCTAAAGTAATATCAATACATGTTTAAAAAGACGCAAGTAAAAAAGAGTGTTCACTGCAGCATTGCTTGTAGCTGGAAAAAATTGGAAAAATGTAAATGTCAATCAGTTGGAAGAAACTCAAATCTGTCCATACAGTGGGATGCTATGTGGCTATTATGAAGAACACTGAAACTGTACGTGGCTTGATATGACAAAATCTGTTGTAATGTTAACTGAGAAAAACAACTCATAAGAATGCATGCAAAATGATAGCACTAATGGGGAAAAAAAAACTTAAGGGTGTGATTGTAAAAGATGACTCAAGTTTGGCTCTATGGAACATATGTGCCTAAACATTTTACCAGAATATTTTTGAAATGACACAAGTAAAGCATTAACAAAAATATGTATGTAAAGTACCTACCAGAAAGCCTGAAAGGTTGAGGAATCCCAGAGATGACAAAAAAAACAAAACCAAACCCCTTGCTGTTGAGTTGATTCCCACTCATTCACCCAGGCACTCCTAGAACTGCCCCATAGGGTTTCCAAGGAGTGGCTGGGAGATTCAAACTGCCAACATTTTGGTTAGCAGCCAAGCTCTTAACCACTGTGTCGCTAGGGTTGACAGTGCTTGTTATTTCCTGGTGCCCTGACTTGGACTCCCTGCTCTGCAGCTGCAACCGACAGGATTTCTTTAGGGAGGGAGGAAGGAGGAGGCAGGAAGTTCCTCTAGGGCAAAAATACTTCAGCTGTGAGCTTCTTTATTCTCAGCCGTCTTAGTATCTGAAATACCTACTTGTATCCTCCTGCCTTGGAAACCCTGGTGGCATAGTGGTTAAGTGCTACAGCTGCTAACCAAAGGGTCAGCGGTTCAAATCCGCCAGATGCTCCTTGGAAACTCTATGGGGCAGTTCTACTCTGTCCTATAGGGTCGCTATGAGTCGGACTTGACGGCAGTGGGTTTTGGTTCCTGTCTTTGCCTAGGGATGGTGGCATGTCCTTGCCCTGGTCTGATGCTATCCAACAGAAATATAATGCCAGCCATGCATGTGGTTTCACATTTTCTAGCAGCCACGTTAGAAAAAAGCAACAGGTGAAATTAATTTTGATAATATATTTTATTTAACCCAATATGTCAAAAATATTATCACTTCAATATAAAATATTGACGAGACATTTCATATCCTGTTTTTCATAGTTTTCAATATCTGTGTGTACTTTATGCATATACAACCCAATTGGATGCTAAATTTTTATTGACTTGATCTGTATTTAGACTTCATAAAATTTACAGTCATAAGAGTAGCTTTCACATGTCCAAGTTGTTTCAAACACACTTAAAATTTTCTAATAATTGTATGAGGTATCAGATTTTTTTTTAATTTGAATTTAAATTAAGTTAAATGAAGTAAAGTGAAAAAAATCCAGTTTCTCGTCACCCTAACCACATTTCAAGGGCTCAGTAGCCACATGTGGCCAGTGGCTACCTTACTGGACAACGTGGGGCTATGCCATCCCTCCCTTCGTTCTGGTGATGGATCTGGCATTCTTGGGAGCATCTGGCTGAGCCAGCTGGGCTCCCTTGCCCTGTGCTGGGCTTTCAGCTCTTCCCAGGGGAGCCTGAATGAGCGGAGCTCCAAGCTTTAGAAAGCCAGGTGGGGGCTGGACTCTAGCCGGCCTCCACAGCAGGCGGGCGGCCCCACTCGCCTCAGACCCCTGGCTGCCTGACGTTTACCCAGCAGCCTTTGCGCCGCCCTGCTGAGCTGATGAGGATGAACAAGGGGCCCTGTGGGCTGTAAAGGGCCTCTGCTGAGGGATCGCATTCCTTGGGGATGAGCCTGACCTTGGGATGAACCCAACTTGATGACCTAAGCTGGGATTTCGCAACCTGTCAGCAGGCAGCGGGAAGCAGGTGGTGGCAGCAGCTGGGAGCTTTCTGTGGGTTGGGTGGACCTCTGCCTGTCGGGGGGCCTGGGTCCTGCTAAGGATGAGGCTGTGGGCTGGGAACAGTGGGCCTCACACAGGAAGCTGAGAAAGCCACAGCCCCTCCTTGCACAAAGTTCTCTCAGCTGAGACAGGTCACCGGAACTCAGTGTCTTTGCACTCCTGGCAAACACATGCCCAAGGTGAACAGTTGTCTTTGTTTGGGAAACTCAAGGACTACTCTTCCCCATCTTGAGATTTGCTTAAAAAAAATAATCAGAGGTGAAGCTTCTGTTCAAAAATCATTCTCCAGAACCTTGCAGAAGACTCTCTCTCTTTAAGAAGTCACCCTTGACCTCTGGGCTGGATGGCCACATGATTCTGTCAATATTCAGGGTTCCCATTTTGGTGATATGGAATTTTTATGTATCAATTTATCTCTACTATGTGCCAAACCTGTACCATGGCATGTTGCTGTTGTTGGATGCCATCAAGTCCATTCTAACTCAAATTTTTAATACAGGCAGTCCCCAAGTTACAAATGCCCAACTTATGTACAACCTGCAGTTACAAACCAATCCCCCCAATACCTGTTACATTAAAAATTTCAGGTACATGCAATGATTCTTAATAACAAAGGGGCACTACTTTGTGATGCACATCAAAATATTATTATTATTACTGTAATTATTACGTTAGAGATGTTTTAGTGTAACTGGGTGTATTTCTTTAATGTTTTCTATGCATAGAAAGTTACACTATACACTAAGACAAACACCTGACTAACTCACTTTAGATAAGAACCGTACCTAACTGTTCTGACTTACATACAAATTTGACTTAAAGACACTTAGAAACAAAACGTGTTCATAACAGGGGACTGCTGTTATGATTCGTAACTACTGGTTGTATGTAAGTCAGAGAGTTCATAACCCAGGACTGCCTGCAATCTTTGGGGTGATTGACCCTGTCCCAGCAATTCTGTGTTCAACACAGTGGCCAAAGTGATCTTTTTAAGTGTAAATTAGATCATATCCTAGTCTCTTCAAAACTCTTCCATTTCCCTTTAATTAACAACTGAAACCTTTCTTTTCCTACAAGGCCCTATGTAATGGCCTGCTCACCACCCCTCTGACTCTGTCTTCTGCTCTCCTCAGCCCCTTGCTCCCTCTGCCCCAGCTGCACTGGCTTCCTCACTCTTCTGTGAATATCCCTGGCTCCATATTGGCATGAGCTCTCCACTGGCTATTCCTTATGCCTAAGGCAATCTTCCCACAGAGATCCACTTGACCACGTCTCTCACTTCCTTCACATTTTGCCCAAAATAGCATTTTCTCAATGAATTTCCCCTGATCCTATCCTAGTACCCCTGCTCCCCATTACCCTACTCTACATTTTTCCATGGCACTTGTCACCTTCTAAAGTACTACAGCCATATATGTGCCATTGCAAAGAAAGGTGATCCAACGGAATTCAGAAATTATTGTGCAATATCATTAATATCACATGAAAGTAAAATTTTGCTGAAGGTAATTAAAAAACAGTGGCAGCAGTATGTTGACAGGGAACTACTAGTAATTCAAGCCAGATTTAGAAGAGGACATGGAATGAGGGATATCATTGCTGATGTCAGATGGATTTTGGCTGAAAGCTGAGAATACCAGAAAGATGTTTACTTGTGTGGATCCTAATAAATTATGGGTAACATTGTGAAGAATGGACATTTCATAACACTTAATTGTGCCCATGTGGACCCTGTACATAGGCCAAAAGGCAGTCATTTGAACAGAACAAAGGAATACTGTGTGGTTTAAAATCAGGAAAGTTGTACATCAAGGTTGTATCCTTTCACCATACTTATTCAATTCATATGCTGAGAAGCTGAACTATATGAAGAAGAACAGGGCATCAGGATTGGACAAAGACTCATTAACAACCGATATGCAAAGGACACAACCTTGGTTGCTGAAAGTACAGAGGACTTGAATCACTTACAGGTGAAGACCAAAGACCACAGCCTGGATTACACCTTAACATAAAGAAAACAAAAATGCTCACAACTGGATCAATAAGCAACATCATGACATATGGAGAAAGTGTGGAAGTTGTCAAGGATTTCATTTTACTTGTATCCACAATCAACAGCCACAGAAGCGGCAGTCGAGAAATCAAATGATGCATTGCATTGGGCAAATCTGCTGCAAAAGATCTCTTAAAAGTGTTGAAAAGCAAAGATGTTACATTAAGGGCTAAGGTGCGCCTGACCCAAGCCCTGGTATTTTCAATCGCCTCATATGCATGTGAAAGCTGGACAATAAATAAGACTGAAGAAGAACTGATGCCTTTGAATTATGGTGTATGGTGTTGGCAAAGAATATTGAATATACCATGGACTGCCAGAAGAACAGGCGAGTCCGTCTTGGAAGAAGTACAGCCAGAATGCTCCTTAAAAGTGAGAATGGTGAAACTTCAACTCCTGTTCTTTGGACACGTTATCAGGAGGGACCAGTTCCTGAAGAAGGACATCATGTTTGGTAAAGTGGAGGGTCAGTGAAAGAGAGGACGACCCTTAAGGAGATGGATTGAGACAGTGTCTACAACAATGGGCTCAAACATAAAGATAACTGTGAGGATGGTCCTGGACCCAGCAATGTTTTATTCTGTTATATATAGGGCCGCCCTGACTCAGAGCCGACTCTATGGCACCTAAAAACAACATACTATATAATTTTATTTATTAGTAATGGCTGATAATTCTTCTGTTACCCATCTTTCAGTTTGTTGTTGTGTAGTGGTTTGTGTGTTGCTGTGATGCTGGAAGCTATGTCATTAATGTTTCCAATACCAGCAGGATTACCCATGATGGACAGGTTTCAGTGGAACTTTCAGACGAAGACAGATTAGAAAGAAAGACCTTGTAAAAATTAACTTGAAAAATTAGCCAGTAAAACTCTATGTGTCATAATAGACTATTGTCCAATATAGTGCTGGAAGATAAGTTCCTTAGGTTGGAAGGTACTCAAAATATTCATTGGACACAACAATGGACTCAAGCCAACCAGCGATTGTGAAGATGGCCCAGGACCAGACAGTATTTTGTTCTGCTGTACATGAGGTCACAATGAGTCAGAGCACAGATTCAATGGCAACTAATAACAATTAATTATTATGTCTTCCTTGCTAGGGTTTTTTTTTTTTTTTTTTTTCTTCACTGATGTATCCCTGGTGCATAGAACATGCCTGACATGATAGGTGCTCTGTAGAAGAAGTGGAAATCTGCCGGGCCTCAAGTCAAACAGATTTCTGGGTAAATGCAGGTGATGATCTCAGATGTTTAATGTCCCCCATCCATATACCAACTAGAATGACAAGAGGACTGTAGAAAAAATGAAAAAACAATACCTTCACCACAAAATAAGGAAAGTGCACACCAGGCACAGACCAGAAACTGCAAGAAATTACTACTAAAAATAGCACAGAGAGGTGAAAAACGAAGAAAGTGACCCAAAAGAAACATACATCTCCTTTTCTGAGAAAGCAGTGTGGTGTCATAGAAATAGAGGAGATCATGGCAGAGCCCATTTAGACTCCCTCAATGGTGAGGACAGAACTGTGAGCAAGCCAGGTCTGATGTGAGATCCTTGTTCTTTAGCTATTGCGGATCAACACTTTGGGGAATAGCTATACTGGGAGGTTTGAGGGCAAGTATAGCAGCAGCCAATGTAGAAACCCAAGGATAAGTGTTCTCCATGGTGACCAAGGCCTTTCCTGAGGGAGTGAACTGCAGGGCCAGTGTCTTGATTATCTAGTGCTACTATACCTGAAACACCACAAGCAGCTTTAACAAAGAGAAATTTATTCTCTCACAATTTAGGAGGCTAGAAGTCCAAATTCAAGGTGCCAGCTCTAGGGGAAGGCTTTCTCTCTCTGTAGGTTCCGGGGCAAGATCCTTGTCATCAATCTTCCCCTAGTCTAAGAGCTTCTCAGCACACGAACCTCAGGTCCAAACGAAACGCTCTACTCCTGGCATTGCTTTCTTGGTGGTATGAGGTCCCCCGTCTCTCTGTTCCTTCTCTCTTTTATATCTTAAAAGAGACTAACTTAAGACACAACCTAATCTTATAGATTGAGTCCTGCCTTATTAACATACCCAATCCACAGCCGTTGAGTCGATAACTGCCACTAATCCCACCTCATTAACATCACAGAGGCAAGGTTTACAACACATAGGAAAACCACATCAGATGACAAAATGGTGGAAAATCACAAAATACTGAGAATAATGGACAAGCCAAGTTGATAGACATTTTTGAGGGGAAGACAATTCAATCCATAACAGTCAGGACATAGGCCAGATACAATGACATTCTATACTGGGAGCTAGAGACAGATCTAAAGAGAAAACTCCATATAGAAAGCTAATCCTTGTTGTACAGCTTTAGCAAACACAAAGAGGAAACTAGCAAATTGAAATTTTCCTGCTATGATTGTCCTTTGACATCCTCTTTACTTCTCTCCAGTTGCTTTATGAGTAAACTGGTTCATAAACTTACATCAACCCATCTTCCAGTTTCAGATCTAAAAGTATCGAGATGGGTAGGGAAGAGTCAAAGGAGGACCTACTTACACTGGGGTGTATATCCAGTCTGAATAGACTCCTCTTTGTTTTAGTTTGAACAAAATGACCAAAACAAAAAAACAACAAAAAAAAAAAACACACAGGTGCCTATGAAAAGATAGCATTATTTAAGCAGAAGAATATGGCTGTTATAGAATACTTAAAATGTACTGCATTTAAATGTATTTTGTGCTTTCAATTAAATTAAAAAAAACTCTAAAATGAGACGAAAGACGTGACAATGATCAAATAAACTGAGATAAAATGGGAGGTCACTGAGTTACTAAAAAATGTAAAGAAGCAAATAGAATAATAGTGCAGGTAAAAATGACATTACAGGCTTTAATTGCAAAAATGACATCAGAAAAAATCAAACTGGTGATGCAGAGGACAAACATAATAAACTCTAACATGGCAGCTTCCTTTTCAGGCTAAGAAGATAAAAGCTCTGAGGGTGCAGATGACAGATACGGAGGAGAAAAGGGTAAATATTTAAATATTCTTTCATATATCAAATATTCATATATATACCACCGATACTCCTAAAGAAGAGAACAGAAAAATATAATCCAAATGATTATCAAAGTATATAATAAAACACATCTCTTCTGGGTGAATAAAGACATAAATCTTAAGATTCAAAGGCTAAATCTTTACAAGGTTAATGAAATGTTACTGATTCCTGTATGTAACTCTAGTGAAATATATTTATTTAAAAGGTGAAGAAAAACTCCAGAAAGGCAAGAAAAAAACAACTATAATAGAGGAAAGATTAGGTTATCTTCTAATTTTTGTAGTATAAGGAGTAAAAGAGCAATGGAACTAGGCACATTTTTTTCCAACAATATGGTAGACTTGATGTCCAGTGAAAAAGCATTGTTTCAGAAAATCTAAAAATGTGGCACAGAATATATAAAAGCCACATAAACAGGGCAGGAGACAAAATCTGGGCATGTTCAAGGTGAATAATCAGGTCACAAGCAGTTACATAAAGCCAGGAGCTCTATAGGGTTAGCTAAAGCCTAGAGAGAGAAAAACAAACAAACCAACATATTCTGCATAGAAAATGAAATACTATTCTGTCTTATTTTTGGCCCTGGGTGGAGGAAATAAAAAGAAGAAAGCTCTTTCTAGAAATTTCTAATTCAAATTATTGCATAAGTTGAGGACAGGAATTCACACTCAGAGAGCTTAAAAAGAACAAACTCTTAAAAAAAGGAATTTCTAAACGCCATTCTTCACAATCCCAGAAAAAATTTCTGAGGTGTACAAAGGAATGGTGACCAAAGAAAAATGGCATACATTTTCTAATTAACGAAATATAATTAAATAATGACCATATAAAACAAACATTATAATAACTAATTTACATAGTAAAAATCGAATAGTAATAAAATAACTGAACAAAAATAGCATATTTCAGTGGTGAATGTTAAACTCTAACATCATTCTATTGTTTTGGAAGCAGGCAAAGATATTGATTGACTTTAGAATTTAAAGCTCATAAGTTTTTACATGTTTATGAAAATTTATGAAGTAACCACTAAGCATATAGAAATAGAATGCATAATTTTCACACTATAAAAGGAGAAAAACAGAAGATTTGCCATTTAAATTTAAGAATATGTGGAAAGAGAAAAATAAACAGAAAAAAGGGGCAAAAAAAAAAAACACACACACAGAATCAAGTGGTGGAAATAAAGCAAATTATATCACTTGTCACAACAAATATAAATGGACTAAACTTTATAGCAAAATAACAAAGATTCCTGGACTTTATTTAAAAGGAAAATACGTTGTTTACAAGAGGAACAGCTGAAATGTTCAGAAATAAAAAGGTTGAGAGTAAAAGAATAGAAAAGGATATACTAGATAAATAAATAATTTCTTTTATAAGGATCAGCACAAAGCTGGTTCCTATGAGGCAGAGGTTAAAGATCTTCCAAATGCCCAATTTTTCCAAGCTGCTGTACCAGTCTATTATCTCTAACATCAACTACTCCCTCTCCCTTCAGCCCTCTCCCCACAGTCTTTGGGTTCTCTAATTCACTGCGATGTCTCACAGAACTCACAAACCAAATCGTATAAAGGAAAAGGCTCATACAGTTGTGGAGGCTGGCAAGTCCCAAATTTGTGGGTTAGGAATAGGCTTCTCCCAACCCATGTGACTGCAGAAGCTGGCAAACCCAAACCAATAGTTCAGACCATAGGCTGCTGGCTCACAAGGCTGCAAAAGCTGATGAAGCGGGTCCTACTATAGGTTGCTGGCCCAAGGGGCTGTGGAGGCCCTTGAATCCCAGAATCAGCAGGTCAGACAGCAGGCCTCTGGGGACATTAATTGATCATGAACCGGACATGGAATCCAGATGCAGAGAGAGAGAGGGAGGCTTGCCAGGACACACACATATATCTTAGATATATGCCACACCCCAAGGAAAGGCATATCTTTAGTAAGCGTAGGGCTTGAGTCATGCCTTCCTGCAATGCTGCGACCCAAGATACACCTTACACCAATCCTGCCTCATCAACATGTAGAGGTCAAGATCCACAACACATAAACTGGAGGACAACCACATAATACTGAGAACCATGGTCCAGCCAAGTCAACACATGGCCCCAACCATCACAGGCTCCATATACCTTCTTTGCATAGTCCCACTCAATCATTGTGTGTCAGTCACAAAGACCACGGCTCCAAAATAAAGCAAACAAAAATACCCAATCCCCTTGCCACTGCATTGATTCTGACTCACAGTGACCCTATATGACAGAGTAGAATTGCCCCTTAGGGTTTCGAAGGAATGGGTGGTAGATTCAAACTGCCAACCTTTTGGTTAGCAGCTGATCTATTAACCACTACGCTGCTACCAGGGTTTCTAAGACCATAGCTAGAAGGGCCATATTCAGTAATTCATTGCACTGCACTAGATCACACTACCAAGCCAAAAAGGGAACTGGTGTAGCAATATCAATATTAGAAAAAAATAGACTTAAGTGAAAATGCATTACTGAATATAAAGAGTATCATTCCATTTTGTGTTCTAAACTTTTATGCATTTAATATAGCTTTACAATATGAAAATAAAAATGGACATAACTAAAGGAAGAAAATGGCAAACCCATTATCATAGTGAGAGATTTTAACATGTTTTTCTCAGTGAATGATATATTAGGTAGAAAACAATTATTGAGGTTGTATAAAATTGGAACCACACAACTAACAAACCTGAACTAATGCATAAATATAAAATTACACTAAAAAGAAAAAAAATACTTTCAGGAATATATGGAATATTTATCAAAACGAAACATGTGCAGTAAGACTAGAAATTTTTAAAGGATTAATTTTATACGGTCTCAACATGATTAATTTAGAAAACATCAAAAAAAAAATTAAATCCAGGCAGGGCCAAGATGGAGGACTAGGTAGATGCTACCTCGGATCCCTCTTGCAACAAAGATTCGGAAAAACAAGTGAATCGATCACATACATAACAATCTACGAACCCTGAACAACAAACGCAGATTTAGAGACGGAAAATGAAATACGGGGAAGCAGCGATTGTTTTCGGAGCCTGGAGCCAGCGTCCTAGTCAGGTAACCTTGGCCCCCGATTTAGGGCAGGGCCCAGGGGAGTTGATGGCGCAAACAAGGGGTGCAGCCCTACCCCAATGAACTCACCCCGAGAGAGGGCCCAGCCAGTTCGCACAGGCGGCGTGGCGACGCAGCCGGTGGGAGAAGTCCCCGGGAGGCAGTGACTGGTCTTGGAGCTGGGAGTGTGCAGCGTCCCAGCCGGGAAATCTTCCCGCCGGGCTTTTGACTGGGCGCTGTCATGGCGCAAGCACAGGGAGCAACTCCACTCCCCTGAACTAACCCTGGGAGGGGGCCCAGCTGGTCCGCGAGGGTGGCGCGGCGACGTGGCTGGTGGGACAAGAAGTCCCCGGGAGGCAGCGATTGATTTTGGAGTCGGGAGTGCACCGTCCCAGCAGGGGAACCTTGACGCTGGACATGGGACTGGCAGCGGAGGATCTGAGCGCGGCTTCAGTGGGCCAGATCCCCGGGGGCAATCTCCACACAACCAGCACACACAGGCAACAAGCCCCTCGGGAATCTCAGATAAAATAGTCATTCCAAGCAAGACAAGCAACTCTGGCTATATTCTGAGGTGCTACTCTCCTATCTCTCTGATCCCTCCCCCACCCTCCCCAGGCGGCTTCATTAACTTTGGAATTTCCTGAGCCAGAGGGAGAATGGCTCCGGCTCCGTGGCGGCTTTGCTTCCCCCCCCCCTTTTTTTTTTCTTTTGGTCTTTTCCTAACCCACTCTTCTGGCTTGAGAGAAGGAGCCACAAAAAACCCAGGGACCAAAAATCCACCCCTAATTGGACTAAAAACACAGAACCAGCTACAGCCAAGCATATATGATCCAAATCTCAGACTTTCATCCTTACAGGGAACAAGGTGGCGGTTATAATCCAAAGGCAGTTCTGATAGGGATCTGACTGCATTTTTTTTTAGTTCGTTTTCTGGAAAAACTAGTTTCCCAGTGATGGGTCGGAGACAGCAGTCCATATCAAACCACATAAAGAAGCAGACCACGACAGCTTCTACAACCCCCCAAACAAAAGAATCAAAATCTTTCCCAAATGAAGATACATTCCTGGAATTATCAGATACAGAATATAAAAAACTAATTTACAGAATGCTTCAAGATATCAGAAACGAAATAAGGCAAATTGCAGAAAAAGCCAAGGAACACACTGATAAAACAGTTGAAGAACTCAAAAAGATTATTCAAGAACATAGTGGAAAAATTAATAAGTTGCAAGAATCCATAGAAAGACAGCAAGTAGAAATCCAAAAGATTAACAATAAAATTACAGAATTAGACAACGCAATAGGAAGTCAGAGGAGCAGACTCGAGCAATTAGAATGCAGACTGGGACATCTGGAGGACCAGGGAATCAACACCAACATAGCTGAAAAAAAATCAGATAAAAGAATTTAAAAAAATGAAGAAACCCTAAGAATCATGTGGGACTCTATCAAGAAGGATAACTTGTGTGTGATTGGAATCCCAGAACAGGGAGGGAGGACAGAAAACACAGAGAAAATAGTTGAAGATCTCCTGACAGAAAACTTACCTGACATCATGAAAGGCAAAAGGATATCTATCCAAGATGCTCATCGAACCCCATTTAAGATTGATCCAAAAAGAAATACACCAAGACATATTATTATCAAACTCTCCAAAACCAAAGATAAAGAGAAAATTTTAAAAGCAGCCAGGGAGAAAAGAAAGGTCTCCTTCAAGGGAGAATCAATAAGTTCAGACTACTCAGCAGAAACCATGCAGGCAAGAAGGGAATGGGACGACATATACAGAGCACTGAAGGAGAAAAACTTCCAGCCAAGGATCATATATCCAGCAAAACTCTCTCTGAAATATGAAGGCGAAATTAAGATATTTACAGATAAACACAAGTTTAGAGAATTTGCAAAAACCAAACCAAAGCTATAAGAAATACTAAAGGATATTTTTTGGTCAGAAAACCAATAATATCAGATACCAGCACAACACAAGGTCACAAAACAGAACATCCTGATATCAACTCAAATAGGGAAATCATAAAAACAAATTAAGATTAATTAAAAAAAAATACTCATAACCGGGAATCACGGAAGTCAATATGTAAAAGATCACAATAATCAAAAAGAGGGACTAAATACAGGAGGCAGAGAACTGCCATAAGGAGAGTGATACAAGGCGATATAGAACAATACAAGTTAGGTTTTTACTTAGTAAAATAGGTGTAAATAATAAGGTAACCACAAAGAGGTATAACAACTCCATAACTCAACATAAAAGCCAAGAAAAACATAACGACTCAACAAACATAAAATCAAACACTACGAAAATGAGGACCTGACAATTTACTAAGAAAAACGTCTCAGCACAAAAAAGTAAGTGGAAAAATGAAATGGTCAACAACACACATAAAAAGGCATCAAAATGACAACACTAAACACTTACTTATCTATAATTACGCTGAATGTAAATGGACTAAATGCACCAATAAAGAGACAAAAGGTCTCGGACTGGATAAAGAAACACGATCCGTCTATATGCTGCCTACAAGAGACACACCTTAGACTTAGAGACACAAACAAACTAAAACTCAAAGGATGGAAAAAAATATATCAAGCAAATAATAAGCAAAAAAGAAGAGGAGTAGCAATATTAATTTCTGACAAAATAGACTTTAAAGTTAAATCCACCACAAAGGATAAAGAAGGACACTATATAATGATAAAAGGGACAATTGATCAGGAAGACATAACCATATTAAATATTTATGCACCCAATGACAGGGCTGCAAGATACATAAATCAAATTTTAACAGAACTGAAAAGTGAGCTAGACACCTCCACAATTACAGTAGGAGACTTCAACACACCACTTTCGGAGAAGGACAGGACATCCAGTAAGAAGCTCAATAGAGACACGGAAGACCTAATTACAAGAATCAACCAACTTGACCTCATTGACTTATACAGAACTCTCCACCCAACTGCTGCAAAATATACTTTTTTTTCTAGTGCACATGGAACATTCTCGAGAATAGACCACATATTAGGTCATAAAACAAACCTTTGCAGAATCCAAAACATCGAAATATTACAAAGCATCTTCTCAGACCACAAGGCAATAAAACTAGAGATCAATAACAGAAAAACTAGGCGAAAGAAATCAAATACTTGGAAACTGAACAATACCCTCCTGAAAAAAGACTGGGTTATAGAAGACATCAAGGAGGGAATAAGGAAATTCATAGAAAGCAACGAGAATGAAAATACTTCCTATCAAAACCTCTGGGACACAGCAAAAGCAGTGCTCAGAGGCCAATTTATATCAATAAATGCACACATACAAAAAGAAGAAAGAGCTCAAATCAGGGAACTGTCCCGACAACTTGAACAAATAGAAAGTGAGCAACAAGAGAATCCATCAGGCACCAGAAGAAAACAAATAATAAAAATTAGAGCTGAACTAAATGAATTAGAGAACAGAAAAACAATTGAAAGAATTAACAAAGCCAAAAGCTGGTTCTTTGAAAAAATTAACAAAATTGATAAACCATTGGCTAGACTGACTAAAGAAATACAGGAAAGGAAACAAATAACCTGAATAAGAAACGAGAAAGACCACATCACAACAGAACCAACTGAAATTAAAAGAATCATATCGGATTATTACGAAAAATTGTACTCTAACAAATTTGCAAACCTAGAAGAAATGGATGAATTCCTGGAAAAACACTACCTACCTAAACTAACACATTCAGAAGTAGAACAACTAAATAGACCCATAACAAAAAAAGAGATTGAAACGGTAGTCAAAAAACTCCCAACAAAAAAAAGCCCTGGCCCGGACAGCTTCACTGCAGAGTTCTACCAAACTTTCAGAGAAGAGTTAACACCACTACTACTAAACGTATTCCAAAGCATAGAAAATGACGGAATACTACCCAACTCATTCTATGAAGCCACCATCTCCCTGATACCAAAACCAGGTAAAGACATTACAAAAAAAGAAAATTATAGACCTATATCCCTCATGAACATAGATGCAAAAATCCTCAACAAAATTCTAGCCAATAGAATTCAACAACATATCAAAAAAATAATTCACCACGATCAAGTGGGATTTATACCAGGTATGCAAGGCTGGTTTAATATTAGAAAAACCATTAATGTAATCCACCACATAAATAAAACAAAAGACAAAAACCACATGATCTTATCAATTGATGCAGAAAAGGCATTTGACAAAGTCCAACACCCATTTATGATAAAAACTCTCACCAAAATAGGAATTGAAGGAAAATTCCTCAACATAATAAAGGGCATCTATGCAAAGCCAACAGCCAACATCACTCTTAATGGAGAGAGCCTGAAAGCATTTCCCTTGAGAAAGGGAACCAGACAAGGATGCCCTTTATTACCGTTCTTATTCAACATCGTGCTAGAAGTCCTAGCCAGAGCAATTAAGCTAGACAAAGAAATAAAAGGCATCCGGATTGGCAAGGAGGAAGTAAAATTATCTCTATTTGCAGATGACATGATCTTATACACAGAAAACCCTAAGGAATCCTCCAGAAAACTACTGAAACTAATAGAAGAGTTTGGCAGAGTCTCAGGTTATAAAATAAACATACAAAAATCACTTGGATTCCTCTACATCAACAAAAAGAACATCAAAGAGGAAATCACCAAATCAATACCGTTCACAGTAGCCCCCAAGAAGATAAAATACTTAGGAATAAATCTTACCAAGGATGTAAAAGACCTATACAAAGAAAACTACAAAGCTCTACTATAAGAAATTAAAAAGGACATACTTAAGTGGAAAAACATACCTTGCTCATGGATAGGAAGACTTAACATAGTAAAAATGTCTATTCTACCAAAAGCCATCTATACATACAATGCACTTCCGATCCAAATTCCAATGTTTTTAAGGTGATAGAGAAACAAATCACCAGTTTCATACGGAAGGGAAAGCCTCGGATAAGCAAAGCATTACTGAAAAAGAAGAAGAAAGTGGGAGGCCTCACTCTACCTGATTTCAGAAGATATTATACAGCCACAGTAGTCAAAACAGCCTGGTACTGGTACAACAACAGGCACATAGACCAATGGAACAGAATTGAGAACCCAGGGATAAATCCATCCATGTATGAGCAGCTGATATTTGACAAAGGCCCAGTGTCAGTTAATTGGGGAAAAGATAGTCTTTTTAACAAATGGTGCTGGCATAACTGGATATCCATTTGCAAAAGAATGAAACAGGACCCATACCTCACACCATGCACAAAAACTAACTCCAAGTGGATCAAAGACCTAAACATAAAGACTAAAACGATAAAGATCATGGAAGAAAAAATAGGGACAACCCTAGGAGCCCTAATACAAGGCATAAACAGAATACAAAACGTTACCAAAAATGACGAAGAGAAACCAGATAACTGGGAGCTTCTAAAAATCAAACACCTATGCTCATCTAAAGACTTCACCAAAAGAGTAAAAAGACCACCTACAGACTGGGAAAGAATTTTCAGCTATGACATCTCCGACCAGCGCCTGATCTCTAAAGTCTATATGATTCTGTCAAAACTCAACCACAAAAAGACAAACAACCCAATCAAGAAGTGGGTAAAGGATATGAACACACACTTCACTAAAGAAGATATTCAGGCAGCTAACAGATACATGAGAAAATGCTCTCGATCATTAGCCATTAGAGAAATGCAGATTAAAACTATGATGAGATTCCATCTCACTCCAACAAGGCTGGCATTAATCCAAAAAACACAAAATAATAAATGTTGGAGAGGCTGCGGAGAGATTGGAACTCTTATACACTGCTGGTGGGAATGTAAAATGGTACAACCACTTTGGAAATCTATCTGGCATTATCTTAAACAGTTAGAAATAGAACTACCATACAACCCAGAAATCCCACTCCTCGGAATATACCCTAGAGAAACAAGTGCCTTCACACAAACAGATATATGCACACCCATGTTTATTGCAGCTCTGTTTACAATAGCAAAAAGCTGGAAGCAACCAAGGTGTCCATCTATGGATGAATGGGTAAATAAATCGTGGTATATTCACACAATGGAATACTACGCATCGATAAAGAACAGTGACGAATCTGTGAAACATTTCATAACATGGAGGAACCTGGAAGGCATTATGCTGAGCGAAATCAGTCAGAGGCAAAAGGACAAATATTGTATAAGACCACTATTATAAGATCTTGAGAAATACTATAAACTGAGAAGAACACATACTTTTGTGGTTACGAGGCGGGGAGGGAGGGAGGGAGGGAGGGAGAGGGTTTTTTACTGATTAATTAGCTAAAAAGAACTGCTTTAGGTGAAGGGAAGGACAACACTCAATACATAGAAGGTCAGCTCAACTGGACTGGACTGGACCAAAAGCAAAGAAGTTTCCAGGATAAACTGAATGCTTCAAAGGTCAGCGGAGCAAGGGCGGGGGTTTGGGAACCATGGTTTAAGTGGACTTCTAAGTCAATTGGCAAAATAATTCTATCATGAAAACATTCTGCATCCCACTTTGAAATGTGGCGTCTGGGGTCTTAAAAGCTAACAAGCGGCCATCTAAGATGCATCAATTGGTTTCAACCCACCTGGAGCAAAGGAGAATGAAGAACACCAAGGTCACACGACAACTAAGAGCCCAAGAGACAGAGAGGGCCACATGAACCAGAGACCTACATTATCCTGAGACCAGAAGAACTAGTTGGTGCCCAGTCACAATCGATGACTGCCCTCACAGGGAGCACAACAGAGAACCCCTGAGGGAGCAGGAGATCAGTGGGATACAGAACCCAAATTCTCATAAAAAGACCATACTTAATGGTCTGGATGTGACTAGAGGGATCCCGGCTGTCATGGTCCCCAAACCTTTTGTTGGCACAGGACAGGAACCATCCCTGAAGACAATTCATCAGACATGAAAGGGACTGGACAGTGGGTGGGAGAGAGATGCTGATGAAGAGTGAGCTGATTATATCAGGTGGACACTTGAGACTGTGTTGGCATCTCCTGTCTGGAGAGGGGATGGGAGGATAGAGAGAGTTGGAGGCTGCCAAAGTTTTCATGAAAGGAGAGACTGGAAGGGTTGACTCATTAGGGGGAGAGCAAGTGGGAGTAAAGAGTAAGATGTATATTAACTTATATGTGACAGACTGACTTGATTTGTAAACGTTGACTTGAAGCTCAATAAAAGTTAATAAAAAAAAAATTAAATCCAATACATAGAATTTTAAAAATGCATCTCTAAATAGGTCATGGGAAACCCTGGTAGCATAGTGGTTAAGAGATATGGCTGCTAACCAAAAAGATCGGTAGCTCGAATCCACCAGGTGCTCCTTGGGAACGTTATGGGGTGGTCCTACTCTGTCCTATAGGGTCGCTATGGCTCAGAACGGACTTGATGGCAATGGGTTTGGTTTTCTGGAAATAGGTCATGCTTCTATAAAGAATTCATAATGCATTTTGAAAAATAGTTTGGAAAAATATACATTTTTATACATATCTAATACATATCTATATCTATCTATCTAGCTCTACTTATCTATCTATCTACCTACCTATTTATCTATATCAGAACTCTTTGGAAACCAAGAAAGTAGTATTTTAAAATATTTCATATCATTTATATTAGGAAATGTAGAATAATCAAGGTAGAATAGACATTAATGAAATTAAAAAATTACACTAGAGTGCTTAACAAATTTTATATTTGGTTATGATTATTTAAAAGATTAATAGAATAGACCAACTCTGACAAGACTGATCATAAATAAAACAAGGAATGAAAAAGGGAATGCAAAGCCATTGATGCAGCTGAGATGAAAAGATAAGAATTTCTTCTTTCAACTTTTTGAAATCAACTTATCTAACCAAAAAAGAAATATTAAATTTCAACAGTTCTATAAGCATTAAATAAAGTGTATCAGTAATTGAAAACAGATTCCCACAAAGAAAACACTGAGGACAGAGGTTTTTATAGGTAAGTTCCTCCAAACATTGAAGAAACAAATAACTGTCATGTCAAACTCATTCAGAAAACAAAAAAGTGAGTACAATTTCCAACTGATTATATGTGGCTAGCACAAAATACTGAATGATTCAGGAAGCATCAAAAGAAGTTGGAAGGAATACACAGACTCACTGTACCAAAAGGAATTCTTTGACTTCAACTATTTCAGGAGATAGCATATGATTAAAAACCAAAGGTGCTGAAGGATGAAGCCCTAGCTGCACTGAAGGCATTCGTGAAAAACAAGGCTCCAGGAATTTTTTTTTTTTTTTAAGTATTTTACTTGTGAGGTGCAGAAACTTAATAAGGAAGTCCCTGGGTGGTGCTAGGACAAGATGGAAACTCAAGACTGTTCATCTTCAGAGCCTGCTTTTTTATCCAGTGCCTAACACTCAGTAGGTACCCAGGAAATATTTACCAATTGACTCTGTCAGGCATCTTATGTCTATTATTTCCCTTGAACTTCTTCTTCTTTTTTTTTTTTTCCTTATTTTAAAAATTTTGTGCTTTAAGTAAAAGTTTACAATTCAAGTCAGTTTCTCATGCAAAAGCTTATACACATATTGCTATGTGACTCCAGTTAAGGCTCCAGAAATTGACAGAATACTAATTGAGATGTTTGAACAAACAGATGCAATGCTGGAAGTGCTCACTCACTATCTTAGTTATCCAGTGCTGCTGTAACAGAAATACCACAAGTGGATGGCTTTAACAAAGAGAAGTTTATTATCTCACCGTCTAGCAGGCTAGAAGTCTGAATTCAGGGTTTCAGCTCCAAGGGGAAGCTTTTTCTCTCTGTCAGCTCTGGAGGGAGTTTCTTGTAATTCATCTTCCCCTGGTCAAGGAGCTTCTCACCCCAGCGACCTCAGTTCCAAAGGACACGCTATGCTTCCGGTGCTTCTTTCTTGGTGATGTGAGGTCCCCATGTCTCTCTGCTTAGTTCTCTCTTTTAAATCTCAAAAGAGATTGGTTCAAGACACAATCTAATCTTGTAGCTTGAGTCCTGCCTCATTAACATAACTGCCACTAATCTCATCTCATCAACATAGAGATAGGATTTATTACACACAGTAAAATCACATAGGATGACAAAATGGTGGACAATCACATAATACTGGGAATCACAGCCTAGCCAAGTTGTTACACATATTTTTTAAATAATTTTTTATTGTGCTTTAATTAAAAAAAAAAAATTTTTAAGTGAAAGTTTACAAATCAAGTCAGTCTGTCACATATAAGCTTATATACACCTTACTACATACTCCCATTTACTCTCCCCCTAATGAGTCAGTCCGCTCCCTTCTTCCAGTCTTTCCTTTTGTGACTGTTTTGCCAGCTTCTGACCCTCTCTACCCTCCCATCTCCCCTCCAGACAGGAGATGCCAATACAGTCTCAAGTGTCCCCCTGATACAAGTAGCTCACTCTTCATCATCATCTCTCTCCAACCCATTGTCCAGTCCCTTCCATGTCTGATGAGTAGTCTTTGGGAATGGCTCCTGTCCTGGGCCAACAGAAGGTTTGGGGACCATGACCGCTGGGATTCTTCTAGTCTCAGTCAGACCATTAAGTCTGGTCTTTTTATGAGAATTTGGGGTCTGCATCCCACTGTTCTCCTGCTCCCTCAGGAGTTCTCTGTTGTGCTCCCTGTCAGGGCAGTCATCGGTTGTGGCCAGGCACCATCTAGTTCTTCTGGTCACAGGATGATGTAAGTCTCTAGTTCATATGGCCCTTTCTGGTTACACATATTTTTAGGTGTCAAAATTCAACCTAGGACACTCATCTATGCAAAAAAAAAAAAAAAATTAAAAGACAGCTACATGGCCAACCAACTGGAAGAGATTCATACTTGTGCCCATTCCAAAGAAATGTGATCCAACAGAATGCAGAATTATCGAACGGTATCTTTAATATCATATGAAAGTGAAATTTTGCTAGAGAGAGTTCAAAAAGAGTTGCAGCAGCACATCGACAAGGAACTGACAGAAATTCAAGCCAGATTCAGAAGACGTAGAATGAGGAATATCACTGCTGATGTTAGATGAATCTTGGCTGAAAGCAGAGAATACCAGAAAGATGTTTACCTGTGTTTTATTGACTATAAAAAGACATTTGATGGTGTGGCTCATAACAAATTATGGATAACATCGTGAAGAATGGGAATCCCAGAACACATAATTGAGCTCATGAGGAACCTGCGCGTAGACCAAGAGGCATTTGTTCAAATAGAACAATACTGCATGGTTTAAAGTCAGGAAATGTGTGTGTCAGGGTTGTAGCCTTTCAACATATTTATTCAATCAGTATGCCGAGCAAATAATCCAAGAAGCTGGACTATATGAAGAAGAATGGGACATCAGGATTGGAGGAAGACTCATTAATAATCTGTGATATGCAGATGACACAGTACTGCTTGCTGAAAGTGAAGAAGACATAAAGCACTTACTGATGAAAATTGAAGACCACAGCCTTCAGTGTGGATTACATCTCAACATAAAGAAAACAAAAATCCTCACAACTGGACCAATAAGCAGCATCATGATAAATGGAGAAAAGATTGAAGTTGTCAAGGATTTTGTTTTCCTTGGATCCACAGTCAACCCATGGAAGCAGCAATCAAGAAATCAAACAATGTATTGCATTGAGTAAATCTGCTGCAAAAGACCACTTTAAAGTGTTTAAAAGTGAAGATGTCACCTTGAAGACGTGGGTGTGCCTGATCCAAGCTATGGTATTTTCAGTCGCTTCATATGCGTGAGAAAATCGGATAATGAATAAGGAAGACTGAAGAAGAATTAATGCCTTTGAATTATGGTGTTGATGAAGAATGTACCATGGACTGCCAGAAGAACGAACAAATCTGTCTTGAAAGAAGTATAGCCAGAATACTCTGTAGAAGCCAGGATGGTGAAATTTCATCTTATGCACTTTGGACATGTTATCAGGAGAGACCAATCCCTGGAGAAGGACAACATACCTGGCAAAACAGAGGGTCATTGAAAAAGAGCAAGACCCTCAACGAGGTGGATTGACATAGTAGGTGAAGCAATGGGGTCAAACAGCCCATAGTCCAGCATCACTATAGCTCTGGGAGCAGAGCTGCTCTGGGGGAAGCCATCTGCTTGGGGAGCCCAAGCTGTGTGGTCATCTCCTTGCTTGGGACCGGACTGCGCCCTGCTCCGGGCCCAGCACTCCAGTCAGTGCCTAACTGCTCAATGTTGCCCTCTTCACTCCAGGCAGTCCCTGTGCTTTAGGCCAGCCACAAGCTGCCACCACTCTGCTCTTTGGGCCGCTTCTGCTCTGTGCTACTGCCCCTGAGCCAAGGCCTCTTGCTGCTGCCTCTGGCCTCTCACCCCAAGTGTTACAACCCTCACCCTGAGATCTTGCCACTGCGCAGGTCTACTTGTGGTCTTTTCTGCTTCTGGTGCTGATGCAGCCCTAAGTGTTACAACTCTTTTTACCTGGTCTGGGAGATTCTCAGCCTAGGATCCCCATGTCCTGAAGGACATGCTCCCCTCCAGGCTCTTGTCAACCAGAAAGCCCCCCAAAATCTTCTGTTTCAGTCATTTATATAGGCTGTTTCTTGTCAGTTTCAAGGTAGGATCTCCCTAGCAAGATTGGAGCCCAAGCAATCCTCTTAGCTGGATCAAAGTCCAACCAATCCTTGATTACCCAGGAAATGCCAATTAACTCAGACCTTGTCAATTATTGGGCCAGGCCAGGCAAAAGTACCCAAGTTGTCTACAGCTTACCCAGAAAATGGCAATCAACTCCCTGCCAAGTCGTTCCCCACCCCCCACACCCCCAAAACCAGAGCAAAAAAGGCCACGTAAGGGAATCCATTGCACCACAGCAATATATGGTTAGGCTTTGTCTTTTCATCCAGTCTGACACCTTAATCTATTATTTGGAGTACTTATTCATTGACATTTAATGTAATTGTCAATTCATGTGAGTTCATGTCATCCATTATGCTATTTGTTTTCTATCTGGCTCACTTGTTCTATGTTCCTTTGTACCTCCTCTCTTGCCATCTTTTGTATTAATCAAAGACTTTTATTCTTTTATTTTATTAACATACTTATTATTTATTGTTTTAGTGATTACCCTAGAGATTGAAACATGAACACATTTTAACTTTATTTACTCCTCCTACATTTTGCAATTTTGTCCCATTGCAAACAATTAAATATTTTAATTTCACGTGCATAAAACCCCATAAGGTATTACTGTTGTTTTGTATGCTCAAAATCAATCAATGTCAATTTATGTTTATCCATACATTTACTTTTTTTTTTTTTGCTTTTTATTACTTATTGTGTTTCTATGATTCCCTCTAGGATTTTTTTTTTTTTTATCCCTTTGCCCAAAAGAACTGTAATATTTCTGTTAGGGCAGATTTGCTTGAGATGAACCTTCTGTTTTTTTTGTCTGAAATCGTCTAAAGTCTACCTTAATACTTGAACGATATTTTTGCTGGTTGTAAAATTCTAGGTTGGTAATTATTTTATCTGAGCACTTTAAAGATGTCTTTTGGCTTCTGTCATTCTTCAGGAAGACAATGGTCAATCTTTTTTCTTTTTAGTGTGCTCCCCTTCCCCAACTTTTTAAAAAAGTTTTCTGTTCTTTGATCTATTTATAGCAGTCTTACTATGATGTGCCTAAATGTTCTCTTTGCATTAATTTTTCTCGGGGTTTGTAGAACTTCTTGAACCTGTGTGTTGCTTTTTGTCAGTTTTCTAAACTTCTTGGCCATTATCATTTTAGATATTATTTTGTCTTCCCCCACCCTAACTTCCTTCAGTGTGGATTCTGATTTCAGAACCTTTCGGTCTTTTGTGTGTAACTCGCATGTCATGTCACAAATGTCTCCAATGCTTTTTTCCATATTTTCCATTGTCTTCAATGTTTGTACTTCAGCTTATATATTACCTATTGACCTATCTTCAAATAAACTAATCTGACCTCCAGTGTATCTAATATTCAGTTTGACTCATCTAACAAGTTCTAACCTTTAGTAGTTTACATTTTTGTAACATCCTTTTAACTCTTCTTCTTAAAAAAGATTCCAATTCACCAGTGATATTCTCTAGCTTTTAATTTTTTCAACAAATTTCTTCCTGTTTCTTGATCATATTAATAAAATTGTGTTGAACTGTATGAAACTGTTACTATTCCACCATATTTCGTAAACAAAAATATCAATACCATATGGTTCAGTTTAAGATTATTTTTAAAAAAAGTTATCAGCTAACTTCATTATCTGAATCACATGTAAAGCTGTTTCTATTTTCTGACCTCCCCCCCCTTTTTTTTCCTCTTTTTGGCTTTTGCCACTTGATCCTGAATTTTGATGTAACATATTTTTTAATTGAGTTTAATTAAGTAAATCACACAAATCTTAACATGCAACTTGCCAAATTTTTATATACGTATATCCATACACTCTCCTCCTATATCAAGCTAGAGGATATTTTTAGCTTTCCAGTAGGTTTCTGGAAACCCTGGTGGCGTAGTGGTTAAGTGCTATGGCTGCTAACCAAAGTGCCAGCAGTTCGAATCCGCCAGGCGCTCCTTGGAAACTCTATGGGGCAGTTCTACTCTGTCCTATAGGGCTGCTATGAGTCGGAATTGACTTGATGGCACTGGGTTTGGCTTTTTTGGTTTTAGTAGGTTTCTGCAGGACCCCTCCCAACCATTACTTCTCCAAGAAGAGTTAGGGAGATTATGCCTGTTCTGAGTTTTACATAATTGCAATCATATAGTATGCACTTTTCTGTGCTGGGTTTTTTCCCACTCAATTTTATATCTATGAGTTTATCAATCTTTTTTTTTTTTTGGTCTATCAGTATTTTGCTTCTTTTTGTTGTTGAGTAGTATTTCATTGTATAAATGTTTCATAATTCTACTGTTTATGGATACTTGTTATTGTCAGCATTTTTATTTAGGAGATTTATGAAGACAATTAAGGTCCATCGTGGCACAAACACTGCTGAAACTTTGGCAATTCAAACCTACTCAGTGGCACTGCAGAAGAAAGGCCTGGTGACCTGCTTCTGTAAAGATTACAGCCAAGAAAACCTTGTGGAACTTAGTCCTACCTGTAACACATGGTGTCACTATGAGTCAGAGTCATTTGATGGCAACAGATTTGTTTGTTTGTTTTTTGTTTATGAAGGAAGCTATTATAAACATTCTAGTTCATAACTTTTGGTAGGCATAAACACTTATTTGGGGAGTATATATACTGATAAGGTCGCTATGAGTTGGAACCGACTTGACAGCCGTGGGTTTGGTTATTTTTTTTGTTATATACTGATAAGTACAGTTGTGCTTATAACTTGCTTTAGCAGGTGTTCTAAATACTTTTGCAAAGTATTTGTTCCAATTTATAGTCTCACTAAAAATTTATGAGAATTCCAGCTGTTTTATGCTCTCCCCAACATCTTGTTATGTGAGCCTTTCTAATTTTAGCATTTCTGGTGAGTGTGTAGAAGTATCTTATTGAGTTTTAGTTTGTATTTCAGTGGTGTTTAATGACATTGAACACTTTTTCTTGTTTATGGGTTACTTTAAAATCCTCTTTTGTGATGTGTCTCTTCAAGTTTCTTGTTTTTCTATGGGGTTATCTGAATATTTCTTATTGACTTACGCAAGTTCTTTTTATGTTTTGAATTTGAGTTCACGGTTGGGTATTTGAATTGGAAATCTCTTCACCAAATCTGTGGCCTGCCTTTGCCTTCTCTTAATAGTATCTTTTAATGAGCAGACATTATTAGTTTAAATAAAGTCCAATATATTGATCTTTTCTTTTGCAGTTAGTACATTTTTAGTCCTGTTAATGACATTTTTGTGTATTCAAAGATGATTAAGGTATCATCCTATTTTTCTTCTAGAAACTTATTTTGTTTTTAATTAGCATACCTAGTTCAATGATCTACCTTGAATTAATTTTTGTGTATGTGTGACATAAGGATCACAGTTAATATGTATCTGTATACATTTCCATTCAACCTATCATCATTTTTTAAAATGACAATCTTATTCCCACTAGATTGTATGGATCCTATGCTATTCACCATGTGTCTATAGAAGGATGATTGTTAGCAATACATCACAACTACCAAAGTTGATTGTAAATATAACATACATGTGTTCATTATATATACAGAACTGTTTTATAAAAATACTTTCTACTGTTAGCAAAGTAATAAATGTGTATAGTTAAAAAAAAAAAAATAGTGGTACTAAAGGGCTCCACTCCTTCTTCCTCCCATTTTTCATGATTTTAGTCATTTCTAAATAATGCTTATATTGCTATTTCTTGATTTATGAGTTTACAAATTATCTATTGATTTCTTTTTTTATTAGTTAAATATTTGCTTTCACATGTCCTCCCTATCCACTTTACTTTTCCTTCTAATGAATATACCTACATAATAATTTGTGATTAAATCAATAGTTCAATGGCCATATGTTTTTCTTCCTAGCTAAGAATTGTTGTTCTTAGGTGCCATCCAGTCAGTTCCGATTCATAACGACCCTATGTACCACAGAATGAAACACTGCCCTGTCCTGCCCGATGCTCTGTTATTGTTATGCTTGAGCCCATTTTTGCAGCCACTGTGTCAATTCACCTCATTGAGTGTCTTTCTCTTTTCTGCTGACCCTCTACTTCACCAAGCATGATGCCCTTCTCCAGGGACTGGTCCCTCCTGACAACATGTCCAAATTATGTAAGGTGCAGTCTCGTCATCCTTGCTTCTAAGGAGCATTCTGGTTGTACCAGCCAAGTGATGTACAATAATTGTTTTGAACAATGTTTTGCTTCTTAGGCATTGACAATTTCTTTGTGTTCTAATTTACTTAGTGTTCTATTTACTGACAACCATTTCCCCTAAAATGCTCCAAAAGACCTGCCAAATGCCTGTCAGTATCTTTCCAAATGTTCAGAGATATTTTCAAGCATTTTATACATCCTCCTGTCCCCGGAGACTTCCCTACTGCAACCCTTTTTGAACTTGTTTTCCAGGTTTATAGTGTTACAATGGAGAAACATAATTTTAATCTCATTTCCCATTTCTTTATATATACCTAGTTTATACTTCCTCTCTGGAGCTCTTAAGGCCTGCTCTTTATCCCTGTTGTCCCAAAGTTTTGTGGTGATTTGAGTGGCATAGGTCTCTTTTGTATTGTTGTTCATTATGTTGGGTGTCTTAGGCTGGGATCTCTAGAGAAACAAAACCAGTAAAGCATAGAAATACCTTTATATAGAAATTTATATCAAGGAAATGGCTCACGTGGTTGTAGAGGCTGGAAGATCCCAAGTCAGGCTGGAGGCTTCTCCTGATTAACGAACCCAAGATGAGCAGGTCAGACAGCAGGGTTCTTGCTCACAGGCTGTGAAGACGGACAAATCCCAAGATCAGCAGGCAAGATGCTAGCTAGCTCAAGTACCAAGAACTAGAGACCAACAGGAGCCAGCTACAGGATCCAGAGTGAACCTTGCCAGGAAGTCCACTTATGTATTCAATGCAGGCCACACCCCCAAGGAAACTCCCTTTTAACTGATTGGCTACTCACAGCAGATTCTATCATGGAGATGATTACATTATATCAGGTTTCATCATGGAAGTGATCACATCATCATACAACTGCCAAATTACATCATAACTGTCCGACCACTGACAGTCATGGCCCAGCCAAGTTAAGACACAACCTTAACGATCACATTGGATGATTCATAGATCCAGTCGATCTGGCAATTTCTCAGTATTATTTCTTTGATGATTTCCCTGCTCTCTCCTCCTACTGGTCAGGTGTGGGACCTCCTGGATGGACCTGACACATTTATCATCTTCTCGTTCCTATTATTCATCTCTTTTTTGGTTATTTTTTTATTGTGGTAAATATATACATAACAAAAACTTGCCATTTCAACAGACTTTTTATTTAATTTTATTTATTTTGTTGTTGTTGTGAATATACACGGTAAAACATACATAATTCAGTGACATTAATTATGTTCAGCACATTGTTCAGCTGTCACCCTAACTATTCCCAAATTTTCCCATCTCTTTATCTTTTCTTTCTGCTACTTGTTTCACCCTCTTCTATGCATTGTTGATTCCTCCAAGATTTTTTTTTTTTCTGTTTGCCTTTTTACTTGCATTTTTGTATCCTTCCCTGCCCTGTTCTATGTCTTTCACGTTGAGTCTTTCCTCAACTGTATTGTGATTTTTGACTGTCCGTTTTCCTTTAAAAGCAAGATGTTAACTGTATTGCCAACTCCATGTGTGAGGCTCGGATTACCACTGTGGACTTCCCTTACAGTGCAATCAGATTGCCAGACTTTTTGTCTTTCTTTTTTTAACTCTCCAACCCACCCCAATGCCAAACCTTATAAGCCTTTCATTTGTGGCCATTCAGTTTCTTCAGAAAAGGATCCACCAATCTCCTACGTGAAGTGGGGCAGGGGCACAGTATATCAGATTGCTGGTATCCTGGGAATGTGGAAAGGGCAAAAGTGTGAGGGTATGGCTGCTCTGAATTTGGATTTACTTATTCCTTAGGTTTTCAATCTAGCACCTCCTTCCCTAAATGCCTCTGCTTTTCCATGCCTGGAGCCTATCTGGTTCAATTCTCAAGACAATAAAACCCCCAATTTCATGAATACATGAGAAGAGGTGTTTTTCTAGCCACATATTGAAGACAAAGAGATTAAGACATTCAGGGTGCTATCTAACTGCTCAGAACAGATATGCATCTTTGACAACTGATCCCAAACCTTTCCAGAGTCCTGTGGGGAAAACTAATTTGCTTTTCACTGTTATCCTCTCTGAAGACACAACAATTTCAGTTTCTTTGGCCCTTCTGACTCATTTACTCCTGCTGGGCTTTCTGCCTTTCAAATATTTAACTGACTTCTCTGAATACTGTTAATTCTCCTTCCATCCTCTTTATCTTTAAAGGTTATTATTATTTTATTTATTTTACTATGGCAATGATGGAGTTTTGGCACAATGAAGAAATAAATGCATGAGGAGATATATACGTATACGTACATACGTGAGCGATAGTTCTTAATATATATCTAAATCTCTCTCTCTACACACACACATCAACACACATACTTATTCACAAAATAAGCAGAGAATACTTATTTTAAATGCATCTTTTGCTTTCACAAAGACTAATGCAAGGAAACTCTCTACAAATTGTAAACAAAAGTAAAACAAAACAAAAGTCCCATATTCTCTGACTAAATATAATGCAGCTGAAAATTGATAATAGAGACATAACCAAATAACAAACCCTTTCCATCTGTCAATTACAACAATTATTAATAACCCGTTATGATTATTATTATCTCCGATGATAATAATAATGACCAATACTAGTAGCACTACTAGTAAATAACTCCCAAGACAAAGAGGAAGTCCAGGTATATTACAAACACTTTAAAAATAAATGTCAGTAAAAACACTGTATGTAAAGATCTGTGAGTACTCACATGAATATATGTAGCCTTAAGTGCACATATTAAGAATAAGAAAGGCTGAAAAATAAAAGAAGCAAACCTAAAACTTAAGAAGCTAGGGAATGAAAAAAAAAAAAAAAAAGACTGAACCATAAACCAAAATTATATAATACAGTAATAAAGACAACAGGATCAATGACTGAAATTGAAGTTTAAACAAATGGAGAAAACTCAAAAAACTTACTCAATAAGATGAATGAAAATCAAATTTTCACAAGCCTAATCAAAAAGAAAAGAGAAAGGAACAGTAAACAAGATCAGCAAACAATGAGGGCAGATCCATAGATGCTAAGAATGTTATGAAAAAGTGTAAGTAATCTACATACAATTTTTATGCCAGTAATTGTAACCATATAAATCAGTTTTAAAGACAGTAAAAGTAGGAAGGAAACCCTGGTGGTATAGTGGTTAAGTGTTTGGCTACTAACCAAAAGGTCAGCAGTTCAAATCTACCAGGCACTCCTTGGAAACCCTATGGGACAGTTCTACTCTGTCACTATGAGTCAGAATCAATTCGATGGCAATTTTTTTTCATATAAGTAGGAAAAAAATCAATTCAAGATGAGATAGAATACCTAAATAGATTAATAACCATAGAATGAAATGAAAGGGAATCATATCAATTCCTAAAATATTTAGGGCTCAGATGGGAAGGCTTTACTAAATCTTTACTGAATAAAAATGATAGTATACCATATGAATTGTTTCAGACCCTAAATATAAAATTTTAAAGCTCCTCAACTAATTTTATGATCTGGCATAACTTCACACCCAAACTAAGAACAGCTTTAAAACAATTGGCAAACCAATGAAAAAGAAAGGAAAAAAATCAACCAATCTTACTTATGAATCTACATGTAAAGATCCTCAAGGAAATAATACTGACATTAGTCCAACAAATGTTTAAAAGAACAGTAAGCTTCGAACACGCATGGTTTACTCAGGAAGGTAAGACTAATTCAGCATTAAGAAATATATCGTAAAATTAACTAACTCAAAAGATTCAACAAAAAAATGATCATCTTAAGAGATGGTAGATTTAATTACCCATTATTTTAGGAATGGAAACCCTGGTGGCCTAATGGCTAAGTGCTATGGCTGTTAATGAAGAGGTCGGCAGTTCGAATCTGCCAGGCGCTCCTTGGAAACTCTACGGGGCAGTTCTACTCTGTCCTATAGGGTCGCTATGAGTCAGAATTGACTCGACGGCAGTGGGTTTGGATTTTTGGTTTATTATAGGAATTACTAGCAAACTTTGAATGATAGAGAATATCCTTCATTTAGTACAGCAATACCCATCTTTAAAAATAGTAGAGTCTTGGAAGCATTTCTACTACTCTTCACAGTGTTCCAAAGGTTTGAGCCAGAGAAGAAAAAGTAAGAAGCATAAAAATTGAAAAGGAAAGGACAAAATTGGTTCTAAGTACTAGACTTAATACATGAGTTCAGTTCAAAATTAAAGAAAAAAAAAATCACCATACTGATAGCTTTCCTCAACACCACCCATCAGCAATTAGACAAGATAATGAGAAAAAGATGTCCTTCTCAAAAGGATCCAAATATTAATTCATGAAATTAATGGGAAAACAGCTTTCTTAAAAATTCTGCTCGGCTGATCTTGCTTGAATGTCAGGCTAATTTATTAAAATATTTGTGTGTGTGTGTGTGCATTTGTATTCATGTGTGTACGTGTGTGTGCATGTGTGTGCATGTGCATACATGTGTGTTTGTGTGCGTGTGTGTGTACACGTGTGTGTATGTGTACACATGTACACATGTGCTTCTTTTCTCTAGTTTCCTCTGCATACCCCATGAAAGTGGGCCTTTTTCTTGTACTACCTCAAGGGAGGTAGGTAGTACAGGGACAGAAAACAAGTTGTCTGCAAGAATACCCTTTGTTCTTCCTCCTTCTCCCTAGAGATTATGCTAAAATTACTGATAGGCAATAGAGAAGACAGAAGGAAGAAGATGTGCTTTCTACCATCTCAAAGAAGAGGTCAGAGTTAAAAACAGAGCAAGGACAGTGGATGGCATCTCCTGGACCAGGTGGCAGGACCTCAGGGAGGGTGGCTCCTGCTATACCTATGAAGGCTGGGCCCTGAGTTTCTGGGTTCCCAGCCTCCACAAAGCTTCCAGTACCTAGGCGTGGCATGGAAGCTAAGTGTGACCTAACCTTGAGGGCCACTATGGGCTTGGGAGTTAACACGTTCAGGGAGACCTGGATGGCCTTAGGATTAGATAACCCTTATCTGCTGGACACTAAAGAGGCAGGATAGCTGGTGAGTAAAAATCCTGAATCTGAAGTCACCTAGGTCTAGATTTGGATCCATGCGCTCAGGGTGGCAGGATATAGAGAGAGGAAGCCCATGGACACAAGGGAACAGATGAAATTTCCATCTTGCTTTAGCTTTGTTATTTTTTTCCTGCCCCATGTAGACTTTAACAGACCTAACTGACCCACTCTGAGATTGTCCGATTCCTCACCTATAAAATGCAGATACTTTCTTGGTGCTGCTGTGAAAATTGAAAAGCTAAAGCATTTGTTAAAAGGAATTTCAACAAAACATTAACTTTTGTTTGAACCTGTTGGCTTTGTTTAGCAATTCATGAATCGGGCAGCCTCCAGTTTGAAAATCAGATGAGTGCTCCAAAGAGTGATACAAGGTGGAAGGGTTTTATGGGTAATAGAGGCACAGGAACAAGGAAGCTATACTGGGCAAAAAGTGGTTAGTTAGTTCCAAGTTAATTTCTTTATATGGCATATTGGGAACTTTTGTAGCTGGGTCTTATACCGCAGCTGAGGTGGCAAGCATGGATTTGTTGACTTAGATTTTAGCTTCTGGGAAGCTAAAATTTACAGCAAGTAGAGACTCAGTTAAGTGGGGTTTAGCATACATGACTCCATCTTCAGCCTAGTACAGTCAGGTTAACATACTCAACATATTTAGCACAGTTTCTAGCATATCATAAGCACCCAAGACCTTATAGGTACTATTATTGTTACTGTTAATGTCATGAATAACCTTGAATCAACATATGCATGAATTAAGAGACTGAAAAGACAAGCCACAGATTGAGAGAAAATACTTGTAAAACACGTATCAGATAAAGGACTTGTATAGAAAATATAAAAAGAATGATTAAAATTCAACAATACGAAAACAAACAATCCAATTAAAAAATGGGCAAACATCTGAAGAGACACCTTGCTTAAGAAGATATATAGACGGAAAATAAGCATACGAAAAGATGCTGTACATAATGTCACTAAGGAATTGCTAATTAAAACAACAATGAGATACCCCTACACACCTATTAAAACCAAAAAAACCCAGTGTCTTCGAGTCGATTCCGACTCATAGCAACCCTATAGAACAGAGTAGAACTGCCCCAGAGAGTTTCCACGGAGTGCCTGGTGGATTTGAACTGCTGACCCTTTGGTTAGCAGCTGTAGCACAAAACTACTATGCCACCAGGGTTTCCACACCTATTAGAATGGTTATAATATGAAACACTGACAACACCAAATGCTGGTGAGGATAGGGAGCAACAGGAACACTCATTCCTTGCTGGTGGGAATGCAACATGGTACACACATTTAAGAGACATTTTGTTAGTTTCTTACAAAGCTAAACATAGTTGTACCATATAATTCAGCAGTCACGCTCCTTGGTATTTACCCAAATTAGTTAAAAACTTATGTCTACACAAAAATCTGTACATGAACATTTGTAGCAGCTTTATCCATAATTACCCAAACTTGGAAGCAACCAAGTTTAATAGTTGAAGGAATAATAAACTCTGATACATCCATACAATGAAATATTATTCAGCATTCAAAAAGAAATGAAGGGGCCAAGATGGCTGACTAGGTAGAACTACCACGGATCCCTCTTGCAACAAAGACTCGGAAAAACAAGTGAATAGATCACACAGATGACAATCTATGAACCCCGACCATCAAACACAGAACTAAAGAGTTGAACTGAGTGACAGGGGAGCGAAAAGCCACGTCCTGAAGCAGCGACCACTTCTGGAGCCGGCGTCCCAAGCCATAGCCTTGAGTCCTCACTGTTCCCTGGTGCCAGAGTGGTGGGGTTGATTGCGGCTTACAGAGGCAGGGCAAGCATGGGACACAGCCCTAACCCCTAACCACCTGGAGTAACCTCGGTAGAGTCTCTGCACACTGGCACGGGTGACAAGAGAACGAGCCACCACGGGGAAGCAGCGACTGTTTTCGGAGCCTGGAACCAGCATCCCAGTCAGAAAACCTAGGCACCAGGCCTTGGACTAAGTGCAGAGGAGCTGAGCACAGCTTCCTGAGACGGCACAAGCAAGGGACACAGCCCTAGCCCCCTGAAGTAACCCCCGGGGAAACCCAGCCAGTGCACGCAAGTAGCACAACAAAGCGGCTGACAGGAGGAGAAATCGCTGGGAAGCAGCAACTGGTTTTGGGGCCTGGAGTGCAGCATCCCGGCCAGAAAACCTTGGCTCTGGGCTTTGGACTAGGAGTGGAGGAGCTGATCATGGCTTCCTGAGAGGGTGCAAGCACTGGAGGCAGGCCTGACCCTTGGGGGCAGTCTCTACCCAGCCAGTGCACACGCTACATGCCCCTCTGGAATCTCAGATAAAACAGTCATCACCAAGCAAGATAAGTAACTTTGTCTATATTGCCGGGTGCTACTTCCTCCTATCTCTCCTGTCTATCTGATCCCTCCCCTCCCTGTCCCAGCTGGCTTCATTAACATTGGAATTTCCTGGACCAGCCAAGCATATGAGATCCACAGTCTCTGGCTTTCATCCCTAGAGGGAACAAGGTGGCTCTTATAATGCAAAGGCAATTCTGATAGAGATCTGACTGTAATTGTTTTAGCTGAGCACTGGAAAGACAAGTTTTACAGGTCTGATACCTCTCTACCTATTAAACAGAGTCCTCACTGATCCACAGCAGGGAACTGAGGGCTGAAGCTCCACCCAAACCACCTAGACAGCTGCTAAAGGGGTCTGAGGGTAGTGACGCCTACCAATCTTTAGAGGTACAAGCATTGGGTGCCTAAGGTACAGCTGCAGAGCCCACCCGCCAAAGTGCTCTCGGAATAGAGACACACCTACCTCACTGGCATGTGGCGGAAGGCTGTCAGCATCCTACCCTCCTTGGAGTGTGACCCCCTGCAGCTACTAGAATCTGGTGCACACAACTATCACCACTACTCCTCTAAGTTAATAGGGGACAGTCTACACGACACACTTGGTGACCCAAAATCAGAACACCTAAGCTGATTCTATTTAAGAATAACAAATGGACTCCTAGGCTTATATATCTGGTAACAGCCCAAACCAGCTGGTAATAGGACATAAGTTGATTCAAAGGCTACACCAATCAAGAAGCGCAATCTAGTAGCCCATCTGGGTATATTGAAACAAAACAAAACAAGAAGATAAGACTCAGTGAGCAAATATAAAATAAATCATTATAATATCTTATAGATGGCTCGGAGACAGCAGTTGATATCGAATCACATAAAGAAGCAGATCATGATTGTTTCTACAAATGCCCAAATTAAAGAATCAAAATCTTCCCCAAATGGAGATACAATCCTGGAATCGCCAGATGCAGAATATAAAAAAACTGATATACATAATGCTTCAAGACATCAGGGATGACCTCAGAAATGAAATAAGGCAATCTACAGAAAAAGCCAAGGAACACACTGATAAAGCAGTTGAAGAAATAAAAAAGATCATTCAAGAACATAATGGAAAAATTAATAAGCTGCAAGGATCCATAGAGAGACAGCATTCAGAAATCCAAAAGATTAACAGTAAAATTACAGAATTAGACAACTCAATAGGGAAGTCAGAGGAGCAGACTCGAGGACTTGGAATGCAGAGTGGGGGAGCTGGAGGATAAGGCAATTGACAGCAATATAGTTGGAGAAAAATAAGATAAAATAATTAAAAAAAAAAAAAAAAACGAAGAAACCCCAAGAATCATGTGGGACTCTATCAAGAAGAATAACTTGCGTGTGATTGGAGTTCCAGGACAGGGAGGGATAACAGAAAATACAGAGAGAATAGTTGAAGATCTGTTGGCAGAAAACTTCCCTGGCATCATGAAAGACAAAAGGATATCTATCCAAGATGCTCATCAAACCCCATACAAGATTGATCCAAAAAGAAAATCACCAAGGCATATTATCATCAAACTTGCCAAAACCAAAGATGAAGAGAAATTTTTAAAAGCAGCCAGGGATAAAAGCAAAGTCACTTACAAAGAGAATCAATAAGAATACGTTCAGACTACTCAGCAGAAACCATGCAGGCAAGAAGGCAATGGGATGACGTATATAGAACACTGAAGGAGAAAAACTGCCAGCCAAGAATCATATATCCAGCAAAACTCTCTCTCAAATATGAAGGTGAAATCAAACATTTACAGATAAATATGAGCTTAGAGAATTTGCAAAAACCAAGCCAAAGCTACAAGAATTACTAAAGGAAATTGTTTGGTCAGAAAATAAATAATATCAGATACCAACACAACACAAGGTCATAGAACAGAACATCCTGATATCAACTCAAATAGGGAAAAAACAAAATAAGATTAATTTTAAAAAGAAAAAAATGTGCAAAACAGGGAATCGTTGAAGTCATTATGTAAAAGATTACAATAATCAAAAAGAGGGACTAAATACAGGAGGCACAGATCTTCCGTATGGAGAGGAAAACAAGGCCATTTAGGACAATACAATTTAGGTTTTTACTTAGAAAAACAGGGGTAAATATTAAGGTAACCACAAAGAGGTCTAACAATTCTGTACCTCAAAATAAAAACCAAGAAAAACATAATGACTCAGCAAAAATTCAACTAGTATGAAAATGAGGAACATACAATTTACAAAGAAAAACTTCTCAGCACAAAAAAGTAAGTGGAAAAATGAAATTATCAACAACACACACAAAAAGGCATCAAAATGACAGCACTAAACTCATACTTATCTATAATTATGCTGAGTGTAAATGGACTAAATCCACCAATAAAGAGACAGAGTCTCAGACTGGATAAAGAAACACGATCCGTGTATATGCTGCCTACAAGAGACACACCTTAGAGACACAAACAAACTAAAATTCAAAGGATGGAAACAATATATACCAAGCAAACAACAATCAAAAAAAAGCAGGAGTAGCAATATTAATTTCTGACAAAATAGACTTTAAAGTGAAATCTACAACAAAGGATAAAGAAGGACACTACATAATGATTAAAGGGACAATTTACCAGGAAGATATAACCATATTAAATATTTATGCACCCAATGACAGGGCTGCAAGATACATAAAACAAACCTTAACAGAATTGAAAAGTGAGATAGACACCTCCACAATTATGGTAGGAGACTTCAACACACCACTTTCAGAGAAGGATAGGACTTCCAGTAAGAAGCTCAACAGAGACACGGAAGATCTAATTGCTACAATCAACCAATGTGACCTCATAGACTTATACAGAACACTCCACCCAACAGCTGCAAAGTATACTTTTTTTCTAGTGCACATGGAACATTCGCTAGAATAGATCACATATTAGGTCATAAAGCAAACCTTTGCAGAATCCAAAACATCGAAATATTACAAAGCATCTTCTCAGACCATAAGGCCATAAAAGTCAAAATCGAAAACAGAAAAATCAGGGAAAAGGAACCAAATACTTGGAAACTGAACAACACCCTGCTCAAAAAAGACTGGTTACAGAAGACATTAAGGAGGGAATAAAGAAATTCATAGAATGCAATGAGAATGAAAATACTTCCTATCAAAACCTCTGGGACACAGCAAAACCAGTGCTCAGAGGTCAATTTATAATGATAAATGCACGCATACAAAAAGAAGAAAGAGCCAAAATCAGAGAACTGTCCCTACAACTTGAACAAATAGAAAGCGAGCAACAAAAGAATCTCTCAGGCACCAGAAGAAAACAAATAATAAAAATTAGAGCAGAATTAAATGAATTTTAAAAAAAAAAAGAACAGAAAAACAATTGAAAGAATTAACAAAGCCAAAAGCTGGTTCTTTGAAAAAATTAACAAAATTGACAAGCCACTGGCCAGACCGACTAAAGAAATACAGGAAAGGAAACAAATAGCCCGAATAAGAAATGAGATGGGCCATATAACAACAGGCCCAACTGAAAATAATCATATCAGATTATTATGAAAAATTGTACTCTAACAAATTTGAAAACCTAGAAGAAATGGATGAATTCCTAGAAACACACTACCTACCTAAACTAACACAATCAGAAGTAGAACAACTAAATAGACCCATAACAAAAAAAGAGATTGAAAAGGTAACCAAAAAACTCCCAACAAAAAAAAGCCCTGGCCCAGACAGCTTCACTGTGGAGTTCTACCAAACTTTCTGAGAAGAGTTAACAGCACTACTACTAAAGGTATTTCAAAGCATAGAAAAGGATGGAATACTACCTAATTCATTCTACGAAGCCAGGGTATTCCAGATACCAAAACCAGGTAAAGACACCACAAAAAAAGAAAATTATAGACCTATATCCCTCATGAACATAGATGCAAAAATCCTCAATAAAATTCTAGCCAATAGAATTCAACAACATATCAAAAAAATAATCCACCACGACTAAGCAGGATTTATACCAGGTATGCAAGGTTGGTTCAATATTAGAAAAACAATTAATGTAATCTACCATATAAATAAAACAAAAGACAAAAACCACATGATCTTATCAATTGATGCAGAAAAGGCATTTGACAAAGTTCAACACCCATTCATGATAAAAACTCTCAGCAAAATAGGAATAGAAGGAAAATTCCTCAACATAATAAGGGACGTTTATACAAAGCCAACAGCCAACATCATCCTAAATGGAGAGAGCCTAAAAGCATTTCTCTTGAGAACGGGAACCAGACAAGGATGCCCTTTATCACCACTCTTATTCAACATTGTGCTGGAGGTCCTAGCCAGAACAATTAGGCTAGACAAAGAAATAAAGGGCATCCGGATTGGCAAAGAAGAAGTAAAAGTATCTCTATTTGCAGATGACATGATCTTATACACAGAAAACCCTAAGGAATCCTCAAGAAAATTACTGAAACTAATAGAAGAGTTTGGCAGAGTTTCAGGTTACAAGATGAACATGTAAAAATCACTTGGATTCCTCTACATCAACAAAAAGAACATAGAAGAGGAAATCACCAAATCAATACCATTTACAGTAGCCCCCAAGAATATAAAATACTTAGGAATAAATCTTACCAAAGATGTAAAACACCTATACAAGGAAAACTACAAAGTACTACTGCAAGAAACTGAAAGGGACCTACTTAAGTGGAAAAACATACCTTGCTCATGGATAGGAAGAGTTAACATAGTAAAAATATCTATTCTACCAAAAGCCATCTGTATATACAATGCACTTCTGATCCAAATTCCAATGACATTTTTTAATGTGATGGAGAAACAAACCACCAACTTCATATGGAAGGGAAAGGAGCCCTGGGTAAGTAAAGCATTACTGAAAAAGAAGAAGAAAGTGGGAGGCCTCACTCTACCTGATTTCAGAAGATATTATACAGCCACAGTAGTCAAAACAGCCTGGCACTGGTACAACAACAGGCACATAGACCAATGGAACAGAATTGAGAACCCAGGGATAAATCCATCCATGTATGAGCAGCTGATATTTGACAAAGGCCCAGTGTCAGTTAATTGGGAAAAAGATAGTCTTCCTAACAAATAGTGCTGGCGTAGCTGGATATCCATTTGCAAAAAAATGAAACAGGACCCATACCTCACTCCATGCACAAAAACTAACCCCAAATGGATCAAAGACCTAAACATAAAGACTAAAATGATAAATATCATGCAAGAAAAAATAGGGACAACGTTAGGAGCCCTAATACAAAGCATAAACAGAACACAAAACATTACTAAAAATGAGGAAGAGAAACCAGATTAACTGGGAGCTCCTAAAAATCAAACACCTATGCTCATCTAAAGACTTCACCAAAAGAGTAAAAAGACCACCTACAGAATGGGAAAAAATTTTCCGCTATGACCAGTGCCTGATCTCTAAAATCTATATGATTCTGTTAAAATTCAACCACAAAAAGACAAACAACCCAATTAAAAATTGGGCAAAAGGTATGAACACGCACTTCACTAAAGAAGATATTCAGGTGGCTAACAGATACATGAGAAAGTTGTCTCGATCACTAGGCATTAGAGAAACGCAAATTAAAACTACGATGAGATTCCAAATCACTGCAACAAGGCTGGCATTAATCCAAAAAACACAAAATAATAAATGTTGGAGAGGCTGTGGAGAGATTGGAACTCTTATACACTGCTGGTAGGAATGTCAAATGGTACAACCACTTTGGAAATCGATCTGAAGTTACCTTAAAAAGCTAGAAATAGAACTACTGCACTACCCAGAAATCCCACTCCTCAGAATTTATCCTAGAGAAATAAGAGCCTTTACACAAACAGATATATGCACACCTATGTTTATTGCAGCACTGTTTACAATCGCAAAAAGCTGGAAGCAACCAAGGTGTCCATCAATGGACGAATGGATAAATAAATTATGGTATATTCACACGATGGAATGCTACACATTGATAAAGAACAGTGAGGAATCTGTGAAACATTTCGTAACGTTGAGGAACCTGGAAGGCATTATGCTGAGTGAAATTAGTCAGATGCAAAAGGACAAATATTGTATAAGACCACTACTATAAAATCTTGAGAAATAGTTTAAACTGAGAAGAACACATTCTTTTGTGGTTATGAAAGGGAGGAGGGAGGGAGCGCAGCAGAGGGTTATTTACTGATTAGATAGTAGATAAGAACTACTTTAGGTGAAGGGAAGAACAACACTCAGTACAGGGGAGGTCAGCTCAACTGGACTGGACAAGAAGCAAAGAAGTTTCCCGAATAAACTGAATGCTTCAAAGGTCAGCAGAACAATGGTGAGGGTTTGGGGACTATGGCGTCAGGGGACGTCTAAGTCAATTGACAAAATAAATTCTATTAAGAAAACATTCTGCATCCCACTTTGAAGTGTGGTGTCTGTGGTCTTAAACGCTAACAAGTGGCCATCTAAGATGCATCAATGAGTCTCAACCCACCTGAATCAAAGGAGAATGAAGAACACCAAGGTCACAAGGTAATTATTAGCCCAAGAGACAGAAAAGGCCACATGAACTAGAGACTACGTCATCCTGAGACCAGAAGAGCTAGATGGTGCCCGTCCACAATCGATGACTGCCCTGACAGGGAGCAGGAGAACAGTGGGATGCAGACCCCAAATTCTCAAAAAAAGACCAGACAATGGTCTGACTAATACTAGAAGAATTTTGGCAATCATGGTCCCCAGACCTTCTGTTGGCCCAGGACAGGAACCATTCCCGAAGCCAACTCATTAGACATGGATCGGACTGGACAATGGGTTGGAGAGAGATGCTGATGAGGATTGAGCTACTTGCATCAGGTGGACGCTTGAGACTATGTTGGCATCTCCTGTCTGGAGGGGAGATGGGAGGGTAGAGGGGGTTAGAAACTGGCAAAATGATCACAAAAAGAGAGGCTGGAAGGAGGGAGCTGGCTGACTCATTAGGGGGAGAGTAAGTGGGAGTATGTAGTAAGGTGTATATAAGTTTATATGTGAGAGACTGACTTGATTTGTAAACTTTCACTTAAAGCACGATAAAAATTATTTTTTTAAAACAGAAAATGTTCTGAATCCAACGTTAGTGAGAGGCATCTGGGGTCTTAAACACTAGCAAACAGCCATCTGGACGCATCAGGTGGTCTCAACCCACCTGGAGGAAAGGAGAATGAAGAACACTAAAGACATATGGTAAAGATGAGCCCAAGAGACAGAAAGGGCCACATAAGCCAGAGACTCCATCAGCCTGAGACCAGAAGAACTAGATGGTGCCCAGCTACCACTAATCACTGCCCTGATAGGGAACACAACAGAGAATCCCTGATGGAGCAGGAGAACAGCGGGTTGTAGATCTCAAATTCTCGTAAAAAGACGAGGCTTAATGGTCTGACTGAGACTGGAGGGACCCTGGAGGTCATGGTCCCCAGACCCTTTGTTGGCTCAAGATTGCAACCATTCCCAAAGCCAACTCTCCACACAGGACTGGACTGGACTATTAGATAATGATACTGTGAGGAGTAAGCTTCTTGGCTCAAGTAGACACATGAGACTATGTGGGCAACTCCTGTCTGGAGGAGAGATGAGAAGGACTAGGGGGACAGGAGCTGGTTGAATGGATATGGGGAATACGGGGGTGGAGAGGAGGAATGTGCTGTCTCATTAGGGAGAAAGTAGCTAACAAGTACCTAGCAAGGTGTGCATAACTTTTTGTATGAGAGACTGACTTGATTTGTAAACTTTCACTTAAAGCGCAGTAAATAATCTAAAAAAAAAAAAGAAATGAGCTATCAGGTTATAGAAAGACATGGAGGAAACTTAAATACGCATTGCTAAATGAAAGAAGCCAATCTGAAAAAGCTACATACTTTGTGACGTCAACTACATGACATTCTGGAAAAGGGAAATTTATAGGGACAATAAGATCAGTGTTTGCCGGGGGTTCTGAGAAGGGACAGAAGGAGAAATGGGTGGACTACAGAGCATTTCTGGGGGTGTGAAACTATTCCATATGATACTGTAATGGTGAATGGGTGACATTATGAACTGCCCTGTAGGGTTTCCAAGGCACGGCTGGTGGATTCAGACTGCTGACCTTTTAGTTAGCAGCAAGCTCTTCACCACTGTGCCACCAGGGCTCCAGGGATATATGGAGTATGGAAGCTCTCTCTTTTTTTTTTTTTATACTTTATGTACAATTTTTCTGTAAGTCTAAAAATAAAGTCTGTTAATTAAATACCTGTGTGTGTGTATATATATATATATATACACATATACACACATATATATACACACACATATATATAGAAAAGCTAATAGAAATATAAAGGTAAACTGAGAGATGCATAATAGTAGTGGTACATTATAATTGTATTTTTCTGATTTATATGTTATTTTATTATTTGCCATTTAATATATCAAAGTAAGAGACAATTATTAATAAAGTTGATTATATAATAAAGTTGATATAATAATGTATCAGAATCTGCATAGATAACACTTGCTTTTGTCTAATGCCCTCGTAATATTTATAATAATAATTCCATGTTAGACCACTAAAAATATATGAGTAAATTCTAAAAAAGCTGCAATGGCTACCTTCTCTGGTAGGCAAATTATATATCGATAATATAATTTTGAATGGGGAACACATGACTGCTTGAAATTTAATATATATTTAATACATTTCATATATGTATTAATAAATTGACACATTTTAATAAATTGAATACATTTCCATATAACTTAGTAAAAGACAGAAGACAGCTACAAAGGTAGACTATCTGAAAAATAATTATGAGACAACAACACAGGAAAACTTACTGGCTGCAGCCAAAGCTGTACGTTTTATTACAGTAGTAATAATCTTAGCTGTTTTTTCTTATTAAGCAGGAGGAAAACAAAAACAATTGTTCTGACCATTAAACTCAACAAACCAAACAACAACAACACAGCGTTAAGAAAGTAGGAGGAAGGAGCTAACAGAAGTAACAAGTGCAAATCTGCAGTCAGCAGAATTGCTAAATAAATGAGCTTGGGTTCTCGGAAATGATGAATAAAATATTCAAAACTGGGGAATCTAATCAAGGAAAAATGAGACCAAAATAGAATTGAGAATAAAAGTATAATCACAGGTATGAGGGGGCTTATAGACTCTTAAGAGATTTCTGTGAACAATTCTGTGCTAAAAATGGAAACTGCATGAAATTGATAATGTTGAGGGAAAACACACTTAAACTGACTTAAGAAAATGCAAATAAACCAGACTCTCAAAAATAATTGAAAAGTGTTGTCAAAGAACTATCTCCATAAAGATGCTGGGACCACGGGGTTTTATAGGTGAGGTTTGTCAAACCTTTAAGGAACAGATAATTTCACTGTATTTCAATTGTTCCAAAGCATTGAAAATATTACAAAACCTCTCTGTCTCTAGTTTCCTTTCTTATACACACATACACACACATGCACACACTGAAACAAAAAAGAAGCAAATACACTCTGGAAAAGAGGAAATACGATTTTTTTTTGGTATATACTAAAAGTATTTACCCGGAAAACTCAACAGAATAAACTGAGAAGCTACAAGAATAAGAGAATTGAATAAAGCAATAGATTGCATAATGAAATATAAAAATAATCCCTGTCTACATTACCAAAGGAGCAGTAGTTAAAGCGCTTGGCTGCTAACCTAAAGGTCAACGGTTCTAACGCAGCAGCAGCTCTACAGGAGAAAGATGTGGCATTCTGCTTCTGTAAAGATTACAGCCTTGGAAACCCTATGGGGCAATTCTACTTTGTCCTATAGGGTTGCTGAGTCTGAACTGATTTGATGGCAATGGGTTTGGTTTCTTTGGTTTGATACATTATCAAAAATAACCAGTTAATAAATGTAAGATAAACTGATCTCCATTTATCTTTGTTAGGTGCTATCTAGTTGGTTCCAACTGGTAGCGACCTGACGCACAACAGGAGGAAACACTGCCCAGTCCTGCTCCATCTTCACAATCCTTGCTATGTTTGAGCCCGTTTTTAGAGCCACTGTGTCAGTCTACCCCCTTGAAGGTCTTCCTCTTTTTTACTTACCCTCTACTTTATCAAGCATGATGTCTTTCTCCAGGGACTGACCCTTCTTGGTCACATGTCCAAAGTATGTGAAACAAGTCTTCTAGCTGTACTTCTTTCAAGGCAGATTTGTTTTTTCTTCTGGCAGTCCGTGATATATTCAATATTCTTCACCAACGTTGTAGCTCAAAGGCATCAATTCTTCTTCTGGCTTCCTTATTCATTATCCAGCTTTCGCGTGTATATGCGGCAATTGATAATGCCCTGGCTTGGCTCAGGCGCACCTTAGTCCTCAAGGTGACACCTGTGCTTTTTAACACTTTAAAGAGGTCTTTTTATATTTATCATAACATCCCAAATGCAAAGTGTATAGAAATCAACTTAACAAGAAATGTTCAGGACTTATAGATGGAAAAAAATCCTATCAAACTTTGCTGAGGGCCACAGAACAAATCTGCCCAGGTTAAACGTACAAGGTGTTTGTGGGTGGGTGTGGGTAGGAGATCTTTAGCTCCTAGAGGAGAAATGATGACAACAGAGCAGTGCGTTGTCATTTAGAGATTAAAATATTGGAAACATTCGTCTTTTTCAAGTATGTAAGAGACTTTTCATAAAGAGGATAGTGAGAAACTCTTCTCCACACCTACAGAAGCCTGAATGAAGCTAAACTGAGGCAGGGCAGGTGTAAGCTCTGGCTCACTGGCATAGCTCACAGTGTATCAGTCAATGAATTGTCCGTGAGTTGATTCCCACTCACGGAAGCCTTTTTTCTTAGGCACCTCTGGGTGGGACTCAACCTTTCAACTTTTTGGTTAATAGCCAAGTACCCATTTGCAACAAGCAGGGATTCCAGAGCCTTCACTGGTTGAGATTAAATAACAAAGGAGGACCAGAGCATGGGTCTTTACTTGAAGAGGTCATGGATGCCACTGAGAACCTGGTGAAGCTCTGAGAGGAAGTGCTTTCTCTTCGTGAAGGGTGCACGTGCATGCATACACAAGCCATTTCAAGCAGATCTTGGTGGGGTCCAGGGCACCGATTCAGGCGCTCTTCACTGACATCTGCCCACAGAGGGAGCTCACTCCTGATCTCTCAGAGGCAAGGAGCAGGGCAAGATCACCAACCCAGGTTTTAGACCCTGAATTTGCCTTTCAGGTAAAGAGCGCTTAATGGTTTCTTGTGGAAAAAACCAAAGCACTGCATTGCAGGTGGGCTTAGTGTCCTGAGCATCTGTTCTATTGGTGCCAGCTTGAAACTCAGGCTTGAAATTAGAAGGGTTTTCCCATTTGTCAAGAACTAGGATTCCAGAAGACAGCCCAGATGATTCAGCTCCTGTTGCCCACACTGGTTGGTTTGTTGTTATTGTTAGCTGCTGTCCAGTAGGCCACCAACTCATGGTGACCCCATCATGTCACTAAGCAATTACAGAACAGTGTACCTTTGTGATCCATAGGGTTTTCAATGACTAATTTTCTGAAGTACATTGTCAGTCCTCTTTCCCTAATCTGTCTTAGTCTGGAAACTCTGCTGAAACCTGTTTAACATCGTAACAACATGTAAGCCAACAGAGGGTTGGTGGCTGCATATGAGGTATATCAGCCAAGAATCAAACCTGAGTCTCTTGCATGAAAAGTGAGAGTCTATCACTGAACCATCACTGCCCCCAGAGTTGATTTACTGGGTAATTTCTAAATCCTCTCTATACTTTTTCATAGTCAGGTTTTCTGCTGTCATACCAAGGTATGGCTTGGAGAGCTGTAGTCTTCACGTCACCTTCTTCCTGACCTCCCTGCCCAAGCAACCCTAAATAAAGACACTGTTATGGATTAAATTGTGTCCCCCCACCCATATATATAAATACATATATATAGAGAGAGAAGTCTTAACACTGGTACCTGTGAACATGATCTCATTTGGAAATAGGATCTTTGAAGATGTTGTCACGTTAACTTGAGATCGTTCAAGAGTAGGGTGGGTCCTAACCCAATTTGAGTGGTGTCCTTATAGAAGAGGAGAAGAGTCACAGAGAGACAGGCAGAGGGAAGAGAGCCATGTGATCAGGGAGTTATGCTACCGCTGCAAGTCAAGGAAAGCCTGGGCTACCAGAAGTAGGGAAAGGCAAGAAAGGATCTTCCCCTGTAGCCTTCAGAGACAATAGGCCCTGTTGTCCCCTTGAATTCATACTCCTAACTTTCAGAATTGTGAGATATTAATTTCAGTCCTTATAAATTGTGGTACTTTGTTACAGCAGCCCTGGGAAATTAATACAGATATAATCTAAATAAAAACTGTACTTGCTATGAGAGCACAGAGTCAACAGAAGTGGCCTAGGGCCACTGCCACGCATATTACTGCTCTTAACCCCTCTTATAGAGAATGTCCTTCGGAACCCCCCCACTTGTTTCCATGTGTAAATAGAAGGGCCATGAGCAACCTAACCCCCATTTTGCTGCCTAGTTTGTCCTGTTTCTCATGGTTGGTAGAACTGTACTTCCTGCCCTTCATACACAGACACACCTCATTTCCATTGGGGCACAATTGTAAACCAAACCTATAGCTGGGAAACGGGAAAGGCAAACACTAGGATTTGTTCTAGTTCTTGACAATTAACCTGCCAAGCTTGTTATTTAATTTTATACACTAGCTCGATGTCACACCCTACGTATGAAGGGCCCGAGGGGTTTCTCAGAGGCTTCCTAATTTTGTATCCCCAGCTCCTGGGTTTCATCTGCACCAAGGTGGGTAGTCAAGATGAATGGGTGGGTAGAAATATGATACAGGGAGGCCCCATATAGACTCAGTGGTCAGGAGACATTAATCTCGACATGCATCGTCTACTCTAAGGAGCTGAAGTCACCCTTTCTGACCATCACACTCCATTTGTCTGGTTAATCTTCTGTCACTTGGGCCTTATGTTTAACCCTGTAACTAAGCTCTGCCCCTGTGCATCTCTGCCCTTTGAGTTTTGGGGATAGTGCAGATCACTGAAGTCTCTTCTCTGACCTATTCATGGACATCATCTTTCTCTGAACCCATCTGACCCTTTCCCACCACCTGGTGTCACCTTCCTCCCTTGTGATTTCAACCATAAACACCACGATTGAGGCCAATGCCATGTACAAAAGGAATGACTCAGCAAACATGTCCTAAGTACCTGCTGTGGGTCAGGCCTTGTGTGATGTGCTATTGGGGGGGCAGAGACACTTAAAACATGGCCTCTGCTATCCAGGAGTTTACCCTTAGCTAAAACCACCTGCCATCAAGTTGACTTCGAATCATAGCGACCATGTGTGTGTCAGGGTAAAACAGAGGGTTTTCAATGTCTGCTTTTTCAGAAGTAGATCATCAGACCTTTCTTTCAAGACACCTCTGGATGGACTCAAACCTCCAAACTTTCAGTTAGCAGCCAAGTGTGCTAACCATTTGCACTATCTAGGGACTCTACCCTCAGTTAAGGGAGACCTTAACCCTTTCACCTGGTAGGGTGTCTTCTTCAAATGAGGAATGTATTGGGAAAGTACAGCAGATGGAAGCTTTCTGCTGGATCTTGGAGGGGGTGGCATTTGGGCTGTCTTGGATGATAGGTAGACATTTGGTGGACGTAGAAGCAAGGAGCAAGAATAGATGTATACAGTACAGCATGTAGGGAATCATGAGCCTGATGTGACTAAAGCTTTAGATGTGTGTGTGTGGGGGGGGTGGGGGTGGGGGGAGAGAATGAAGGCAAGCTGTGTGCAAGAGTTTCTTTCATCTCTCAGACTTGGATAAGGCTTAAAGATAGTAGGTGCTACCTTTGCCATCTCGTAAAAATTTAAGATGAAGTGGTTATATTACTCTTGAACTCCTCATCCACATTGAGAATATAAAAAGGATTAGGAGAGTGGAGATGGGGAGATGGTCTATAACGTAGATTTCTTTAGAAAATCTTGGTTATGAACCCAAACCCCTGTCCCCAACCTCACCTCCAGACAAGAGAGAAATCCTTCAGCAGGGTCTGTTGGGGAACTTGGTGTGTCCCACAGCTGGGAGGACACCCTGAGATGGAGCCTGTCTCCACCAGGGAAACCAGAGTGTGGGAGACACAGGCTGGCTGATTTGGCAGCAGAGCCAGGGAGGCTTGCAGCAGGATTGGGATAGATCTGCATCCCCAAGTCCACTGGGGCAAAAGGGGGAGGTTTGCTTCCCGTGGGCCATCCAGGAGAGAACATCCAGCTGGAGTGGATTGCACCAGAGTACAGCCCTCCACAGGGAGACTCCATGGGCGTGTGCAGCCAGCCAAGGAGAGATGCATCCCCTGCTTCGTGGAACAGCTCTTCAAAGAAGAGCTCACACAAGGAGCCTTTAAGGAATGGGCTCAGCTTGAACTATCTGCCAGCCAAGTGGAAACTTCCCTGAGCCCTGTGTCTCCTAGTCCTCTGCTCCACCTCCACAGAACCAGGGAACAGCAAAATGAAGGTGGGAAAGGGGGTGAGCACCAAAGCAAGCTGCCCTGACAGCTCCTGTGACAGGAGGCGGGGGGTAGAGGGATGGGAGAAGTCAGCCCCGTGGACAAAGTTGGAAACTGATTACTACATGAGACTGGTCTTTTAAATGACTGAATCGAGACTGGTTTGTGAGTTGAGACTGGTTTGTAAAATTTTTGAGACTATGATGGACTAGGAAAGAAGGCCTGGTGATCTACTTCTGAATATCAGCCAAGGAAAACCCTATGGATCACAATGATCTGATCTCATTGTGCATGGTGTTGCCATGAGTTGGGAACCAACTTGATGGCAGCTAACAAGTAGAAGTCAGCGAAAAAGAGGAAAACCCTCAATGAGATGGATTGACACAATGTCTGCAACAATGGGGTCAAACACAACAACAATTGTAATGATGGAGCAAGACCAGGCAGCATTTGTTCTGTTGTGCCTAAGGTCGTTATGAATTGAAATGAACTCGACCTAACAACAACAACAAAAACAAGATATTCTTATTTCCAAGAGTGAAGTGGAAAGTCATGGGCCTCCTCTAAGCTTGTATCCATGGGTTGGGGAAGAGAGAACCCAGCAGCAGGCAGAAAGGGGCAGAGGAAGGGGGCAGAGGAGCACTGTCTGCTGCAAGCTCTGCTTGTCCATGGACAGGGAACAGGTTCTCAGGAGTTGATTGCATGGGTCTCAATTGCCAGGCAGGGGTGTACAAACTGATCAGGGTGCCCTACTGCAAAAAGTAGACCACACAAAGGTGCAAAAGACACATTTCATCTTGTTTGTAGAAAATGAGATAAATACATTTGACTTCAAAAATTTCCTTCTGTGTTTTAGTACTGGCGTGGTAGAAATGGATAGATATGGAAAAGTCATTTTTCACTGTTGTTATAGAGTCTTGCAAATTCTAATGACTGCATAATAGTCTACTTAACCAATCCCTGATGGAGGGACATTAGGTTATTTCCAATTTTTCACCATTATAAATAATGCTTTGATGAATATCCTTGTGCGTAAATCTTTGTGGCTACCTCTGATTACATCTTTTGGTAAAAACTGTACAAGTGGAATTACTGAGTTAAGTAATGAAAAATTGTAAGGCTTTTGATCCATAACGCCAGTTTCCCAAAAACTTTGTACCAACTTATACTACAGTGTATGATAGGGATACTTTCACCTTACCCAGGGTTTTAAGCAACGTGCATGAAACACCTTAAAATCCTTTCCACTCTAATACAAGATCAATGATATGTCAAGGTTTTAATTTGCATTCTTTTGAAATCTGATGAAAAGAAATATTTTTCTATGCTAACCAAGTGTATTTCATCTTTTATCATTTTTCATATATTTCTTTTTGTTTCTATTTTGTTTAACTGTATCTTTATCTTTTTCATATCTGTTTATATGGTGCTTTACATATTAAAAACACTAGCTTTTTGTTTTATTTGAGGCATATTTTATCTATAGTTAACTGTTTACCTCTTAGCAGTAATTTTTGATACTTGGATGTTTTAAATATGTATTAAGAGCTATAAATATTTTTCTATAAGATTTACTCTACTAGGGCTTTATCATAATACAGAAAAATGCATACGTTATAATGCAGGGACATAATTATATTTATGGTTTGATTAGAATTATGTAATCACACAGACACACACACACACACACACACACCCCAAGTTAAAACCAAAGTCCTAATAGAAAAAAAACGAGAAGTTTCTCAAACATTTTAACAGTAGTTGGGTTTGGGAAAGAAGTATGTAGGTATTCTTTTCCTTTTATTTTCTATCATTCTAAATATTTCATGTTTTCTATACTGAGAAACTTAAATATCATATGTAAGTCTTATTCCACAAATTCAGGTTTGCAAAAAAGTCATAATAAAATTAATATATATTTTAAATAAAAATAAATCTGACTTGAGTCTCCATTCTGCAGAGCTCTTGGGAGATTTTTATCTCAACTCTTTTGCCTCTCTTGCATCTCCAATTCCTCCCCCCAACCTGGGACACACCAGAATCCTGAAGATTCATGCATATCCAACAAATAGGAGCCTCTAGTCTTCGGCTCACCCTGGACCCAGCCATGTTATCCCCACCAAGCTCTTGAACCCTAGAAGGAGGATACTCTTCGAGTTGTAACCAGTGATGGGCTCTGGGGTACAGCTTCAGCCTGAGTATGCCATACATGCATTCCGCTCTGAGGCATGACTGTGATTCTGCTTCATCCAGAACTCCAGCCACCACCCTCTTCCGAGACTCCTGCTTCTACCTCTCCCCCAATCCTCTGCCTCAAAATGTTTGCACTTCTCCTCTCTCTCAAGAGGAGCCCTGGTGGGGCACTTGTTAAGTGTTTGGCTGCCAATCAAAAGGTGGGCAGTTCAAATCCACCAGCCACTTCTTGGAAACCTTGTGGGGCAATTCTACTCTGTCCTATAGGTTCGCTATGAGTCGGAATTGACTTGACGGCAATGGGTTTAGTTTTTTGGGTTTTCTCTTCCGAAAAGGCTGCTCCGAGGAGCTCAGGCCTTTGGAAAACAAAAGCCAAGAAGGGAGACTGCCTTCAGGAAAAATTTGAACTGCTGAAGTGGGATTTTAAGTGCCCTTGCTCTTACTCAAGGCTTACTCAAGGCTTACCTGACCTGTGCTGTCTCCCAAAAAATAAAAAAAAAAAAAAACTCCCAAGGCTGCCCTTAAAGAAGTCAACGTTTCAGGCCCTTTCTCTCAGGCTTTTACATGTCAAGTGCTCTCTCTCACCTCTGGGCATTCGCAGATACTGTTCCCTGCCTGGAATATTCCTCTTCCTCCAACTTCTTTTTGCTGGACCAGCTTTTATGTCCACTTACATCTCCGTTGAAGAAAGCCATGGCCCAGGAAGCCATCTCTGTCCCCTCTGGCCTGGGTGAGGTGGCCATGGCCCAGGAAGCCATCTCTGTCCCCTCTGGCCTGGGTGAGGTGGCCATGGCCCAGGAAGCCATCTCTGACCCCTCTGGCCTGGGTGAGGTGGCCATGGCCCCATGTTCCCTTTGCACCCAGCACTTGCTGTTCAGAGGACTCATCCTGTGGTGTCAAATAACCTCTTAACCTGTTTACTTATTTATGTTGTCCCTCTCTGGACTGAAAACTCCCTGAGGGCAGGGGCCATGTTTGGAATGCAGTAGGCACTCACTAAATGAATGTGCACATAGGATCAACCTGTTTTTCTGCCCCTTTCCATCCACCAGCAGGGACATTCCTGAGTGATGCTGGGAGTATGTGGGAGTTTCCCTTTGTCGGTCTCATCACTCTGGTCTCTTAGTTGCCTTTGAGCATCATTCATTGTTCACATGTCTGGCTCCCACAGCTGACCTCAGTGCCGCCTGTGGGAAGAGGTCGTGTCTCATTTATCTTTAACACCCTAAAGCTCAGCTCAGAGCCTGGCTCACAACGTACACAGACTAGATTTGTCTCTTTTTTGGTGAAGTCTAGCCCATTCCTTTTGGACCTGCAATTTCTTCCAGTTCCTTGCCCATCGCTTTTTAAGTATCTGTTAAAAGGGAAGATGAAAGCTGGTAGCTAGGCTGGACTTCTAGACAGAAAAGCCTGGGATATGACAACTGTTATCCTGGGAGGGACTCTTCAGCCAGAGGATGCTAAGGGACCCGTGTCCTCCCAGACCTTAGTTCTCACCTCCTACAGATTCCCAACCCTGACCCACACTCTTGCTTCTATGAAGGGCCTCTTCCAGTCTTCCCTTTTGCGTTCTTCTTGCACTTCCTGTAGCCAAACCATGGCATCACAGCACCTGGACTCTGTGAGACATGCAAACTTGTCTTTTACCCAGATAGCTAGGAGAGCAGAAACTTGATGCATGTAATTCTCTCCATTTTGGAATTTCCCTCTTCCAAAGCCTTTTTAAGCCTGCCTCCCCACCAAAACACACATGTGCGCACACACACACACACATGCACGTTTGCTGGCTCTTCATTTTTTCACCTAATGCCAGTTACTCTAAGAGGCCTTCTCAAGTCTCTGGGTGGTCACCTGATCTCCGTCCTCACCAGACTCTCGGCTGCTGTGCTGGCCTTTAGTGTGCCAGTGTGATTACTCACTTAGTGTCTGCATCCCACTAGGTGGGGGCTCCACCAGGGCAGAGCTCCACTCTGTCCCCATGCTTGGTAGGGCATCTGGAGTCCATCAGCAGTGGGATGAGTAGCTACTTCCCCTGTGAGAACACGAATAATGGACTGCCTCCTAGAGAGGCATAAGTGGGATGCTCCAATGTTATGGCGCCAGCCCTTAGCTCTCCACAGCCAGGGACCAACATTGCTGGCTGGAGGGCCACACCAAGCTCCTGAAATGAGGCTGAGTAACAGCTGGATTTTCTGCTTTGTGATCTCCCAGGCTAAAGGTCTTGCAAGGTCAAGTATTGAGACAAAAAAAAAAGGAGGGTGATTAAATACTCCAAGCTCTTTACAAACAACACAAAGATTATGACATCAGACTAAACCAGGGCCCCTGAAGAAAGAGGAAAGCAGTGTACTTTGACCAAAATCACAAACTATGCCTCTCTGCTGCTTAAAACATGATTCTCCATAGCCCAAAACCCAATGTGAGATACGTAAAATGCTCCGGTACAATTGGGAACCACCACCCATCTGTCAGTTTGTCTCACTAGCTGAAGGCTCTGAGACTTTTGTGCCCATCCCATTGGCAATCAGCAGCAACGAGCTAGAAGGTACAATGGGCATAGTGGTCCCAGGGATAGGAGCTACAAACAGTTAGAGGCTCAGGAAAGACTGCAATAAGAAATGTGATAGAAAGCTCAGGTCTTCCGCAGATCTTAACTGAGACCTAAATCTAATATTTAAATACACAGAGAAGGAGAAAGAGACAGAGTGAGAGAGAGAGCAAAAGAGAGAAAGAAAGAACATATTATTTTCATTATTCCCCCTTAGAAAAAACCAAAAACCAAACCAAACCAAACCAAACCCACTGCTGTCAAGTCACTTCCAACTCATTGTGATTCTGAAGGACAGAGTAGAGTTGCCCCATAGGGCTTCCGAGGCTGTAAATATTTACTCCTGAGTGGCTGGTGGATTCGAAACGATGATCATTTAGTTAGCAGCCTAGCACTTTAACCACTGTGCCACCAGGATGCCTCCCTTAGAATAGGGGCCAGCAAACTTTTTCTATAAAAGACCAAATAGTAAGCATTTTAGGTTTCGTGGCCATGTGGTCACTATTACAACTACCCAGCTCTGCTGCTGTGGCATGAAAGGAGCCATAGATAGTGTGCAAATGAACAAATGTGGCTGTGTTTCCATAAAACTTTATTAAAAAAAAAAAAAAACTGGCAGTGGACCAGATCGGGCCCACAGAGCATAGTTTGCCAGCCACTGCCTAAGAATATCATCAGGTTGTCTAAAGCAACCAAACCAATCATTGCCTTCTAGTCAATTCCAATTCACAGCGACCCTATAGGACAGACTTGAACTGCCCCATAATGTTTCCAAGAAGCAGCTGGTGGATTCGAACTGCAGACCTTTTGGTTAGCAGCTAAACTTTTAACCACTGTGCTACCAGGGTTCCGTAAAGTTGTCTACTCTTTCCCAATTAACAAAACTCTCAAAAGTGTATGTCTATGTAAATATTTACTAACAAAATGATTCTGAGATTTTTATTTTGAAGAATAAAGTGAAAATGGCTACATCTTTTTTTTTTTTAGACAAGAATTTTAAGGAAGCACTTGCAATAACAGTATTGAAACACATCATAGAATCACAGTACTTAAAACAATACGGTACTGACAAAAAGAATGGATAGAGCTATGGATGAGAATTGGTAACCCAGAAACATCCCTAGAGTATACGACCATTTAATTTATGATAGAAGAAGCAGCTTGCCAAAAGAAAAAGATGAATTATTCGATAAATGATAATGGGAACTACTAGCTAAATAGAAAAAAATTAAAAAAAACATTCAGGTTGTATCCATACATCCCATTCTATAATAAAACTAATTTTAGATTAGTAATTAAACTAGCTAAATTAAAAAAAAAATTAGTTGCAAATATAACAGCTATCAGGATGGGAAAGAACTTTCAAAAAAATAGTATAAGATATAAAAAGAGGAAAGATTGATAAAAATCTGTAAACATTACTGGCTTTTTACACAAAAACATGTTATTACCATAAACAAACCAAAAAAACAAATAGGCATACAAAAAGAGGAAAAAATATATCAATAAGGAATTAATTTCCTTCATGTTTTAAAAATTACTTAAAAATCAATTTTTAAAAAACTAGTACAAGGAAAAAAATCAATTAGTGATTATTTCTGGATGGTGGAAATACTGGTGATCTTTATTTTTTATACTCTTCCGTATTTTACTATATATTACACTAAACATGTATTACTTCTGCAAGCAGAATAAAGACCAACAATATTTTAAAGCACATGTTTTCTCCTACAGGAATAGGGTGGGGAAAAGGGTTGCAAAGAACATGAGAATTTATAGAATATTAATGCAGAGAGATAAAAACATATAAAAATGGTCATATTCAGAAGTAATTAAGGATGTACAAAACAAAACAAGTGCAGTACTAATTTTAATCTATGAAAGTAGCAGAATTTTAAAAAGCGTATCAGATTCGGCGTGGTGAATGTATGCAGAAATCGTACTTTCCTATACTCCTGGTATAATTGTGTAAATTGTCAAAACCCTTCTGGAAGGCAATTTTGCTATATATATCAAGAACCTTGCAGACCCTGGTGACGTAGTTGTTAAGTGCTACAGCTGCTAACCAAAAGGTTGGCAGTTCAAATCCACCAGGCGCTCCCTGGAAACTCTATGGGGCAGTTGTACTCTGTTCTGTAGGGTCGCTGTGAGTCGGAATGGGCTCCATGGCAGTGGGTTTGGTTTTTTTTTTTTTTTTCTGGTATTGAGAACCTTCAATACATGCATATCCTTTGACCTAGTTCCACTCCTGGGACTTAATCCTTAAAAATGAATTAACCTAACATATACAACCATTTATATACAAGTAGGCAAAGCTTAGTATAGTAGGCTGGAATATTGCCGCCCTCTCTGTTCCTACCATTAGTGGAAATCTGCTTTTTGCTTCTGGAATTGGATAATTTTTTACCATTCATGACAACCAGTTTGGTTCCTGGCCCCAGGAACACTCTCATCTCTCAGCTCATACTTAATGAGTACCTTGGGCAAGTCTCTGGTAAAGCTGGGACTCAAGATAGGACAGCCACGTCTCTTGAGCCTGATTGCTCTTTTCCTTGACTTGTCTTGTCTCTCCATACCTCCCTCCCCAAAAGACCCACGTCGGATGCGCTAGGGGCAGTGATTTGTGAGAGAAGACCCTAAGGAAAGCCTTCTGCACTATGTGACCTTGGGCAGGCCAATTCTTTATTAATTCAACAAGCATGCATTGACCATTTTCTGTGTGCCAGAGTGTGTGCTGGTGAGCAAGGCACCTAAGATGGATCTTACCGACTTGATTTCTCTATCAGTAAGCAATGATGATAATGTGCTTACCCACCCTCCCAACCCCAGCTACCAAGATGTTCCTCAAAGATAATTGAGACGAACCTACAAACTCTTTTCTTTAGGGTAGCTCGAGTCATGCAACGAGCACCGCAGAAATCAGCACCATGATTTCTCTTTCTTTCCCTTTTTTTCTTGGGAAAATCAGCAAAGTGACCTGGAAAGCTAGAACTGGAAAAGCCCCAGTGATCACAGGAATGGAGTCAGATTCTGCCATGAGTTACATAACTGTCGGATATCTGTGAAGGCTCTTCTAGTACAGCTGGGACCACTTGCAAAGACAGAAATCTGAGTTATTCTAGAAATATCCCTAATTTTGAAACTCTTCCCCATCACCATATCCAAACTCTCAGCAAGCCCTTTTGTTACCTGTCCACTTCCTTCCAGATCGTTTCAGAAGACTGTGTAAAACCCTTTGAAGTCTTTCCTTTGCTCTTAGGATACAGACCTGCTTTCAGTAAAGGCAGGGATGAGCCCAATCTGCCTGCTGTAACACTGTATTTTACACTACTGCCCTCCAGCCTCCCTGATCTCAAATACATTGCCCCCTTCTGCCACGGACCTTCGTACAGCTTACTTTTCTTACTCTGTACCCTATGCCTTGTCCCCTTTCCTTACGTACTCCTTTTTGCCTCCTGTCAATCTCAAACATGCCTTTCGAAGCCTCAGTTCCTTAGGGAAGTCTTTCCCTACCCCTAAGGTTAGGGGAGGTTGATCTGTTATATTCCTGTTACAGTTTCCACATTTTTTCCATTTTAAGCTAAATATGCTGGATTTGTAAGATTACTTGACTGTATGTCCCCATTGTAAGAAATTTGATTTTCGGTTTCTGTGATGCTTGCCTCTTCCTTTAGAAGGCAAACTCTGTGAGGGCAGACTCCTAAGGATGAATGAATGAACATGTCAAGAACAGGAAAGGGCTTAATCACACCCACTGGAGATCAGATGTGGAGCTTGGAACTGATGTCCAGTCTGAAATGAGAGCCTGGGGACTGAGCCTTCCCATGGACAGGTGTGAACACCTCATGTGTGGAGTCTGGCCACCTCCTCCCATGCACATGGACATACAGTACAGAACACTGTATACATCTGGAGGAAGAATTTAAGAAGACGCAGAAATAAAAGGAAACTCAATTCCCATGCCCATGGAACTTGAGTGTCCTGTCTTCCTATTGATTCTGTGCTAAGCTTCCCTTTTCTGCCTTCCTTCCCCTCCTGTGTTTCCCTTCTCTGGTTAAGTGCTCTGTATTCTAAATGTTATAGTGAACTCAGTGGCCCTGTCTGCTCTCATCTTTAACCAGAAATGTAATCACCTCGTTAACCCTTGGGGGGAGGTTTGGCTCTGCCCCCCAAGAGTTGGAGGCCAGAGTTCCTGGGCACGCCCGTGGCCTCAGCTCAGCTCAGTCAGTCCGACAGAGTTAATGGGGGATCAGTGTGTTGGGGCAGAGCTCTCATTTGCTGGGTGGGGGAGCAGACATTATTGATTTCCATGGCAAAATGCACTGGCTCCTTTGCATTTGAGGCTGTTACTTAGAAATCTGTGCACTTTCCTCCCTCTGATTGGTGGGGATGCGCAGGGGTCCAGGGAACCCAGATCATAGGGAGGGGCTGATTCAGTACAATACTCCTTCTGGTAATGCTCACCTGAATGGGGAAAATAAAGAGAAAATCAGGTGGTTGGCTCAATGGGCCACCATTTTGGCAGGAAGAATAAGAGATTTTTCTGTAGCATCCATAACAAACCAAGCTGGACTTATTCCCTCTATAGCCTTAGGTCTGAGCAGAGGATTAGCTGGCTAAATACTACTGGAGTAAGTTGGTCTAATACCTGGAAAGCTTCCTCAATAATGTGAGAGCTCTCAGAGGTCTTAGAAAGGTGTTGGGGACACCCAGTTAGAGCCACTGGGTGCCTGGCTCTCTATGGAATGGCTCACATATTTTATCTCATTCATGAGATAGCTGAGACTCAAAGAGATGAAACAACTCACCCTAGGTCATGCTGCTGGTAAGTGTGATGCCTCAGACTCAAAACAGTCCAACTTAGTCACAAATCCGCATTCTGATACTTGCTGTCATCACACATTGCAGCTCTGCCACTACCACCCTTGTGAAATTTGTGGAAGCCATGGAGACACCACAGCTGAGTCTTCCCAATTACAAAATGGACACAAAAATATCACTGAGGGGATGGAGTTTCCTGGAGCTCCTTCTGCCACATATTTGATGGCCCTTAGAAAATGCTCAGTAAAACAAGAAAGTGTTTTTAATAGGAAAAGGTCAGTTAAAGAAATCATCTATATTATATCATAGAGTTTTACAAACCCTCCTGACTTCTATTCTAAGCCTTCTTCTTGGTGCTCAAGAGATTCCCATCTTGGCCTGCTTGTTTCAGCACAACTATTGCAAAATGCTAGCATTCATTCATTCGACAAATGTTTACTGAGCATTTCTGATCATCCAGGCCCTGAGCCAAGTACATAGGGCACAAGGGAGTCAGCTACCATTCTTGCCCTCACATGGCTCCTAAGTATGTTAATGCACCATTCCAGAACACATGTGTCTTCATTATCTAGTGCTGCTGTAACAGAAATACCACAAGTCAGTGACTTTAACAAACAAATTTATTTTTTCATAGTTTAGGAGGCTAGAAGTCCTAATTCTGGGTGCCACCTCCGGGGGAAGGCTTTCTGTCTTTGTCAGCTCTTGGAGAAGGTCCTCGTCACCAATCTTCCCTGGTCTAGAAGCTTCTCAGAGCAGGCACCCCAGACCCAAAGGAAGAGCTCAGCTCCTGGCTCTTCTTGCTTGGTGGTAATGAGGTCCCTTTCCTCACTGCTTGATTCTCTCTTTTATATCTCAAAAGAGATTGACTCAAGATACAAACTAATCCTGTAGGTTGAATTCTGCCTCATTAACAAATCTGCCTCTAATTCTGTCTCATGAGCATCATAGAGTTAGGATTTACAGCACATAGGATTATCAGATCACAAAATGGAAGACAACCAGATAATACTGGGAATCATGGCCTAGCCAAGTTGACAAACATTTTGGGGGGGCCACAATTCAATCCATAACAATGTGCAAGAGTTGTGAAGAGTGTGTATACCAGGTGCTCTAGGAACCCAGAGCAGAGGCAGGGACTTATGTTGCTGAGCAGCAGCTTTACTCTGAGGGCTTTGTGCAAATGGAAGCTCTCATGAATGCTCCTGGGCTCTGATTACTCTTCCAAGAGTCACTGCTCCTCCATTTCACTGTAGAGCTCACCTCTGACCACCAGGGCTCCTTGGAGAGCCAGGACTCACCCTTTAGCAACAAGGCCCTTTCAGACTGCATGGACAAGACTCATGTGCAGTCTGTGTGATGCTGGCTCTGACCTGTGGGATTTGGACGAATACATACACCTGTATATCCATAACCCCTGTCTTGATATAAAACATTATATTCACCCCAGAAAGCTCGCTAAAGCCCGTTCCCAGTCCATCTTCTACCCCAACCCTTAGAGTCTACCCCAACCCTTAGAGGCTACCACTGTCCTGATTTTTCTGTTCCATCACAGATTAGTTTTGTCTGTGTTGGGCCTTTTTATAAATGGGATAAAACAACTTGTTATTTTGTGTAGGACTTTTTTTTTTCTTTCTTTCACTTAGCATAATGTTTTTAAGATCCATTTGTGTTATTGCATGTATGGATACTTGGTTCTTTTTTTTATTAATGAGTAGTATTACAATATGTGAATATACCAGAGTCTATCCATTCTCCTAGGCTATTTCCAGTTTATGAATAAAGCTGCTATGAACACTTGTGAGGTATTGGTGGTTTAGTAACAGAATTCTCACCTTCCAAGTGGGAGACCAGGCCCAGTTCCCAGCCAGTGCACCTCACGCACAGCTAGTTTTCAGCCGAGCTTCGAGAAGAAGGAGCTGGTGACTTACTTCTGAAATCAGCCAATGAAAACCCTGTGGATCACAATGGTCCAGTTCACAGCTGATCGTGGAGACGGCATAAGACTGAGTAGCTCCTCAGTCCCTTGTGCCTGAGGTCCCCATGAGTCAGGGTCTGACTCAATGGAAGCTAAGAACAGCAACAGCTATGAATACTTGTGTTCAAGTCTCAATGTGAGCTTGTTTTCATTTCTCCTTAATAAATACTTAGGAGTGGAATTGTCAGGTCATGCTTAGTTTTATAAGAAAATTCAGAACTTTTTCTAAAATAGATGTACCATTTTACTTTCCCATCGTCAGTGCATGAGAGTTTTGGTTGATTCACAACCTTGACAACATTTACAGTTGTCAGGCTTTTAATTTTAGGCATTCTAGTTGACAATTCAAACCCATTCAGAGGAACCTCAGAAGACAGGCCTGGCAATCTGCTTCTGAAGGTCTCAGCCTTGAAGCCTATGAATCAGGTCTACTCTGCACGCATGGGGTTGACATGAATCGGAATCAACTAGACAGCAACCAACAACGGTGAGAAATGGTATCTTACTGCAGTTTTCATTTGCATTTCTTTAATATCTAAAGGTATCAAGCTCTGTTTTATATACTTATTGGCCGTTAACACATCTTCTTTGGGGAAGTTTCAGTTTAAATCTTTTGCCCATTTCTTTAATTGGGCTTGTGTCTTTTTATTATTGAATCATGGGCGTTCTTTCCATATCCTTCACCTCAGTCCTTTATGAGATATATGTTTTACAAATACTTTTTTCCCAGTCTGTGGCTTGTCTTTCATTTCCTCAGTGGTTTATTTTGATGAGCAAAAGTTGATAATTCTGATGAAGTGTAATTTATCATGCTTTTCTTTTACAGTTATTGCTTGCTTTGCTCTACCAAAGAAACCTTTGCCTCCTCTCAATTCATAAAGATAGTCTCCTGTATTTTTCTCTATAAGCTTTGGAGTTTTAGCTTTTCCATTTCGGTCTATGATCCACCTTGAATTAATTTTGGAATGTGGTATGAATTAGAGCCAAGGTTCTCTTCTGCTGTATGGATATCCAATTATTCCAGTGCCATATGTTGGGAAGAGTTTCCTCTACTCATTATATTGTTTTGGCACCTTTGTCGAAGATCAAGTGACTTCCTAAGTGTGGATCCATTTCTGGTTTCTCTCTCTTCTTTGTAAAAAGTATTTATTCCCCATTATCACCATTCTTCTCTCCCATTTCCTTCTGCCACCATGAGACGCCATTGTAATATGGTTAAAGTCTGCATTCAGTTTGTAAAAGTCCTTAGAAAATATGTAGATTTTATTTTGTGTACAGGCATTTTTAATTTTTGCAAGAGGTGTTGTGTTATATATTTTATTATGCTCAACACTTACCCTTTAAGAAATAAACTACATATATATACAGGTATGTTGTTGTTGTTAGCTGCTGGCCCCTGCTCATGGCACGGTGACCCCAATCACAGTGGAACAAAAGGCTGCCCAGTCCTGCACCCTTCCCATGACCAGCTGCAGAGCAGTCCATTGCCATCCTTAGGGTTTTCATTAGTTCATTTTTGGAAGTAAATCGCTAGGCCTTTCACCCACGTCCAAACCTGGGTCTCCCGCGTGGAAGGTGAGAATTCTACCACTGAGCCACCACTGGCAGTGTATGTTTGTAAGTATATATATATATATATATATAATTTTTTTTTCCTAATGAACCACTCACATTGCCATGAGCACATCTAATCTATTGCTTTTCAGTGGTAATACTCTGTTTTGTGTATCCTATTTCACCTCACTATTCTATTCGTAGTGAATGTGACCACATACCTCTTAACACCATAAAATAATGCTGCAGTGATGTTAGCATGTATCACCTCTTGGATCTGAATAGGAATTATTTTGAGGTATATTTTTTATATATATTATTTTATATTTATTATATTATTTATATTTATATATATATATATATATATTATAATCCCAAAAGCAGAGTTCTAAGGTAATAGGATATACCCATTGCCATTGAGTGGATTCGAACTCATAGCAACCCTACAGGACAGATCAGAACTGCCCAATAGGATTTGCGAGGAGCACCTGGTGGATTCAAACTCACAACTTTTTGGTGAGGAGCTGTAGCTCTTAATCACTATGCCACCAGGGTTTACAATAGGATATAGGAGACTGTATTTTCTAAAAATGGCCACCACAGTGTATCCTATTCGAAATCCCTTTTTACAATGTGAAGTTGACAATTCTCCCTATGGTAAAATCTATGCCCTCTGCCCTTGAACCTGGGTGCACTATGGTAACTTCCTTGACATCAGAGTATTACAGAAATAACTTCCAAATCTAGATTATGGAAATACCATGCATTTCTTCTTGGTCTCTGGGACCACTCACTCTTGAGGTCCAGCTACCGTGTTGTATGGGAGCCAAGCCGCCACGTGATGAGGCCCCTTGTAGGAGTTCTAGCCAACAGCCTCAACTGAGATGCTGGCTGATGGCCAGCAGTAACTGCCAGACATGTGAGTGAGTCTTCTGGTGATTCCAGGCCCTATCAAGTTAGCCCCAGCCACTGAGCTAGTTGACGCCATACCGCCACCCTTCTGTCAGTTTGTTGTACTGTGATGGCTTGCATGTTGCTGTGATGCTGGAAGCTATGCCACTGGTATTTCAAATACCAGCAGGGTCACCCGTGGTGGACAAGTCTCAGCAGAGCTTCCAGAATAGGTCAGACTAGCAAGAAAGACCTGGAGATCAACTTCCAAAAATAGTCAAAGAAAACCTTGTGAGTGGCAACACATTATCTGACCCACGTGCATTGAATACATCATCAGGAGGGATCAATTACTAGAAGAGGATATCATGTGTGGTGAAGTAGAGGACCAGCGAGTATGGGAGGCTCTTTGGGAGATGGATTGACACAGTAGCCACAACAATGGATTCAAGCATACTGGTGATTGTGAAGGTGATTCAGGATCAGGCAGAATTTAGTGATGTTGTACATAAGTTTGCCATAAGTCAGAGTTGTCTTGATAGCAACTAGCAACAACCGATGAGGCCACAAGGAGCAGAGATGAGCTGCCCCACCAAGCCCCACCCAAGCTGAAGACTGCTGAGCAAAGTAACGGGTGTTATCAAGTTATTAATTATGCGGTGGTTTGTTACTCAGCAAGAAAGAGCAAGAACGTACCAGTTCAGTTTATGCGTCTTGTCTGAATAGCAGAGCCCGCCTTCCTGGGAGACTGCACAGCCTACTCCCCCATTCTCAGTGCACAGAACCCCTCTGTCCACACATCCCTGCTCACCCTTGGCATCATCCTCTTACTAACTTTTGCCTAATATTGCCAACTAATGGCTCATTATTTTAATTTGCATTTCTCTGATTATTGATGATTTTGAACATTTCTTCCAATGCTTATCTGCCTTTTGAGTTTTCTATTCTGTAAATTGTCCGTTCATATATATTTCCCAGTTTTCTATTAAGTTGATACCTCCCTATTTGTTTTTCAGTATGTCCTTATATAGTCTGGATATTAATCCCTTCTTAATATTAAAAAAAAAAAAAAACCTGTTGCCCTTGAGTCGATTTTGGCTCATAGTGACACTACGGGACAGAGTAGAACTGCCCCATAGGGTTTCCAAGGAGTGCCTGGTGTATTCTAACTGTTGACTTTTCAGTTAGCACCCCAGCTCTTAACCGCTACGCCACAAGAACTCGATAATATTAGGCATTGCAAAGTTAAACATTGCAAATATCTTTTTGCATTCAGTCGTCTGTTTCTTAGCTTTGACATTGTATCTCAGATATAATGGACAGTTAATAGAATAAGAGATTCAATGAAGGAAGAAACCCATCTTTACCTTAATTGTCCTAAGCACTTTAAACCAGTTCCCAGTAACAGTTTTTTCACATTTTAATAAGATATTTTGTAGTTTTAAAAGTATGTGCATATATATATATATAAACCCTGGTGGTATAGTGGTTAAGAGCTATGGCTGCTAGCCAAAAGGTTGGCAGTTCAAATCTACCAGGTACTCCTTGAAAACTCTAAGGGGCAGTTCTACTCTGTCTATAGGGTCGCTATGAGTCAGAATCAGCTCGATGGCAATAATATATATATATACAAATATATATCCCTGAAAGATAGCTCTTATCACTCACCCTACCCATTTGAGAGCTTGGTAAATCAAAGGCTAGCTAGTTGAAGTGACCTGTCTAAAGTAGCATGTTTCCCATGGTGATTATGCCACCACCATCAGAGACGATATGGCCTTTGTTCTCTAGAGCCTCTGTTCTCTTGAGTGGTAGGGCTGGAGGCAGATAAAGACTTCCATCAAGTCAGGTGATAGTCTAGCACCCTAGGGGAGGAGCTGCTGCTGAGTGGATGCAAAGGACTCAGCCTAGGAGCTAAGGGGACTGGGGGCAAGCCTGTCTTTCTTTGGGCAAGTGATTTCTCCAGTCTATGCCTCAGTGTCCTCACCCATAAAATAGACTCAATAATAACAGTGATGACAGCCTTTCACATGAATCAAGAAGGTTAAAAAAGGTATCAAATGTCACCAGTGAAATATTTTTATGCTTAAAACCTGAGGAATCAATTTATCTTGAAGAATGACCCTCAACTGGAGTAGGTCAGGGTTTCAAACCCCTTCACCTCTCTAGGCCTCAAGTTGCTCATTTTTGTCCAATGAGGAGCCTGAATCAAATGATCTGTAAGGGCCCTTCCAGCCTAGCGGTTCCAGCTGAATCTGAGATGGGACCAGGTGGGCCATTGCCAGGAAAAGGGCAAGTGTGTGTATATGAGAGTGTATATATATGTGTGGATATATGGTGTGTGCCTCTATGTGTGCATGTGTGTTATGGATTGAATTGTGTCCCTCCAAAATGTGTGTGCCGACTTGACTAGTCCATGATTTCCAGTTTTGTGTGCTTGCCCACTATTTTGTCATTTGATGTGATTTTCTTCTGTGTTATAAATCCTACCTCTATGATGTTAATGTATGAGTCAAAATAGACTCTGGGGGGCAACAAGTTCGGTTTTTTGGTTTGGTTTTATGATGTTAATGAAATGGGATTAGCGGCAGTTATGTTAATAGGTCAGGACTCAATCTACAAGATTAGGTTGTGTCTTAAATCAATCTCTTTTGAGATATAAAAGAGAGAAGTGAGCAGAGAGACAAGGGGATCTCATACCACCAAGAAAGCAGTACCAGAAGCAGAACACATCTTTGGACCCAGTGTTCCTGCGTGGAGAAGCTCTTAGACCAGGGGAAGATTGATGATAAGGACCTTCCACCAGAGCCGACAGACAGAGAAAGCCTTCCCCTGGAGCTGGTGGCCTGAATTTGGACTTCTGGCCTCCTAGACTGTGAGAGAATAAATTTGTTTGTTAAATCCACCCACTTGCGGTATTTCTGTTATAGCAGCACTAGGTAACTGAGACAAAGTGCTTGTATGTGCATGTATGTGTGTGTGCATATGTCTGTGTTTATGCGAGTGTGCATGTGCATTTGAACGTGTCTGTGTGACCATGTTAGCGTGCATACATGTGTTTTTGAGTACCTGCATGTGTATGCATGTGAAAGAGTATGCACGTGTACTTATGTGTGTGTGCATGTGTTATGTCATGTCTATATGAGTGCACGTGTGCACAAGTGAATATGTGCTTATGTAAGTGTACTGTGAATGTGAACATGCCTGTGTGACGAGTCAATGTGTGCATGCTTGTTTTTGTGCATGCAAGTGTACACATGCGAGTGTGTATGCATGCATGCTTGTGTGTGTGCATTTATTTATGTGTGTGCACATTTATCTGCGTGTGTGTGGAAGTTGTGACATGTGTGACAAAATAATATTTTTGAGAATTAGTAGATGTGCCTTCTTCCTCTGAATTTCCCTGATCCTACCCCCAGGCCCTTCCTTCCCAGCCCAGACATTTAGAAATGTGTCTCCCACTGCTTTGAGAGTGGGGGTTCTTAAGGACAGATGCAATGGAAGTGGTCAGGGTAGAATGGAAAGATGGGGCTCCACTTTTGCATCCATGTGTTTTCCAGCCCTCAAGACTAGATTAAGACTCCCAGGTTAGGCCAGGGGAAGAGAGGAAAGGAGCCAGAAGGACAGAAGCAAGCAGAGCTGAGAGGGAAGTACCTAAGCTTGGGGAGCCAACCTGAAGGCCTGCCCTTCTTGGCCTCTTGTTACCTTCTGATGAGCTCTACCCCCCAAAGCAGCCCACCAATCTCCCATTGCACACGTAGGTGCAGAGGCTGCTCAGAGGGGCGTCTGGGCTGTGCGGGGGGGATCTCTGTTGCTGGGCATGTGGTGGGGGCACAACAGGCTTCATTGAATAGGAAAGGGGAAGGATGAGGGATAGGCCTCCACGGCTAGCTGAACCCAGCCTCCAATGGACATGCAGCCACCTCTCCCTTCTTCTCCGGCCCCCAGAGCTCTGCTGTTGGCTGGCCTGTTCCTGCTGTGACACAACTTCCAGAGCCACCTGGGCCTGGCAGTTTGTCACCACTAAAAGCCTCAGATCCCGGCTCGTCCTGCACTATTAATCTCAGAAAACGCATTGTCAAACCTAATGAAAAAGGGAAAGTCACCAAGGAGAAGGTGTCCACACCTCAGGCTGACAGTTGTCAGGCAGTCAGGCTGGGCATCCTGCTGGGGCTGACGCTCGGTGAGCAGAAACAATGGGAAGTGCCCAAGTATGTGGGCAGCGGGGACTTGGGGCCTGGGGCATGGGGTGAGCTGGCGCAGCTGAAGGCAGGTGGACCGCTGTGTGCCAGGAAGGGGGACTGAGAACAGGAGGGTGCACCCTGGGACATGGGTGTCAGGAAACTCCCAGAGAGAAGTCCTTCTGACCAGCGTTGATGAAACTCCCCAGAAAAGGGAGCCTTTAGAAGGTGCCAACAGAGTTCCAACTCAGGCCCTCCCTCTGAGACCAAGTTGAGGGGGCAGAACTGAGCTCTACCCAGAGGCCACAGACCAGCAGGTCTCAGGCCTAGCCTAATCCATTGGAAGGTTTCACCTGGTCTGTAGAATGTTTTTTAAAAATTTTTTTGCGTTAATTATGTAATTTAAAATTGGCATACTCCACATGTGGTTGTTAGCTGTCATGGAGCCAGCCCCCAACCCACGCAGACCGCACGCACAGCTGAACGAAATGTTACAGGGTCCTGCGCCATCTCCATGATCGGTGGGAGTCTGGACTGTTGTGTTCCCCAGGGTTTTCGTTGGCTGATTTTTAGAAGTAGATCACCAGGCCTTTCTTCCTAGCCCATCTTAGTCTGGAAGCACCACTGAAACCTGTTCAGTATCTTAGCAACTTGTAAGTCTCCGCTGACCGTGGGTCAATGGCTACACATGACGTGCACTGGCCAGCAATTGAACCCTAAATGGAAGGAGAGAATTCTACCGCCAAACCACTACTGAGCCCAGATTCCACATGCATGACTGTATCTGCAGTTTGTCTTGAAAATTTAAAAAATCTGGCCATTTGGGGAAAATTCACACATGGTGGCAGCCAGCTGCAGTGGCCAGTCCTGATGGGTAGGTATGAGTGGCAGCCAGCTGCAGTGGCCAGTCCTGATGGGTAGGTATGAGCCTGCCAGTTACCCCAAGCCCATCACTCACTCCCTAACCACCAGCCACATCCACTGCCTCTTGCTTATGTCACCTGTGCCTCGTGGAAGTCTGAGTTTGCACTTCCTGGTCTTGATTATTATTAGGGAAGGAGAAATCTCTATTTTCCTTTCTTTTCATTCTCAGCATTAGTTGATGCCTTGGGGCAAGGTGGGGCTTGTTAACAAGAAAGTCTACTGGGATATCTTCCAACTTACCTACCATGAGCCCTTGAACTTGATCTCCTACCCCACCTGTATAATCTTGGGCGTCTCTGTGACCTTGGGCATGTCGTTTAAACTCTCCAGAGCTCAGCTTCTTCATCTGATGATGGTGTCTACTCTTTCCAGCAATTAGCCATCCCCATCTGCTACAACTTCCAACTGCTCTGTCTTTCCTCCCTTTTTTGTAATGACTTTCTAGAGTAAGTCCTTCCTGGTACCCGCTCCCCCGCCCCGCCCCAACTCCTGGGTTGTCCCACTCTGCTCTGCATGTCAGAGTGGAAGGGCTCTTTATAGAGTTTTCCATGAAGTAGATTTTTGGAAGTATATTGCCAGGTCTTTCTTTTGAAACACCTCTCTGTGGTCTCAAAGCTCCAAGCTTTCAGTTACCTGCTGAGTGTATTAACCATTTGACTCTAGCCATAGATTAGGCAAGAGTATGCCCTAAGCTTGGGAAAGCTGGTCAACAGAAGTGACCTAAGAGGCAGAGTAGTTCACAACTGAATAACAATCAGCAAAGCTGCATTGCAATTTAAAATGTATGTATAACAAAAAACCAAACCCATTGCCATCAAGTCAGTTCTGACTCACAGCAACCCTATAGACAGAGTAGAACTGCCCCATAGGGTTTCCAAAGAGCAGCTGGTTGATTTGAACTGCTGACCTTTTGTTTAGCAACCAAGCCCTTAGCCACTGCACCAAAATGGTTGTTAGCCTCGTTGTTAACATCGCATGTCAGCTGGCCTTTGGAGAAGAACTTAAAGCTCTGTCAGTGTTCTCTCGTTCCCTCCGCTGTCACCGAGGAGGAGATACTATGACACTGAGAGGAGAAACAGGGCATCCATTAGTCCATGGGGCCGTGGATGGGGTTTATCTCTTTGGGGTCTTTTTGAGCTTTCCAGTTGGCTGGTTGTTCCTATTATTAGTTGGCTCTGAGTTGCCCAGCCCTGCACCATCTTTGCTATCATTGGCATGTTTCAGTCCAGTCGGATAATATTCTGCTATGATCTGTAGGGTGTTCTATGGCTGATTTTTTGAAGTAGATTGCCAGGCCTTTCTTCCTAGCCCGCCTTAGTCTGGAAACTTTGCTGAAACCTATCCACCATGAGTGACCGTGCTGGTATTTGAAGTTCCAATGTCATGGCTTCCAGCATTGCCACAACATGCAAGCCACCACGGCATGACAGACTGACATGCAGGAGGTGGAGATGGCTGGTAGGGGGCTTTACCTTAACAGGGATGAGGGCAGGGCCAAGGGAAGGGATGCCATTGAGCCCCACAGGGTTCTGGGGCAGCACTTATGGGACATTGTCTTTTAACGGTTTGGGCAATCCTCAGGTGTGGGCACGTGCATTCTCACATCTAGAGATGGACTCATTGGTGTCCCCCATCTTCTCCAAGTCTGCCCTTTCCATTGACACAGAAGAATGTTCCATTCCAGTGACCTTCTCCACCCATATTTCATGACTCATGGGCTGTCCTCTCCTTTGAGCTTCAAGCTGTGGCCACATTTCCACCCCCAGGCTCCCACAGTGCCTCCACTTTCAGTCCTGGATGCCTGTCAAGTGAACCCAGGGCTGGTAAGACAGAAGATACTGTGACACACTGAGTGGCTTTCTCCCCACCTCCCCTAGGACTCTCAGAAAGACCCTGACTGAGAACCCTAGTTTGTGAGATTTTGTCTAAAAGGTAAATTTTCCTCTAGAGTCAGGGAACACCACCATTTCATCACCTCCTCTTAAGATATTTCTACAAGCAGGGATGGATGACACAACAAGCAAGGTACACACGGGCTTACATGTGCTTACTTACTAATCTGTAGTGCACAATTTCACCTGTTTTTCACCACATCTATGAAACCCATGTGAATCTGTACGCTACAGATTAGTAAGTAAACACAATTAAGCTCGTGCATACCTTGCTTACTGATTAATCCACCCCTGTTTACAAGGAGCCTGGAGGATCCATTATTTGGTGCTGATCCACCCCAGGGGGCCAGGCCGTATCTTGTACCCATGTATACCCCCTGGAATGGAGCTGGCACAGAGAAGGTGCCGGATGATGGCAGCTTACAAAAGCAACTGGTGAGTTATAGAGATGCACATAGATCTATGCTACATATGTGACCTGAGTCCCCGGATAGTGCAAACAGTTAATATGCTCAGCTGCTAATTGAAAGGTTGGAGGTTCAAGTCCACCCAGAGGTGCCTCATAAGAAACACGTGGTAATCTTGTTCTGAAACATCAGCCACTGAAAACCCCGTGGAGAACAGTTCTACTTTGACACAGACGAGGGTGCAGCAGTGACTGGTTTTCAGTGGTTGGGAGGAAGTGGGGGTGTGACCCTTTGAGAACTTACTAGAGCTTTGGCATCCTTGAGCCTCCATGTCAGGCTTCAAAACCCAAAAAAACCAAACCCACTGCCATCAAATGAATTCCAACTCATAGCGACCTCAAAGGGTTTCCAAGGCTGTAAATCTTTAAAGAAACAGGGACTGCCACATCTTTCTCCCATGGAGCCAAACGGTGGTTTCAAACTGCTGACCTTCTGGTTCGGAGTCCAATGCTTTAACCACTGCGCCACCAGGTCTCCTTACGTCTGTTCAAGTGTCTCAGTCACCTTATCAAGGCTGGGAGGCATAGGGAAGAAAGAAAGAAAGGAGGGAGGGAGGAAAGAAAGAAAAACGAAAGAAAAGGGAGAGAGGGAGGAAGGAAGGTGAAAAAGAAATGAAAGACTTATTTTGAATAATAGAGATAAAGTCAGCTGGGATATGAAATCCAAATATATATTTTAAAAAACACAAAAAGGAATTACCATAGTAGTTTTCAGGTAGATTTCCTCATCTATTCACGCCCTATCCCTCATGTCCTCGGCCCTGACGCTGCGAGACGCCCATCCTCTGAGACGCCCATCTTCTGAGCAGCCCTGAGATTCCGTCCTGTGTGGCAGTCGCTCAGAGAGCCTTGGGAGGTGGACTGGCAAAAACCATCGTATGTGCTGGATTTCAGGAGTAGAGGGAACTTGGTCACCTCTACCCATCCTGGAGGTGAATCGTGGGGCCCACGTCTCCAATGCTCTCTTCCTTGCATACAGTTCATTGCCTCCCAGACTTCAAAATCCCTCTCAGAGAGCGCCACCGAGGTGGTCTGTGACCGTTTGTCATTGATACGAGTTTTCCACTTTGTTGTCCTCAGCTGTTCTGGGGAGCCTCGTGCCGCAGGAGGCAGACTCCAAAGAGCTGCGTGTGGCATGTGTAGACAAAAGTGGTTTGGTGGTTTCCTTAGTAACCTGGGCTCTGGGAGGGAGACCAGAACACCTCCTGTGTGACAGGCGGGAAGGCATTGTTTTCACGTGGGCCACTTCGAACTGCCAGGCGAATGGTGGTGGGAATGGGCATTGGCCTGACCTCATTCTGGAACACTGCACAAAGAAGAGGACAAAAACGATGTAAACATCACCTTTGTGGAGACGCAGATGCCTTAGGTCTGATGGACAAGCTTCACATAGGGACATAGTCTAGCCTCACCTGGTGTCTGCAGCTATGTGGAATGCTGCTGTCTTCAGCCAACTCAGAAGAAAAACAATCCATTGGTCTGGGGTTTATCGCCCTTTAAACAACACAAAACTCAAAGCCCCCTCCCCTCATGTGCTGTAGATTCAGAATAGGGGCCACCAGAGAGTGATTAGAATCTGCCATCAGTCTGAGGTTCTCAGCCCATGACATCCACCAACACCACCTGAGGGCTGATTAAAAAAAGAAAAAAAAGTGATTGCTGGGCTCTACCCCCAGAACTGGTACAGGAGGTGTGGGGTGAGGCCGGGGAATTTGTATTTCCAAGAAGGCCCCAGATGAGATGCTGATGCTACTGGCCTGGGGACCATGGTCTGAGAATCCTGGTGCAGTGGAAAATCATGAATTCTGAGCCAGGCCAGACATCTCCACACTTTTGCTTCTGTGTCTGCTTTTCCTCCTCACACGGAGCAGGGCAGGACAAAGGAGGGGGGTCTGGATAGAGATCGCTTTGGAGGAAAGGCATTATGCATGTGTTCCCTGGTTCTGGGGGCCTGGGTGGCACTAATGGCTCACATTTGGCTACTAATCAAAAGGTTGGCAGTTCAAATCCACCCAGTAGTGCTGCAGAAGAAAGGCCTGGTGATCTAAAAGATCACAGCCAAGGAAACCCTATGGATCACAGTTCTACTCTGACACTCATGGGGTAAATCATATAGTTTATTGCTCAAACTAAGCATTTTTGAGAGTGAAAAGGGGCATAATTAGTAACTATGAGACAACAGGTAAAACTGGGTCTGTTCTGAGTAAACCAAAACTTTTGATCATACCATCGCTAGGCAATAATGGGGGTTGAGTCTTCCAACAGGAAGGTGGAGAGGGGCAGGGACAATGGCAGCCCACTACTGCACAGAGTGTCCTGAGCAGATCACATGGTGCGAAGCGAGCCCTGAGATCATCAGCAGCCAGATGGAGGGAGACCCAGGGCTGGAGCCATGAGGCCAATTCAGTAATCAAGCTGAGGCTCACTGTCGAGAAGCATGGTGCCCATAGTTTTATCGTCATCTTGGCCAGGAACTTGTCCTATAACTTTGAGCAACCCATGTCACACCTTTGGGTCTCAGTCTCCCCGTACTTAAAATGAGGGCGTTATTCTAGAAGGGCCCTGGTGGCACAGTGGTTAAGAGCTCAGCTGCTAACCAAAAGGTCAGCAGTTTGAATCCACCAGCTGCTCCTTGGACCAATGGGGCAGTTCTACTGTGTCCTGTAGGGTCACTATGAGTCGAAATCAACTCAAAGGCAATGGATTTGGTTTTGGGTTTTTATTCGCTAGTATCTTTAAGGTGTCAGAAGCGTTACACTCGTGTACTGGGGTCCCATGGTACAACACTGGGTTTAGAATAGCAGTCAGCAAACAAAATCTGGCCCTCACCCTTTTTTTTGTAAGTAAAGTTTTATTAGGGCACAGTCACGCTCATTAGTTTAAGTATTGTCTGTGGCTGGTTTCACACTACGACGGCAGAGCTCAGCAGTTGTCACAGAGACTGCAGGCTACAAAGCCTCAAATATTTACTATCTGGCCCTTTATGGAAAAAGTTTGCCACCCTGATTTGGGAGAAATTAGAAAATGATGAATGATAAACCAGGTAGAGTGTAAAGGGTGCAAGAAGGTCCCTGTTGCAATACGATGCTGACTCAGTACTGCTTACGAATGACCCAATATGACTGCTCCCAAGGAGATCTCCCCTCTCTGGAAATGCCAGCCCTCATTGTTTCAATTCATCAAGGAACAGAGGTCCTAGAGTGCCAAGGTAAGAATAAAAATAAATAGTACAAGAACCGCGACTTCTGAAACTTGGGGGTCCACATGGAGAGCGAACGCAGAAGGCCCCTGAGTCTCCTGGAAGCTTTCTGCCCAGGATTCATCCCAGCAGCAGTCTGTGAAAGACAACAGAACAAAGAGCCCCGTTCTGAAATGGAGATCCAGCTCCAGGACCTGCCAGAGGCATAGCTTTGGGCGAGCCACCTGGATCCCCTGAGTCTTAGTTTTCTTAGGTGAAAAACGAGACCCAAAATACTGTCTTGCCTGCTGGGAGGGCTGAGTGACACTCAACTGGGGTAATACAGGTTAACGTCTTCTAGAATGCACAAGGACATACCCAGGTGAGGGCCAGCTGCAGATGAGGCCCAGGCGGGAGGGTTAGGTCCCCTCTGGATGGAAGTACCTGCTCCTTTCAGGGAGCCCTCAGCCCCAGCCCCGTTTAGAGAGGAAACCCAAGCCAGGGAACCACTCTCAGGTATGTGACAGAGGGAGGTGTGAATAAAACCCTATGGTGCCTTTCTTTAGAAGGCTGTAGAATCTGCCTGATGTGACATAGCTTTTTTATTGTTATTTTTCCTGGTTATTGTTTTTCACAATGATTAAAAAAAAGTAAAGTTTTAGAAATTCTTCTTCCGCTGACTTTATCGGGTAGAATAAAATTATCCATAATTCTGCCACCCAGAGGCTTCCAGGTTAATGGTCTATTCTGTTCTGCCCTCATTTTTCGCATTTTTTTTTTCTTTTTGTAAAGTTGAAGACCACAAAATTGTGTATTCTGTTTTTCATATGTTATATTGTAGAAATGCTTTCCTTTTGATTGAACTATTTCTTCATCAGCCAGATACGTGCCTGTATACTATTCCATTTTATGGCGACATCCTGATTGACTTAACCATCCCATGCAATTCAACAGCCAGTCTTCTGTTTTTCTCCCTGTCATTGCTGTTTTTATAGATGAACATCTTTGTGAATAAATCTTAGGGCTCACTACAAGCTGTTTCCTTAGGACAGATTCCTGGAGAAGACACGGCCAGGACAACGAAATGACTTTTGAGTCCAATTCGGGCCAAGTCAACACATTCTACAACTTACCTAGTCACCATTGAATCAGCTCTGGTTCATGGCGACCCCACGTGTGTCAGAGTCAAACTGTGGTCCACAGGGTTTTCAATGGCTGGTTTTTTTTGAAGTACAGGCAGTCCCTGGGCTACGAACCAGATCTGTTCCTAAGCCTGTCTTTAAGTCGAGTTTGTAGGTAAGTCAAAACAGGTACATACAGTTCTTATTTAGCTTCAGTCAGTCAAACATTTGTCTTCGTATGTATTTTACCTTTCTATGCATGTAAAACAGTTAAGAAACACCCAACCCGTGCAAAGTTTTCATGACCATCACAAAGTAGTGTGTGCCTTGTGTTTAACCATTGTATTTAACACAGATTTTAAATATAATAAGCCTTATGGCAGTCCATTCATAAGTACAAATTGTCCATAGGTTGGATATTTGTAACCTGGGGATTACCTGTAGATTGCCAGGTCTTTCTTCTGAGGTGCCTCTGGGTGGACTCAAACCTCCAACCTTTTGGTTAGCAACTGAGTATGTTAACTATTTGCCCCACCCAGGGACTCCATTCTTCAACTTACTAAAGAGGAAAATTCAAGAAGTGGGCATGGGACAGGCAGACCTCTCACCTTGGGAACCGTGAACCAAGAGGACAGTGAGCCCCCAGGGCCAGGAGGAAGACTTTGCGGCCCTGAATGACTTTGTTCTTTTTCCCGACACTGGGCAGAGAATGCTGGTGTGACTGGGTGCCCAAACCTCTAAAACGGAATCGGAAGACTGACCAGAAGCAAACTATGTCTGTGGCTTCAAACACCACGGCCGCCCTCCAAGCAAAGCCGCTGGAAGGTCAGAGAATTGGAAACTCGGAGCCTCCTAAGAGGATGCCGGTACCCAGGCTCCCAGTGAGTCTCCTACCTGTTTCACGCTCCACCTGCCCGAGTCAGAAGGTGCACATCTTTAAGCCTAATGGGGTAAATGGTTATTATACTACACTTTCATTTGTAACATAAGAGACCTACTACCACCCCACTTCTCGTGCAAAATTGCCAATTTATGGCAATATTCCTGTTTAGAAAACAGGGCTATCCAAACACTATAATTACAACGTGCACCAGCAGCCGAGGGTTCTCTGCGTTAATGCAGACTCCAGATACATTCGTCAAATAGAGTTTTTTTTTTTTTTTTTTCTTTCCTCTTTGCCTTCTTCTCTGGGTACTTTTAAGTTCAGGGACAGAGAACATGTCTTCATTAGAAACATTAGCATTCACAGGCTGTAGTAAATTTTGACAGTGAAAAGGTCTCTGTAACCTTTAGTTGTGCAGAAATTTACTTCCCAAGAAAATTACATCTGGCACTGTCTTAATTAATGCTAGCTTTCTTTTCTGAAAATTGTGGGCTTGTCAGTAAAAAAGGCAGAAAAACCTGAATTTAAAAGGCTGGACACAAAAGACGCTGAGAAATAAAGCTCTGTGAGATTTCACAATATTGCTGTGTTTTTGTTCCCCAGGAAGGAGATGAGAAAATCTCGTTGGATTTTGCCAAATGCGGCAACATACATGAGATGGAGAATTGATTCGAGTTTTCTCGCTTTTGTCTCTACGTTTGATCATGTAAAGCGGGCTTGGGAAGGTATTCTATTTTAAAAGCAATAGGTCAAATAAAATCTATACCTAGGAGGGGAAAAAAAAAATAATGTATGGCTTAATTTTTTTTTTAGCCTTTCTCTAAGCGCTGGCATTAATCGCGGCTAACGGTGGGCGCTGGAGCTGTGTTTTCTCGCGTGCATTTTGATGCTCTGACATTCTCTTCTCTTGGCTTGAAGGGGCTTCTGAATACGATGGGGTAGCTTGGCTTTGCATGTAGGTATTTCTATTTTCCATTGTGCAGACTTCTATTTTGACAGTGAGATGCTTTTGCTTTCTTTGGGGTTTAGAGATTCATTTCGGTTCATTATTATTATTTTCTGTTTCTGGCTTTGCATTCTGATTATCCACGCTCACCTTTTTCTAGTTCCAGTCAGAAGCCTCACACACACAGTCCTAGGTAGTCTGCTCCCAGGACACCTGCTTTGCATGACAGTGACATGAAAAATGCTTTCAAAAACCCTGTTCGTGTTGCTGTGTGTATAGGGTATAAGTATAGAAGCGGAAGGACTCACACAGTCTCCGAGGAGCTCTATAGCAGCCCAGACCACTCTGTCACGACAGTAACAGCTGCCTGGAGAGAAAGTGGCTCCCGCTAAGACGCCCAGCAAGCTGGGATGCAGCCTTAGCCTCCCGGGGACCTGCGCTCACCGCTGCACAGTACGCCCTGGACCAGATGTCCAGGTTCTCAAAAGGGAACACCTACCTTTTTAACCTACATCGTGATGCCGCAAACAGGATGTGATTATTGCTCTCGATTTTGACTCAGGGTCTCCACAAATACGACATAGGGACCAGTGAGGGAACTGAGGAGGTTTTGGTGGGATCCAGGCAGCATTCCATCACAGGGATCGTGCAGCGAGGAAGGGATGCCATCTCTGGCCATCTCCGGATCAGGTCAGGGCAGAGGGCTGTCTGTAGATGGAGTTGTCTTTAATGCCTCTGCTGTACCAGCTGATCTCTCCTTTTAGCAGAGAGAGTAGGCCTCAGGCTTCACCAAGCCTTTGTATTGAGCTGGAATTTCATCACAAAGTTTAGCTTCCATTATAAAGTTATTTTTTATGGTTATTTCACATTTATGGTAGGTGCCATTAGTTTTCTATTCATGGTAATGATATGAAGCTTCCCTTAAAAATTAAACCTATCTAAAAAAAGAATATAAATTCAATAAGAGTATTAAGCAAAACAGAGCACAAGTGGTTTCCGGGTGTGGCGAAAAATGGTGAAGGTGGTCTATGAGTGCGTGAGGTTTGGTGAAGTCACTTTAGAAGCAGAAAGGAGCAGGTGACGGAGGTTTGGAGAAGTTCTGCCCTGGGACAACTTTCCCCACCTCTCCAGGAATACTTTATTGCCGTCGCGTTAATTCTGACTCACAGAGACCCTGTAGGACAGAGTAGGACTGCCCCATAGGGCTCCAAGGAGTGGCTGGTGGATTCGAACTGCCGACCTTTTGGTTAGCAGCCACAGCACTTAACCACTGCACCACCAGGGCTCCTTACATAAGGTGCCCATTATACATCATGCACTGTTGTTCATTCTCGGTGCCTCGCCCTCATTTAACAACTTCCTGGAGAGCAGGCTGGAGAAGCGTTCTTCCGCTACTCCCTGACAGCCTGACAGGAGACAGGACTTTAAGAGTAAGGATTACTAAAATGGCGCACACATGCTGGTGTGTCGCTGCTCTGTGTCTTTATCTGAGTTGTAGAGTGCTGCATAATTTAATCAACTATAAGATATTTACAAATGACTCCTTATTGTTCTCACACTTTTTTTACACTTTATCACCATAGAACAAGTGGGGACACTGGAGAGAAGTGGTCTGAAATGAAAGAAAAAAGGGCCGGTGAGGGTCCCTTTAAAAAGACAGCAGCTTGTTTGGGTTGGCTCATGTACAGTGGGAGGCAGTGGGGGTCTAGGGATCGTGGGGGGTCTGTGGGGGCCATGAGGCCATGGAGACTGTGGGGTCCTTTGGAGTCTAGAGGTCAGTGTGGATTTATGGGGGGTTAGTAGGGACCCATGGGGTTCAGGGGGTCTGGAGCCCTAGGGGCCATGGAAGTGTGGGGAACTGTGGGGGGTGGCACAGTGGGTCTGTGGTGGCCCATGGAGGAGCTGTGGGGCAGTGGGATCTGTGTGGGGCCATGGGGTCTTGGGGCCATGGGGGCTGTGGGGCCATGGGGGCTGTGGGGCCATAGGGGCTGTGGGTCTGTGGGGCCCTCAGAATCTTGGGGTCCTGGGGCCATGGGGGCTGTGGGACCTTATGCTGTGGGGCTGTGGGGACCATGGAGTCTTGGGGCCATGAGGCCACAGGGGCTGTGGGGCCTTGGGGCCATGGGACTACAGGGGCTGTGGGGAAGAGATACGTGCAGACTCTAGGCAGATTCTATCCATATCTTCTGGAGTGAGAATCTGAGGACCTGCAGAGGTCTTACCCACACCTCCAGGGCATCCAGCTACCAGCTTACTGCTATCTCTTCATACCCTACCTGTCTGGCTTATACCAGCTTAGGAAATTAAACACTGTCAAGTTGAAAAATTGGAGATAAAACCAGAGAAGGGGAAAATCTAAAGATCTGAGATGAGCCGATTACTAATGTGAGATCTGACTCTGAGATTCCTGAAAGTGAAGGCAAAAGAGGAACTCAAGACCAGTGCTTCCCAAACTTTGTTGAGCATGTGCGTCACCTGGGGTTCTAGCAAGACTGCAGACTGTGAATCAGTGGGACAGGAGGAGGCCTGAGAGTCCCCATGTTCAGCAAGCTCCCTGGGGAAGCCCATGCTGCTGGTCCACGGGCCCTACTTTGAAAGAAATGACTTTAGACAATGCTGTGAATTAAATTATGTCCCCCCAAAAGATATGTCGAAGTCCTCACCCCTGAACCTGTGAACATGACCTTGTTTGGAAATAGCGCCTTTGAAGACGTCATCAGTTAACATGAGGTCATTCTGGAGTACGCTGGGTCCCAATTCAATCTGAGTAAAAAAAAAAAGTGGTGTCCTGTAAAAGAGGAAAAGAGACACAAAGGAAGCAGGCCATGGGAAGATGCAGGCCAATTCATCCCTTGAACAAGACAAGGACACCTGGGGCTACCAGAAGCCTCGAGGGATAAGAAAGGGTCTTCCCTCCAGCCACTGGAGGAAGCATGACCTGGCTGACACGCTGATTTGGACTTTTACCCTCCAGAGCTGTAAGATAACAGATTTCTGTTCTTAAAGGCATCCAGTTTGTGGAATTTTGTTATGGAAACTCTAAGAAGCTGATGCAGACAATGTGGTGATCATAGCCACAGACAAAGAGCAGACAAATCCACATACAGAGATCAGCTTTGTCCTGGAAATGAATAAGCCAAAATCCGTGCTGTGCTCATTAGGTCCTGGGAACCGAAGAACCAATATTCACGCAAGGCTGGGCACGGTAGCATGAGGCCTATGGAAAGATGCCACTTGGGGAGGAGCTGGGGTTGAGTCCCAGGCTCTGCTCCAACTTCCCGCGAGGCCCCCACGGCCCCTCTCACCTCGGGGCCTCCAGTTCCCCACAAGCAGGTTAGACAAGGAGCTCTTAGAGTTATTCTAAGATTCTAAAAAAAAAATAATAGATGGAACCTTTAGCAGTCGGCTTTAATATGTTTAGGCGTCTCAGATTTAGTGTGAATTGAGGGAACTTCTGTCCCCAAATACCTTCCTCACTTTTTGTCAAGTTGCTTGAAATGCCAGCATGAGTATGGTATTCCTTTGAGGGCAAGGAGAGAGAGGGCACACCTGAGCTTCTCTACTCAGAGCATCTTCCCTGGGCAGGGACAGGGCAGAGTGAGTCTGCATGAGGAGAGAGGACAAGCCTCTCCTCCAGGCTCGGATGAGCCCTGCTCTGAAAAGATCGAGGCCTCCAGCTCCTGCTGGCCCAGGCATCTTATGCTCCTCAGGTGTCTTAGTTAACTAGTGCTGCTATAACAGAAACACCACGAGTGGGTGACTTTAACCAACAGAAATTTATTCTCTCACAATCTAGGAGGCTAGAAGTCCAAATTCAGGATGCCAGCTCCAGGGAAAGGCTTTCTCTCTGCCAGCTCTGAAGGTCCTCGATACCAATCTTCCCCTGGTCTAGGAGCTTCTCAGCACAGGGATCCTGGGTCCAAAGACACAACCTGCTCCTGGCTCTTCTTGCTTGGTGCTAATGAGGTCACTTCCCCTCTCTGCTTGCTTCCCTCTTTTATATCCCAAAAGAGGCTGATTCAAGGTGCAACATAATCCTGTAGATTGTGTCCTGCCTCATTAGCATAACTACCTCTAATCTTGCCTCATTAACATCATAAAGGTTACAATTTACAGCACATAGTGTAATTACACCTGATCACAAAATGGTGGACAACCACACAATACTGGGAATCATGGCCTAGTCAAGTTGACACACATTTTCAATTCAAAACATAACATCAGGTAAGCCCACGTGCAGCCTCAGGCCACTGGGCCACGGCCCTCAGAATCCTGGGGATATGAAGCCTTGGTGCGGGGTCCAGGGCTACAGAATCCTGGAGGCGCAGGGAACTCGGGCAGATATCTTCCAAGTAGTGTGTTCTGGTCCCCATGCAGATGTTTTCTGTCCATGACAGCACAAAGGGTGCTGTCCTGGGCTTCCTCCCAGCTCTGGATCTTAGAAGCTTCTGCATCTGTCTAGCCACCGAGCACAGAGATAGTCCTGGGTAAGAAAGCACACACCTTGGACTTTCTGGGGGCTTTGGCCAGAGGCCTTGGCCATATAGCTTCCTCCTTCCTGGGCATCCCTGAAGGCTGCTGAGCTGGTGCTCTTACAGAAGGCTGGCCAGGCTGTGCGGCCAGCCAGAGGCTCCAGGGGTGCTGCTGGGGGTCAGAGAACCTGGGCATCCAGGATCTGAAAGCCTCGTTAGATCCCCTGGCTTCTGTGAACTTGGAGATCCTTGCAGAATTGAGGGTTGGGTGAGTCTGAATAGGCACTGTGGACTCACAACGCTGGCGTAAAGCATTCCGTGCACCCGTACAGTGCCGTTTCATTTCCATCATATTCTTAAAAGAGTTTTTGATGCTAAAACAAAACAGAACAAACCCTCTTAATTTACAGATGCATAAACCAAGGATTGCTAAGAGGCAAGGCTTGTCTTGGGTCACAGGGCAGGGCTCTTTCGAACACTTGTCTCCCCACAACTTTACCACCAGCCCCTTTTCTGACACATGCCATTGCCTGAAAAGTGGGAAGAGGTCTAGGCTCTTGTCTGGAACTCTGGGACTCCTGGGTGAGAAACCAAACCCCAGCTCGCTGAGCAGACCCTGCCTTCCCGACTCCACACTCCTATGCAACACACCCTGAGGAGGGGGCCTGGCCTTCTCTTGATGCCCAAGCCCAGTCCAGCTGTCCAGTTGGCCCTTGCGGCCTCCCACCGCCTCCCTTCACTGCTTCCCCATCTATGCCCAGGCTCAGTGGCTTCTTTGTGACACCAGGCCTGGACCCCTCTGCCCCCACGCACTGCGCTGGCCCGTTCCAGTGCTCACACACAGTGCGTCCATCAGCCACACACTGCCCTGCACTGTGCACCAGGCAGGAGGGGAACAATAGATTACCATGTTCTCTACCTAACTATTGGTAACTCGTGACACTTGTATTTGCCCCAAGATAATGTACAAATACGTTCTACAGAGTTTCCTAATGACAATCATGATATTTCATTCTTCTTGCCCTTCTAAAAACGATAACAGTCTAGCAGGTTTTTTTTTTTTTTTTTTCTGAACTGTTCTCCGCGAGTGTGGCATTCAGTTCAGAGACTTGAATGTCAGCAAGAAATCCATATACACTCCTCGAAGCTGGAAGAAGCCCCTTCCACTTATTTTTAGGTTGCGGGAGAACAAAGTGATTTCACCTTATTATTTGTCTTCCCCTTAGAAAGGTGTTTGGCACTTAGCGTTCCTCCAATGTTTATGTAATCGGGCCTGAGGTTCAGGCAATCAAGGTTTTTCCAAGCCGTCCTAATCAGAGGGTGGGGGCTTGATGGAGGTAGGGCTGCTCTTGTCTCTGGGTGGGAACCATAGGGGGAGGAGATTCCGCCTTCAGAACCCCTCCTTTCAAAGCTGGCTCTACATGCTGAGTGAGGAATGCTCCAGACCCCTTAGTAAAAGACTCAACCAATTAGTAAGCAGAGCAAGCACTTTCAAGCTACCGTAGACTCAAGGTAGAAACACTGGCTTTTCTCATCTACCTCACTCCTTTTTGGATGCGTCCGAGGCACCAGTATGCTTGTTCAGCCTTGTTGTTCATCATCAGAGAGCCTTATCTTCAGGACTGAACACCCAACAAGCAGCACGCGCATATTCTTATTATTATTAGCAAATAGCCTTTCCAGGCATGTTTAATACTACACTTGAGCATCTATGCATAAGAAATGAGGATTGATCAAAAACCAGGAAAGGAAAATAGAGACAAAGCCTGGTTAAAATTAGACATGATAGAGGCTTAAATTAGGACAGCTGTTTTCATCTCTCTTCAAATTTCTTTTAAACTAAAGCGTAGTTGTTCAAACTATCCAAGCTCTTTTGATTTATTGATGTTTTCTTCTGCTTTTTGAATGATCAGACCTGAGGCAGAGTGTTTGTTTGCCTTTTGGCCAACAAGTGGTGGGATTCTGGAACATTCTGGGACTCCAAGGCAGCCTGAAAATGTGGGGAGTGGGCAGCAGCAGCGAATATGGTGCTGCAGGAAGGGTGGCCTGGGATCCGATTATTTAAGGAACCAAGGATTTTTGTTGATGAGCGGAATGAAATCCTTTGAGAGAGAAATCAATCTTCTGCAGAGACCCCAGAGCATTGATCCCCGTGCATATTGACAGGTTCCGGCTGTTTCACTACTTGGAATGACCACACAGAATGAGCAAGTTGTTAGTTTTAGGGTTTTGGTATTTACTGGCAACCCCTGAACTCGTATGATTAATCACACATTCAAAATGTGTGCTCTGTGGAAATTGACTGCAACGCAGCAGAAACAAAGTTTTCAGTTATCCTCGTATAATAAATTGAAGCTATACCCCTAAGCAGAATTGTCTTCGAGATTCCAATTTGCCTTGTTAAAAGTGTTGTTTATACAGTAGTTAGCAAAAACGCAAGTAATTACATACAGAATTCATTCCAGGCAATTCTTTATTTTCCTCCACTCCTTATTGGTTTTCCATCTTCGTTATCCAATATTTTGGTCCATCTCAGTGGAAACATGACTCACCTGATGTGCCCAGGACATGTGTCACAGTGACTTGTGAGATTCCGGGTTGTATCTGGTCCCAGACACTGGCCGACCAGGATCAGCGGGTGGGCTCCAAGCAGGCTGGAGAGGCCCTCCTGCAGCTCCCGGGCTGTGATTTCAAGGACAGAGCAGGAATGGTTTCCGGGGTACATTTCATTTCCTGAAATGATATTTAGTTCTGGAGAAGATGTCTATTTTTTTTTTTTTTTTTGAGCAGCAGTGTGTTGTGGTGTAGCAAGCCACATCTGTTTGGGCTGCTGCAGCCAGCAGGACTTTATTTCATAAATATCATCTGAATCAGGAATGCAGCTTTTGGAATGCAAATTGTGTTTAAGGGAGTAAACACTTTAGTGGCTGTGAGCCTGAGACCTCGAGGTACCAGGGCGAAGGGAGTGGAAGCAGCCCGTCCACAGAGGCCCTGGTCTGGGTCCAGCTGGAGGCACCCAGCCGGAGGAGGTGACTGCTGGAGAGGGCTGAGGATGAGAGCCGGGCTGCGGGGAAGCCCTCCCTGCCAGCCCTCGCTTTCCCAAGGCTCCAGCTTGCTCACTCTCCCTGGAACAGAGACCTCATCCATATCTATCAGGAGAGGCCTAATTATAGAGCTCGAAGATTTTAATGGCACAGGGAAATTTAAATGCAGTGGAAAATATGAATATTCCTAAGCCAGCAGTCAAAATACGAAATGATTGGCTTCAAAATCAATGAATTATAATTTCAGAGTGTGTCCTCAAAGGTGGAGCCTCTCTTCTTTCACAGGGAGAGTTCCGTGCACCCTGGCGTGTTGTAATGAACCCCACTTCTGTGAGTTCTGTAGGCCAGAGCCTTGCTTCTCCCTGACGCTGCCACGAGCCCAGTCCCTCTAAGCTGACTGCAGGGTACAATGGAGACCCTCATAGGTCCTTTCGGGTCAGTGCCCGGCAGGGGGACTCGTGTCCTAGCTCTGGGTCCCTCAGTGCCTGTGGGAAGCTGAGTGGGGTGCCAAAAACTGGGCGAGAAAGCAATTTGTCTTGGCCCTTCCCTCCCAAAGCGGCCCCATCTCATGCACCTGAATCCTACATCTCGAAGCCACACTGTCCTTTGAAGGAGGCATTTCCCAGCGGGACTCTTTCTTCCCAGCCCAGGCTCCTCTTTACCTGGCTCCCTCTGCTCAGGAGAACTTTCCTTTATCTCTACCTGTGGAAGGGAGAAGGTTGTGCCCCAGCTGCTGTCCACGCAGCCCTCAAACTGGAGAGTCCTGCAATAAATCCTGTTTTATTTTATGGACAAATAAATGCTGAGGTAAAATATTCTGGGATCGTAGCTTGAATACTTGCCATAGCAGCGGTACTGTAATAACCACGGTGACATTAATTTACTGCATTGTGCCGTGGGAAGAGGGAAGAAGGAGGGAGACGGGCATTAAAAGAGAAAAATGACTTTCCTTCAAATTTATTGGGATTGGCCTCCCTCATTTTCAGCCATCATTAGTTGATTAGGGCCTGATGATAGTGTGGACGGTTGTGCCGGGTGGTTGGTGAAGAGACGCCCTAAAGGTATGCTGTTAATTGAGATGACGTTCATCCTGTAGTTACTAACAGAAGCACAGGCAGCGTGGTGGCACAGAGCCGTGGGCTTGTCCGTGGCCAGGGCTGTGGGCTGCATGGGAGACCTGCCTTCCACCCCTCCCACAAGACCACAGAGCCCTGGGCCGTGTCATCTCATCTCTCCTCTGAGCATGATGAGCCTGTCCAAAGAAGATAAAGCAAGCTCCCCTTCTCCCCCAGGATCTCTCACTAGCTGCCGCTGAGCAGTGACCAGGGGAACTGAAGCTGAGCTCACTCCTTTCCCTCCCCTACCCATGCCCCAGCACAAGAGGAAGATTGAAGGGTGTCATTTTGGAGAGCTTCAGGGCTCATCCCAAGTCAGAGTTGAGAGAAGGACCCCAGGTTTCCTAGGCAACCGGTCAGGGCTGTCCTTGATGCTACCAACAGTAAATGGTGGTGGCTTTTTTTTCCTTCCTGACCTGGAAGGGGAGGGAGGCTTTGTAGGCGTCAGTGGCCGTGGCTGCCCCATGGGTTCCTGCCTGGGCAGAGTAAGGACCTCTGCCCTGTGGTGGAGACTGAGTTCCATGGCCACAAGCTCCATCAGCAGTGGTCTTGGCCACGTCTACCCAGAGAGAAGGACAGCTGCAGCTGTGTGTGTGACCTTGGATCAAACATTTTTAGAGACAAACACCCACTGTTCTCAGGACTAGAGAGCTGCCTCCCACAGGTGTTCAAGAAAAGAAATGGAACCTGACATTTTCTGAGTGATTTAGCAAGACCACATACTTTACAAGGGACCTGACATCTATTATCATACTTAATCGTCTTACATCCTCTTGATATTCCCATTTACAGCCTGTGAAGCTGAAGCTCAGACATGTCAACCTGCCCACAGCCCCATATCTTGTAGGAGCCTGGAACAGGGAAGGGGAGAGGGGCTCTGCTTCATAGGGGATAGTGGTTGCAGAAGCTTCCAGGTTAGGCAGCCTGGGCTAGAATCTAGCTGTGCCCCTCACTTACTCTGTGACCTTGGACATTGCCTCATGTCTCTCAGCCTCAGTTCACTTGTTTATAAAGTAGAAATAAGTACAGGAGACCGTGATATGGGCCCCATATTCAAAAACTCGTTGCCTTTGAGTCAGCTTTGACTCATAGCGACTCTATAGGACAGAAGGGGACTGCCCCATAGGGTTTCCAAGGCTATAAATCTAGATGGAAGAAGATTGCCACATCTTTCTGCGGAGGAGCGGTTGGTGGGTTTGAACCACCAACTTTTTAGTTAGCGGCCAAGTGCTTAACCACTGCTCCACCAAGACTCCTTTATGGGCCCTGTATTTGTTAGTGATTCTTACTGTTGTAGCTGTTGTGGTTGTTAAGGAGCTATCAGATATCTAAGGAAGAAGAGGGAGTACAAGCTTCTCCAGCTCCCAGTGATGTGAAGAGGGAGTGCTTCCTTGCCCCCCACCCCATCACCATACCTGTCCTATCTGGACAACTGGACAAATGCTCAGGCCTGAAGTGTGACAAATCCACTCAAGAGATACAGCCTGCTAAGGGGCTAAGTGGCAGTGGCCTTTTTATTCCCTGACATCTTTCCAGACCCTTGAAGGGATTAGCACTGGATTAGTTTGAGATGAGGCTGGCTCTGCTGTTATCACCTGTTTATAGGATAATGACATTATCTAGTTTGGCCCACAGGGGCCTCCATATATGGGAGCTTTGCTCTCTTTGATCTTGAGGGTTGCTGGCCACATATCTTTAAATCTAAACAAACCCACCGAAGCCTCAAGATAAGTGGACAAAGCAGCCAGTGGAAAGAAGGGAGATAGAGTCCTCCTTCCTTTTCCTGCTCAATACAAGCAGTCATTTAAAATTTGTATGCCATCACATTGAACCTAAAACTCAACTCACCATCTTAAACACAGGCCTCTGCATTTCCCCTTTCACACAGGCACAAGACTTTAAAGTTTGCAGAGCTTCTTCACCACTTTTTAACTCCTTAGTTAGGTGCAACAGGCTGTGAGTTGGGCAGGACAGGTTCGATGTTCGTTATACAGATACATAATTAAGATACAAACCACAAGGCTCAGGAAAGCCAAGGAGATTGCCAATACTCATGCAGTTTTTAAGAAAAGCATCAAGATTAAACCGAGTTCATCTGGAAACTCAATGCTCATTTCACTGCCTGAAAGCCATCTATGACCTGCCCTCTCTGTCTCAGCAGTTTAATCCAATCCTCAGTACTCTTCACAGAAAACATCAGTTTGGATAGATCCTCCAGGAGAGCCTTGGACAAAGTCTTCTTCCTAATTCCAAGACTCCCTAACACCCACCAAACATTTTATTTCCAAAAAAAAAAAAATTATCTTTATTGAGGCATAATTCACATCCAATAAAATTCACCTGCTTTAAGTGTTTTGAGTTTTGAAAAATATATACTATTGTGACATTACCACCACAATCAGGACTTAGAACATTTCCATCATCCCACAAAGCTCCTTCATGTCCCCCTTGCAGTCTATCTCTTCACCTATCTACAGCCCCTGGCAACCATTTATATTTCTATCACTGTTCTAGAATTTCATATAAATTGAGTCGTACAGTATGTACTCTTTTATGTCTGGCTTCTTTTGGTGAAAACAGCTAACACACAAAAGGTTGGCAGTTCACGTCCACCCAGAGGTTCCTTGGAGGAAAGGCCTGGTGATCTACTTCCAAAAAAATCAGCCATTGAAAACTCTGGAGTGCACTGCTCCTGACACACATGTGGTCACCATGAGTAGGAATAAACTAGATGGGAACTGTTGTTTTGTTTTGTTTTTTGTTTGTTTGTTTTTGCATAAAACAATAACTTGGAGATTTAGCTCTTTTGTTTTATATGTAGTTTGTTGCTTTTAACTGCAGAGTTGTATTTCATTGTTCAGCAAGCAAGGTTGAGTCATCTGCATATCCAAACCAAAACCAAAACAACTGCTGTAGGGTGGATTCTGACACATAGCGATCCTTTAGGACAAAGTAGAACTGCCCCCACGGCATTTCCAAGGCTGTAAATCCTTAAGGAAGCAGACTGCCACATCTTTCTGCTGCTGAGTGGCTGGTGGGTTCAAATCACCAACTTCTTGGTTAGCAGCCTAACACTGTAACCGCTGCACCACCAGGGCTCCTCCACCTGCATATCAAGGGTTGTTAATGAGTCTTCCTTCAATATTGATGCCATATTCTTCTTCAGATAGTCCAGCTTCTTGGATTATTTGCTCAGCATACAGATTGAATAAGTATGGTGAAAGGATACAACCCTGATATATACCTTTTCTGATTTTACCCATCAACATAAAAAAAAAAAAAAAAAAAAAACTTCACAGCTGGACCAATAAGCAACGTCACGATAAATGGAGAAAAGATTGACGTTGTCAAAGATTTCATTTTACTTGGATGCACAATCAATGTCCATGGAAGCAGCAGTCAAGAAATCAAGCAGCATAGTGCCTTGGGCAAGTCTGCTGCAAAAAACCTCTCAAAATGGTTAAAAAGCAAATATATCTCTTTGAGGACTAAGGTGTACCTGACCCAAGCCATGGTATTTTCAATTGCCTCATATGCATGTGAAAGCTGGACAATGAATAAAGACCGAAGAACTGACTCCTTTTAATTATGGTCTTGGTGAAGAATATTGAATATACCATGGACTGCCAGGAGAATGAACAAATCCGTTGTAGAAGAGGCACAGCCAGAATGGTTCTTATAAGCAAGGGTGGCAAGACTGCATGTCACGTACTTCAGACATGTTATCAGGAGGGACCAGTCCCTGGACCAGTTCCTGGAGAAGGGCATCATCCTAGGTAAAGTAGAGGGTCAGTGAAAAGAGGAAGACCCTCGATGAGATGGATTGACACAATGGCTGCAACAATGGGCTCAAGCATAGCAACAATTGTGAAGCTGGCTCAGGACTGGGAAGCGTTCTCTTGTATATGGGGTTGCCATGAGTCAGAAGCTTCTCAATGACACCTAACAACAACATTAAATTGTTTGGATACACCACAGTCGGATTATTTTTCAGATGCGGATATTTAAGTTCTTCCAGTTTGAGGCCACAATGAACAAAGCTGGTACGAACATTTAGGTACATGTCTTTGTGTTAACTCATGTTTTTATCTCCCTTAGGTAAATACCTGGGAGTGGAATTGCTTGGTTGTATGGTGTTTTCTTGGAAACCCTGGTGGTATAGTGGTTAAGAGTTTGGCTGCTAACCAAAAGGTCGGCCGTTCAAATCCACCAGGTGCTCCTTGGAAACTCTGTGGGGTAGTTCTACTCTGTCCTATAAGGTCGCTATGAGTTGGAATCGACTCGATGGCAACAGTTTTGTTCTGTTTGTTTGTTTTTTTAAATGGTGTTTTCTAAAGTGGCTATGTGCCCACCAGCAATTTAAGACAGTTCCATTGATCCACATCTTCACCAACACTTGGTACTGTCAGTCTTTTTAATTGTATTATTCTTGTCTGTATATAATGGTATTTCATTGTGGTTTTATTTGCATTTCCTTAAAGGCTAATGATGTTGAGAGCTTATCTGACATCCAGATAACTTCTTTGGTAAAAGTTCTGTTCAAACCTAGTGATCATTTTTAATTCTATTGCTTGTCTTCTTATATTTGAGCTATACCAATTTTTTATATATCCTGAATATGAAACCTTATTCAGATATATTTAGCAAATATTTTCTCTCAGTCTATCGCTTGCCTTTTTATTTCCTTCACTATTTCTTTCAAAATGTAAATGTTTTTAATTTTGAGAAGTCCGGTTTATCAGTTTTTATTTTTTGACTTGTGTTTTTTGTGTCTTATCTGAGAAAGTTTTTGTCAAATCCTAGGTCACAGAGTTTTTTTTTTTTTTTTTTGGTCTATTTTCTTCTAGAAGTGTTATAGTTTTATTTCTTACTAAGATCTATGAAGATTTCTGAGTTAATTTTTGTGTATAGTGTGAGATGAGAAAAGAAGTTCATATTTTCTATGTGACACATATTTGTTCCAGCATGATTTGTTGAAAAGACTTCCTTCCCCATTGAACAACCTTGGCACTTCTGTCAAAAATCAATTGACCAGGTATGTGTGGTTTTATTTACAGCCTTGCTATTTTACGTCATTGATCCATATTTTTATCCTTACATCAATACCATGTGGTCTTGATTACTGTGGCTTTATGGTAATTCTTAAAACCAGACAATGTAAGTCTTCTTCATCTTCTTTTTTTTTTTTAATTACCTTGACTATTAGAGGACTTGTGAAATTCCATATAAATTTTAGACTCCGCTTGTCAATTTTTATAATTAAAGCCTTCAGAGATTTTGATAGGAATTCCATTGAATTTATGGATCAATTTGAGAAGTGAGACATTAGTAATATTGAGTTTTCCAATCCTTAAACACGGTGTGTCCTCAACTTATTTATGTCTTCTCTACTTTATCTCAGCCATAATTTGAAATTGTCAGCTTTTGAATCTTACGTGCTGTTCATTTTATCCCTATTTAATATTTTTGTTACTTTTGTAAATTGTATGTAGACAATTTTGACTTTATAATTGTTATATATTTTAATATATCCATTTTATTTCCTGGTACATTGCTAAACTCACTTTCTAATTGTTACACATTGTTTTGTAGATTTCTTGGATTTTCATCATACGTGACCATGTTATCTATATGCCTTGTATTTCTTTCTCATGACTTACCGTACTGGATGGGACCTCCAGTACAACACTGAATAACAGCTGTGAGGGCATACATTCATATCTCTTACCAACTTTAGGGGCAAGTAGTCAGTCTTTCACCATTACATAGGATGTTAGCTGAAGGTTTTTCATAGATGCCCTTAATCTAGTTGAGTAAGTCCCTTCATTTTCAGTTGGCTAGAAGTCGTGGTGGCAAAGTGGTCAAGCGCCCCGCTACTAACCAAAAGATCCACAGTTTGAATCTACCAGCCGCTCTAAGGGAGAAAGATGTGGTAGTCTGTTTCCGTAAAGATTGCAGCCCAGGAAACCCTATGGGGCAGTTCTACTCTGTCCTATAGAGTCGCTATGAGTCAGAATCAACTCATTAGCAACGGACTTGGTTTTAAGAGTTTTTATCATGAATTGATGTTGAATTTTGCCAAATGTTTTTCTGCTTTTGTTGAGATGATTACAGTCAGTTTTGCTATAACATGATATATGGGTTCTAACAATACATCACATTATTCAATCTCACAAGAAAAAACAAAGAGCTTATGGGAAAATTGGGGTAACAGACACAGCACTGAAAAACTTTATGAGGTTCCAATTTCCAGTCTGATGCTGAAAGAACTTGGAACTCATCACTTCCCCCTCACAACAAGAAAAAAAGTTAAAAAGCTGAAAATCAACAATTCTTCTTAGATCCATCAGAGAATTGAGGCTGTAGGACAAACCACCACACTGAAAACTAGAGATTCAAGGCAGATACGGAAAACCACAGCTTTCTGGAAGCAGAAACCACTGCTGGAGCCAGCACTGGGAAGAATTATTCAAAAGATAATTGACTAATTGGTGAAGGGTGAGCATTGACTAGCTTGTGAAATAAAAATTTCTGGAGGCCCAGTCTTAGAAGCACCCCACCAGGCTCTTACTATGAAGATTGGAGAAAGTTCTCTCATTTTTTTTTTTTTTTCCTGGCAGGAGGAAGAGAAAGTAACCATTTTGAAAGAATCCAGAGTGCTCAGTTCCCTTTAATAATATCTTGCCCTCGAAAAGAACTCTTCTACCAGAGCCTAAACAACTTGGGTTTTACCAGATTTTTTTTTTTTTTAACCAACTAAGGGTGGTTATGAATCGGAATTGACTTGGTGGCAACGGGTTTGGTTTTTTTGGTTTTAACCAATATAGGGGATGGGTAATACCCAACTCCAACTCTGACTCTCTCTAGCCCTTGACCTGGGTGAAGGGAAATGCCCAACTCCAGCCCCCTCTAGCTTCCTGTCTAACCTAAGGGGTGAAAAAAAAAAGTTGAGAAGTTCTTGTGAAGGTCACAGTCCATGGGCACAGGCTCACTAAAAGACAAAGACCTAGTCATAGGATAAGAGAATTATTTCCTTACCCTGAACGTTTTAACACCCCTCAGCAAAGGTCTTACATAAAAAAGAGAATTACAGCTAAAGGTTGAGACCCCATTTAAGGAGTAACTAGGAAAACCCAAAGACAACCAAGCCATTGCCGTTGAGTTTATTCTGACCCACAGTGACCCAATAGGACAGAGTAGACCTGGTTCCAAGGGTTTCCAAGGCTGTAACCCGTAAGGAAGGAAACTACCACATCTTTCTCCCGTGGAACAAGTGGCTGGTGGGTTTGAACCACGGACCTTTCATTTAGCAACTGAGTGTTTAACCACTGAGCCACAAGGGCTCCTTCCAAAGACAATAGGAGGGTGAAGACAACAACACCAGAATAAGTTTTAGCCTTTGATTTCTACAGCTATAGCAAACAGTAAACACAACCCAGTTCCTAGCCAAAAAAAAAAAAAAAAAAAACCCCGTTGCCATGTAGTTGATTCCAACTCATAGACCTCAGCAAAGGCTGATTTACCTCCATTCCTTTTACTTGATACATCACATCCACGTGCCAACACAAAATTACAAGACATGGTAAAAGACAGAAGCACAGTCTGAAGAGAAAGGCAAGCATCAAAACCAGACTCAAATGTGACAGATTTTGGAATTGTTTTAAAAAAAAATCCTATGATTGATATGCTAAGGACTCTAATGGAAAAAATGGCCAACTTGCAAGAACAGATGGGTAATGTCAGCAGAGAGATTAAAACTCTAAGAAAGAATCAAAAGAAAATACTACAAATCAAAAGCACTGGAACAGAAATTAAAAAACAAAAGTTTTTTGATGAGCTCATAAACAGACTGGTTACAGCCAAAGAAAGACTCTATGAATCTGAAGATATGCAGAGAGAAACTTCCAGACCTGAAAACTAAAGAGAAAAAAAGAATGCTAAAAAGGAACAGAAATCCAAAAGTTGTGGAACAATTATAAAAGGTAATACATACGCATGCCAGAGAATACCAAAAGAAGAAAAAAAGGGAAAAAGGAAAAGAAGAAATATCTGAAGTAATAATGGCTGAGAACATTCCAAAATTATTGACAGGCACCAAACCACAGATCGAGAAAGTTCGGAAAACACCAGCAGGATAAATACAAAAAAATCTTCACCTAGTCATATTATTTTCAAACTGTAAAAATTCAAAAAAAAAAACTTGAAAATCTTGAAAGAAACCAGAGGGGGAAAAATTACCTATAGAGTAACAAAGATAAGAATTACTTTTACATTGTGTTATGGATTGAATTGTGTCCCCCCAAAATATGTGTTGTAAATTCTAACCTCTATGCCTGTAATTGTAATCCCATTTGGGAATGGGTTGTCTTCGTTATGTTAATGAGGCAGGATTAGTGTAGGCTATGTCTTGAATTAATCTCCTTCAAGATAAAAAAGGAGCAGATTAACACAGCAGAGACTGGGGAAGAGAGATGCCAAGCCACATGAGGATCACGCAGGAGCAGAAACTCGAAGAGACAAGGACCTTCCTCCAGAGCTGACAGAGCTGAATTCAGACTTCTAACCTCCTAAACTGTGAGAAAATAAATGTCTGTTTGTTAAAGCCACCCATTTACGGTATTTCTGTTATAACAGCACTAGATAGGTAAGACATATTGGAAGCAAGAAGAAAGTGGAGTGAAATATTTGAAGTGTTGAAAGAAAAAAAAAAGCTACTAAAATTATCCTTCAAAAGTACAGAAGAAATACTTTCTCAGAACAAAGGGGGGCAAAAATTTGAGAAAATCCGTCACAAGTAGACTGCCTTGCAAGAAATGGTAAAAAGTTCTTTATGTAAAAGGAAAATAATATAGGTCACAAATTTGAATCTACATAAAGAAAGGAAGAGTGGTTGAGAAAATAAATAAATAAATAATCAAGGTGAAATAAAATTTCTTATTTTTCTTAGTCTTAACTGACCTAGCAAATAAAACCCACCACCAAAACCAAATCCACTGCCATCAAGTTGATTCCAACTCGTAAGGACCCTATAGGACAGTAGAGTTGCCCCATAGGGCTTCCAAGGCTGTAAATCTTTACTGAAGCCAACTGCACTTCTTTCTCACGGGGTGTAGCTGGTGGGTTCGAACCTCTGACTTTTGGTTAGCAGCCAAGTACTTTAACCACTGTGTCACCAGGACCCCTTAACAGATAATAGTTTGAAATAACAATGTTGTTGTTGTTAGGTGCCGTTCAGTTGGTTCCAACTCTTAGAAATCCTATGTGCAACAGAAGGAAACACTGCCCGGTCCTATGCCATCCTCACAATTGTTATTATGTTTGAGTCCATTGTTGCAGCCAGTGCGTCAATTCATGTCGTTGAGGGTCTTTCCTTTTTCACTGACCCTCTGCTTTACCAAGCATGATGTCCTTCTCTAGGGACTGATCCAGGGACTGGTCCCTCCTGAAAACATGTCCAAAGTATGTGTGACGAAGCCTTGCCGTCCTTGCTACTAAGAAGCATTCTGGCTGTACTTCTTCCAAGACAGGTGTGTCATTCTTCTGGCAGTCCTCATTGTATTCAATGTTCTTCTCCAAGACTATAATTAAAAGGCATCAATTCTTCTTTGGTCTTCTTTATTCATTGTCCAGCTTTTGCATGCATATGAGGCGATTGAAAACACCATGGCTTGCTTTAATCCCAAAAGTGGTATCTTTGCTTTTAACACTTTAAAGAGGTCATTTGCAGCAGATTTGCCCAATGCAAGAAATCCTTTGATTTCTTGACTACTGCTTACATGGGCGTTGATGGCGAATCCAATCAAAATGAAATCCTTGACAACTTCAGTCCTTTCTGCATTTATCATGATGTTGCTTATTGGTCCAGTTGTGAGGGTTTTTTTTTTTTTCTTTATGTTAAGGTTGTGTCAGCTGCATATCACAGGTTGCTAATGAGTCTTCCTTCAATCCTGATGCCCCATTCTTCTTCATATAGTCCAGTTTCTGGGATTATTTGCTCAGCATACAGATTGAATAAATATGGTGAAAGGATACAACCCTGAAGCACACCCTTCCTGATTTTAAACCACAAAGTATCCCTTGGTCTGTTTGAATGACTGCCTCTTGGTGTATGTACAGGTTCCTCATAAGCACAATTAAGTGTTCTGGAATTCCCATTCTTTGCAATGTTATCCATAATTTATTAGGATCCACACAGTCAAATGCCTTTTTATTGTCAATAAATCACAGATAAACATCCTTCTGGTATTCTCTGCTTTTGGCCATGGTTCATCTGACATCAGCAATGATATCTTTGGTTCCATGTCCTCTTCTGAATCCAGTTTGAGTTTCTGGCAGTTCCCTGTCAATGTTATGCTACAACCACTTTTGAATGATCTTCAGCAAAATTTTACTTGTGGGTAATATTAATGATATTGTTCAATAATGTCCACATTCTGTTGGATCACCTTTCTTTAGAACAGGCGTAAGTGTGAATCTCTTCCAGTTGTTTGGTCTGGTAGCTGTCTTCCAAATTTCTTGGCACGGACAAGTAAGTGCTTCCAGCATTGCATCTATTTGTTGAAACATTTCAGTTGATATTGCATCAGTTCCTGGAGCCTTGTTTTTTACCAGTGCCTTCAATGCAGCTTGAACTTCTTTCTTCAGTACCTTCAGCTCTTGATCATATGCTACCTCCTGAAATGGCTGAACATCAATCAATTGTTTTGATACAGTGACTCTGTATTCCTTCCATCTTTTGATGCTTCCTGCATAGTTTAATATTTTTCCTATAAAACCCTTCCATACTGCAACTTGAGGCTTGAATTTTCTCTGCAGTTCTTTCAGCTGGAGAAATGATGACTGTGTTCTTCCCTTTTGGTTTTCTAACTCTTGGTCCTTGCACATTTCATTATAATACTTTACTTTGTCTTCTTGAGCTGCCCTTTGAAATCTTCTGTTCATCTCTTTTACATTACCATGTCTTCCTTTTTCTTTAGCTACTCTGTGCTCAAGAGCAAATTTCAGAGTGTCTTCGTACATTCATTTTGGTCTTTTCTTCTTTTCCTGTCTGTTTAATGACCTCTTGCTTTCTTCATGTATGATGCCCTTGATGTCATTCCACAACTTGTCTGATCTTCGGTCATTAGTGTTTAATGAGTCAGATCCATTCTTAAGATGGTCTCTAAATTCAGACCGGAATATACTCAAGGTCATACTTTGGTTTTCATGGACCTTGTTCTAATTTTCTTCAGCTTCAATTTGAACTTGCGTATGAGCAATTGATGGTCTGTTCCACAAAAGGCCCTTTGCCTTGTTCTCACTGATGATAGTGAACTTTTCCATAGTCTCTTTCCACAGATGTAGTCAATTTGATTCCTGTATATTCCTTCCGACCAGGCCCACATGTATAGTCACCATTTACAATGGTCTTGCAAAACTGTCTAATGGGATCTCTGATGTTGTTTCTATCACCCAGGCCGTATTTTACAACTACTGATCTGTCTTCTTTGTTTCCAACTTTCTCATTCCAATCACCAATAGTTATCAGTGCAAATTGATTGCACGTTTGATCAATTTCTGACTGCAGAATTTGGTAAAAATCTTCAGTTTCCTCATCTTTGGCATAAATTTGAATAATAGTTGTATTAATTGGTCTTCCTTGTAGGTGTATGGATATTATCCTATCACTGACAGCACTGTATTTCAGGATAGATCTTGAAATGTTCTTTTTGAAGATGAATGCAACACCATTCCTCTTCAATTTATTATTCCCAGCATAGTATACCATATGACTGTACAATTCAAAGTGGCCAATACCAGTCCATTTCAGCTCATTAATGCCTAGGATGTCAATGTTTATGCATTCCATTTCATTTTTGACAACTTTCAATTTTCCTAGATTTATACTTTGTACATTCCATGTTCTGATTATTAATGGTTGTTTGCAGCTGTTTCTCCTCAATTTCAGTTGTGCAAATAAAGGTCCCGAAAGCTTGACTCCATCCATGTCATTAAGGCCGACTCTATTTTGAGGAGGCAGCCCTTCTCCAGTTGTATTTTGAGTGTCTTCCAGCCTGAGGGGCTCATCTTCGGGCTCTATATTAGCCAGTGTTACACCACTATCCATAAAGTTTTCATTGGCTAATTTTTTTCAGAAGTAAACAACCAGGTCTTTCTTCCTAGTCTGTCTGAGACTGAAAGGTCAGCTGAAACCTGTCCACCAAGGGTGACCCTGCTGGTATTTGAAATACTGGTGGCATAGCTTTCAGCATCACAGCAACACACAAGACTCCACAGTATAGCAAACTGATAGATGTGTGGGGTAAAAAATAAATAAATAACAACAACAGCATATATAAAAGGAAGACCTCTGATAAGGGCTAGTCTTATGGTATTTTTGGTTTGTAACTTTAGTAGTTAGGTCCTACATGTTTCCAAAAGACAAATACACAAAATATAATTATAAATGTATGCTATTGGGCACCTAATGTATGAAGATGTAATTTATGATAATAACTGCGTAAAGAGGGACAGGACAGTATAGGAATGTAGAATTTTTGTATGTTACTGGAAGTAAGTTGGTATCAATTTAATCTAGGTTGTTATAAATTTAAGATATTAAATGGAATCCTCATGGTTACCACAAAGAAAACATCTAAAAAATACACACGAGAAGAAAGAAGAAGGTAATCAAAAAGGTTCACTACAAAAACTCAGCTAAACAAAAACCATGGCAGTGTTGGAGAAAACGAAGGACAGAGAAGGTAGAAACAACCCAAATGTCCATCAGTAGATGAATGGATAGACATAATGTGGCAAATACATACAACAGAATATTATTCAGCCATAAAGAGAAATGAAATTCTGATACATGCCATGACAAGGATGAACATTATGCTGAGTAAAATGTCAGGTACAGTAGAACAAATATATGATGTGGCTCATGTGAAATATCTAGAATAGGCAAATACATAGAGACCAAAGTTTATTGGCGATTACCAAGAGCAGGTGGGAGGGGGATAGAGAGAGTTATTGCTTAAGGGACACTGAGTTTTTGTTAAGAATGATGAAAAAAAAATGGAAATGGATATTAGTGATGGTTGCACAATGTAGTGAATGTGACTAATGTCACCAAATTGTACACTTAAAAATGGTTGAAATGGACCACCAGTGGAGCAATGATTAAGCACTCAGCTGTTAGCTGTAAGGTTGGCAGTTTGAACCCATCAGCTACTCCACTGGAGAAAAGACCTGGTGATCTGCTCCTATAAAGATTACAGACTAGGAGACTTTATGAGGCAGTTCTTCTCTGACCTATAGGTTTGCTACAAGTCAGAATCGACTGGATGGCACATAAAAATTATATATATAAGTAAATACATATACACATGTATAATAAAGAAGTAAAAAAAGCAATAGGAAGAATTAGTGCATGATTATAGTTTATGGATGCAAAATGATTGACAGCAATGTTATAAGAAATGGAAGAGAAGAACTGGAGTTACTGTTATATGGTACCTGCACTACCTGTGAAGCAACATATAGTTATTTGAAAGTGGACTTAGATTAATTTTAAATGTATTTTGCAAACTCTGTGTCAGCCACTAAAAATATTGTTAAAAAATATAGTTGCTATGCTAAGAGGAGAGAAAATTGAATCATATAAAATGCTCGATTAACACAGGAGAATACAAAAAAAAAAGAGTAAATGGCAAAAAGAAAGAAAAGAGCAAGAGCAATGAATAGAAAACAACTATAAATATAATGTAGATTTTAATTCTAACTATATCAATAATCCTTTAATGTGAATAGTCTAAATATATAGTCAAAAGACAGAGATTAACAAAATGGTTAAAAAAAAAAAAAAGATCTAACTATATGCTGTCTACAAGGAACCAAATTCAGACACAGAGAGATGAAGAAAGGTATACCGTGCTAGCACTAAACAAAAGGTAACTAGAGTAACTGTATTAATTTCAAAAAAAAAAAAAAAAAAAAGGATGGAGAAATGTAGTAGGAGTAATTATATTAATTTCAAACAAAACTGATTACAGAGCAAGGGAAATTATCAAGGATAAAGAGGAGCATTACATAATGATAAAGGGGTCAATTCTCTAGGAAAATATAATGATCCTGAATGTATATGCGCCTAACTACAGAGCACCAAGATCCATGAGGCAAAAGCTGATGCAACTGCAAGGAGTAATAGACAAATTCACATAGTTGGAGATTTCAACACCTCTCTACCAATAATTGACAAATCTAGCAGGAGGAAAATAAGGATAGAGTTGAAATGAATGTCAACGTCAATCAATTGAACCTAACTGACATTTATAGAGTACTTTATCTAATAACAGCAGAATACAGATTCTTCTCAAGCTTACATGGAAAATTCACCACAATATGCCATTTCTTGGGCCATAAAACACACCTAACCAAGCTTGTTGTTGTTAGGTGCTGTCAAGCCAATTTTACACTCATAGTGACCAAAGTGACAAAGTAGAACTGCCTCATAGGGTTTTATAGGCTGTAATCTTTGCAGAAGTAGATCACTAGATCTTTTCTCCTGCAGAGCTGCTGGGTGGGTTCAAACTGCCAACTTTCAGTTAGCAGCTAAGTGCTTACCTCCATCAGGGTTCCTTTTACCAAATTTAAAAGAACAGAAATCACACAAAGTATGCTTTCAGATCACAATGAAATTAAGCTAGAAATCAATAACAGAAAGATGGCTAGAAAAGTCCCAAAATATTTGAAGATTAAACAACACAGTTCTAAACTTGATAAGACATAGACCACAGAAGTCTCAGAAAGATGAAAAATTATTTTTAACTAAATGAAAATAAAAATACAACACCAAAATTTGTGGAATGTGGCAAAAGCAGTGGTTAGAGGGAAATTTATAGCATTGAATGCATATATTAGTGAAGAAAAAATATAAGCTTCCACTTTAGGAAACCCAAGGAAGAAGAACAAATTAAATCCAGACTAAGCAGAAGAAAAGAGATAATAAAAAGTAGAGCAGAAATCAATGAAGTTGAAAAGAGAAAAATAATAGAGAAAATCAACAAGACCAAAAGGTGGTTTTTGGAGAAGATAAATAAAATTAATAAACTTCTAGCCAAGCTAACAAAGAGAGAGAGAGAGAGGAGACACAGATTAGTAACATCAGAAATAAGGGGAGGTCATCACAACTGACCCCACGGACATTAAAAGAATAATAAAGGAATATTATGAACAACTCTATGCCTCAAAATTTGATAAATGAACTAGACTGATACCAAAATGAACACAAGGAAGAAAAGATGATCTGTATGGACCTATGTCTAGTAAATAAACTGAAGCAAAAATTAATAACTTTCTAAGACAGAAAGCACCAGGCCCAGATAGCTTCACTGATGAATTCTACCAAAATTAAAAAAAATAATAATGATACCAATTCCCTACAACACCTTACAAGATACAGAAGCAGAAGGAACATTTTCTAACTCATTCTGAGGCCAATGTTATGCTAATACCAAAATAAGACAAATGCATTATTAGGAAGAAACATTAAAGACCTGTTTCTGTCATGATCAAGAATTGTCAATGAAGTATGATCAAAGTGAATTCAACAATGTATAAAAATAAACAAAAAACACTAGAACCAAGTGGTGTTCATTCCAGGTATGCAAGGCTGGTTCAATATTTGGAAATCAATTAATGAAATTCATCACTTCAATAGGCTAAAAAAAGAAAAAAAATCACATGATCATATCAATAGATGCTGAAAAAGAGTTTGATAAAATCCAACACCTATTTATGACAAAAAGGGATGCAAACTAGTAATACGAGGAAATTTTCTCAACTTGATACAATTATAGCAAGATTGCAGGATTCTATAAGGTTAATATACAAAAAAGCCAGTTGCTTTTCTATACACCATCAATAAACAATTGAAATTTGATGTTATAAACACAACACCATTTACATTAGCACCAAGGAAAATGAAATACTTAGGTATAAATTTAATAAAGAATACACAAGAGCTATATGAGGAAAACTACAAAACCCTGACAAAAGATCTAAACAGATGGAGAGATATTCCATGTTCATGGATAGGAAGACTGGATATCATCAAGATGTCACTTCTTCCCAACTTTATCTATACATTCAATGCAATTTCAATCAAAATCCCAGCAGTTACTTTGTTGCCATTGTCAAACTGATCCTAAATTTAAGGAAAAGGCAAAACACCCCATATAGCCAACACAATACTAAAGAAGAACAAAGCTAGAGGACTGACACTACCCAACTTCATAACTTAGAATAAATCTACAGTGATCAAGACAGCATGGTACTGACAAAAGGAAAGACAAATAAATCAACAGAAGAGAGAGCCTGGAAATAGACCCAGGGAAATATATGACAAAGGAGCATGGACAACTCAATGGAGAAAGGATAGACTTTTCAACAAAGACTGTTGGAACAACTGGACATCTGCATGCAAAAAAAAAAAAAAGAATCTAGATGCAGACCTTTCCCAAAAAAGTAACTCAAGATGGATCACAAACTTAAACATTAAATGCAAAACTATATAACTTTTATAAGATAATATTGAAGAAAATCTAGGTAATCTTGGGTTTAGCAATGAGTTTTTAGATACATCAAAAGCATGATTCATAAAAGAAAAAAATAAATTGTATTTCGTTAAAGTTAAAAACTTCTGCTCTTCACAAGGCACTATTAAGAGAATGAAAAGACAAGCCACAGACTAGGAGAAAATATTTGCAAAATATATAATCTGATAAGGAACTTGCATCCAAGAGACACAATGAAGTCTTAAAATTCAACAATAAGAAAACAACTCAAAAACTCTGAAAAGACACATTACCAAAGAAGATAGACGAATTGAAATTAAGCATGTGAAAAGATGCTCAACATCCTATGTTAATAGGGTATTGCAAATTAAAACAACAATGAAATACCACTACACACTTATTTGAATGGCTAAAATCCAAAGCACCGAGGACACCAAGTGCTGGCAAGAAGGTGGAACAACAGGAGCTCTCATGCATTGCTGATGGGAATGAAAAATACTGTAACCACTTTGGAGGACAGTCTAAAAGTTTCTTACAAAGCTAAGCATAAGTTTACCATACAATCCAGCAAGCCCAAATTGTAAAATATTTACCCCAAGGAGTTGAAAATCTATGTCCACATTAAACCTACTCAAGAATGTTTATAGAAGCTTTACTCATAATTGCCAAAACTTGGTAGCAACCAAGATGCTTTTCAATAGGTGACCCGTTAAAGAAACATTCAGCAATAAAGTAAATGAGCTATCAAGCTATGAAAAGACATGGAGGAAACTTAAATGCATATTGCTAAGTGAAAAAAAAAGTCAGAAATAGCTGCATACTATATGATGCCAACTATCTAACATTCTGGAAAAGGCAAACTATAGAGACACTAAAAAGATCAACGGTTGCCAGGGGCTTAGGGGGAGAGGGGAAGGATGAACAGGTGAAGTACTGGACATTTTAAGGGCAGTGAAACTATTTGCATGATGCTGTAGTGGTGGACACCAGACATTATGCATTTGTCAAAAACCATAGAACTGGACAAGACAAAGAGTGAGCCCTAACATAAATACAGACTTTGGTTAATTACAATGTTATCAGTATTTGTTCATCAATTACAACAAATGTACAATGGACTCAAGATGTTAATGATAGCAGAAAGTGTGTGCAGAAAGGGAAGGGGTAGTTGGGAATGTTTTTCCATCTGTGTAATTTTTCTGCAAACCTAAACTTAAAGCCAAAAACGGCTCTAAAAAATACAGTGCATTTTTTTTTTTAAAGTAGATGAGTACAGATAGGTTGGATTTTGCAACAGGGAAGGCACTGCGGATCTTGTCTAAGACAGATCACACACTGTATCCAGTTTGAAGATAGATTGAATGAATACAAGATGAGGAAATGAAAACAATGGAGAGGCCAGGGGTCAAGGCAAAGTTTATTTAGGATGGGAGATTGGAGATTAGAGCCGTGCCGTCTAATATGCTAGCTACTAGCCACGTATGGGTATTTAAATTTAAATTAATTACACTAAATAAAATTTAAAATTCAGTTTCTCGGTCACATTAAAAATTTGAAGAAACAGCAACACCTCATCAGTGACAAATACAAATAGTTGGGCACCTAATAGAAACAGTAGCAAAGCTTCACATGTGTTAAATGGTTCAGAAAGGCACAACTACTACCTAAAGCTAGCTTGTCGAAGTAGCCATCGGAAGGGTTCAGTTTCTGAGTTAACGTGAAGTGGCAGGAAGAGGGTTATCTGAAATTGGGTGTATGAGAACGTGCATGATCCACAGTACATACGGTTGGCTGAAGTAGTTGGTGGATGTTTAAGGTATGTGTCTGCATGCATTTTGTGTATTCCTACATGGCTCCTTTCAGTTAGGTGCAGTTTGCTGCACGTACCTAGTGTTTCTTGTGGGCAAAATTGTGCATAAGCAAACACAAAGTTCCAGTTAATGCTCAAATTATAAAATTATACCTTAACACATCAATTGTGTGGGAATTAATTTGCATCTTCAAAACAAGTGTTGTAATAGAACGGACTGTATATATGGTTTTTCTTTTTTAGTTTGCTAATTCGTGAATTGCATCTGTTAATTTTTAAATAATATTTTAATGTGCTTTAGGTGAAAGTTTACACAGCAAATTCGCCATGGTGGTGCAGTGATTAAGCTCAGTTGCTAACCAAATGTCGGCAGTTCGAATCTACCAGCCGCTTGTTTGAAACCCTATAGGTAGTTCTGCTCTGTCCTGTAGGGTCTCTAGGAGTCAGAATTGACTTGATGGCAATGGGGTTTATATACCCAGGAGTGGGATTGCTGGATCATATGGTATTTCTATCTCTAGCTTCTTGAGGAAGCCCGTACTGTTTTCCATAGTGGTTGTACCATTTTACAATTCTACCAGCAATGCATCAGAGTTCCAGTCCCTCCACAACCTTGCCAGCGTTTGTTTTCTGTTTTTTTTTTTTTTTTATCATTGCCATTTTTGCAGGGTGAGATGGTATCTCATTGAAGTTTTGTTTTGCCTCTGTCTATTGGCTGATTGGCTATGAAGTTTTGTTTTGCCTCTCTCTATTGGCTGATTGGCTAATGATCGTGAACATCTTTTCATGTATTTATTGGCTGCCTAAATGTCCTCTCTGGTGAAGCGTCTGTTCATGTCTTTTGCCCTTTTTTTGATAGCATTGTTTGTCTTTCTGTTGTTGAGTTGCTGAAGTTTTCTGTATATTTTAGAGATTAGATCTTTATCAGATATGTCATTGACAAAGAGTTTTTTCCAGCCTGTAGATTCTTTTTTTACTCTCTTGGGAAAGTCTTTTGATGAGCAAAAGCATTTAATTTTTAGGCGGTCTCAGGTATCTGGTTTATCCCTGTCCTTTGTACATTTTGGGTTTTGTTTGATAGACTATGGCTTAGCCATCTAGTGATGCTATAACAAAAATAACGCAAGTGAATGGCTTTAACAAAGAGAAATTTATTTTCTCACAGACTAGTAGGCTAGAAGTCCAAATTCAGGATGTCGGCTCCAGGGGAAGGCTTTCTCCCTCTGTTGGCTCTGGACAAAGGGACTTCTCATCAATCTTCCCCTGGTTGAGGAGCTTCCCTGTGCAGGAAGTCTGGGTCCAAAGGACTTGCTCTGCTCTGGGTGCTTCTTTCTTGGTGGTATGAGGTCCTCAACTCTCTGCTTGCTTCCCTTTCATCTCTTGTAAGATAAAAGGTGGTGCAGGCCACACCCCAGGGAAACTCCCTTTACATTGGTCAGGAGTATGACATGAGCAAGGGTGTTATGTCCCACCCTAATCCTGTTTAACCACAGGCAGAAATTATGACTTATAACACATAGGAAAATAAAAAAATGGAGGACAACCACACAATACTGGGAATCATGGCCTAACCAAGTTGACGCTTATTTTGAGGGGGACATAATTCAATCCAGGACCGCCTATTTAGGCTGAAAATTAGAACCCCTAGTTTTGACCCTATGTTATCTTCTAGAAACTTTATAGTTTTAGCTTTGACATTTAGGTCTTTGATCCATTTTGAGTTAGTTTTTGTGCATGGTGTGAGCTATGGATCCTGATTCATTTTTCTGCAAATGGATATCCAGCTTTACCAGCACCGTTTGTTAAATAGACGGTTTCTTCCTTATTGAATGGATTTTGACCCTTTGTCGAAGATCAGTTGCCTGTAAGGTGGATGGATTCTGAGTTTTGAATTCTATTTTGTTGGTCTGTATGTCTGTCATTGAACCAGTACCAGGCTGTTTTGATTACTGTGGCTGTATTGTAAGTTTTGAGATAGGCAAGTGTGAAGCCTCCTACTTTGTTCTTCTTCAGTATTGCTTTGGCTACTTGGGGCCTCCTTCCTTTCCATATAAATTTGGAGATTAGTTTATCCATTTCATTAGCTGAGATTTAGGCTGGGATTACCTTATATCTATAGACTACTTTTGGTAGTGTTGATATTTTCACAATGTTAAGTCTTCCAATCCATGAGCAAGGAATATTTTTCCATTTATGTAGATTTCTTTTAGTTTCTTGCAGTAGTATTTTATAGTTTTCCTGTGTAAGTCTTTTACGTCTCTAGTTTAGGTTTATTCCTAGGTAGTACATCCTTTTGGTGGCTATGATAAATGGTATTGATTTCTTAGTTTCTATTTTGGAATCCTCCTGGTTAGTGTAGAGGAATCCAATGGATTTTTGTGTGTTGATTTTGTATGAATTCATTAATTTTTTCATATTAAACTAATTTTCCATTCCTTGGATAAACCCCATTTGGTCATAATATATTATCATATTTGTATTTTTCTGGATTTGATTTGCTAAAATTTTATTAAGTATTTTTATATGCAATTTCATGAGGTGTATTAATTTGTAGTTTTGTTTTATCATAGTGTCTCTTTCTAGTTTTGTTTTCAGGTTAATGCTGGCCACTAAGTTCAGATGTGTTTTCCCCCTGTATTTTCTGGAAGAGTTTGTGTAGAACTGATATCATTTATTTTGTAAATGGATGGTAAAATTCGTCACTGAACTCAGCTGGGCCTGAGATTTTCTTTGTCTGAAGTTTTTAAGTTATGAATTTAATTTCTTTAATAGATATAGGGCCATTCACCTCATCTATTTCTTTTTGAGTATGCTTTGCTAGTTTGTATCTTCCAAGAAATTTGTTTATTCCATATATGTTGTTGAATTTATTGACAGAAAGTTATTCATACTTCTTTATTATTCTTTTAATATCTGTAGAATCTGTAGTAACTTTTTTTTATTCTTGATATTGGTAATTTTGTCTGTGTCTCTTTTTTACTAATCAGTCTGGCTGGAGTATTATCATTTTTATTGATTCTTCTAATGAAACAGATTTTGGCTTCATAGATTTTCTCAATTGTCTATCATTAATGTCTGATCTTTATTAGTTCCCTTTTTTTTCTGCTTACCTTGGCTTTCATTTGTTCTTCTCATTTCTTCAGGTAAAGGTTAAACCATTAACTTAGGTCCTTCCTTCTTTTCTAATATCTTTAGGTGCCATCAAGTCATTTCTGACTCATAGCGAGCTTATGGACAGCAGAACAAAACACTGCCCAGTCCTGCCCAATCCTCCCAGTTGCTGTTATGCTTAAGTCCATTGTTGCAGCCATTGTGTCAATCCATCTCATTGAGGGTCTTCCTCTTTTTTGCTGACTCTCTGCTATACCAATCATGTTGTCCTTCTCCAGTGACTAGTCCCTCCTGATAACACGTCCAAAGTACATACGATGAAGTCCTGACATCCGTGCTTCTAAGGAGCATTCTGGCTATATTTCTTCTAAGACAGATTTGTTCATTCTTCTGGCAGTGCATCGTGTAGTCAATATTCTTTGTCCAGACCATAATTAAAAGGCATCTGTTCTTCTTCAAGCTTCCTTATTCATCGTCTAGCTTTCGAACACATGTAATGTGATTGAAAACACCATGGCTTGGGTCGGATGTACTTTAGTCCCCAAAGCGACATCTTCACTTTTCAACATTTTAAAGAGATCTTTTAGATTTTCCTAATGCAATACATCATTTGATTTCTTAACTGCTGCTTCCATGAGCATTGATTGTTGATCCAAGTAAAATGAAATCCTTGATAACTTCAATCTTTTCTCTGTTTATCATGATGTTGCTCATTAGTCCAGTTGTAAGGATTTTTGTTTTCTTTATGCTGTGGTGGAATCCATACTGAAGGCTGCAGTCTTTGATCTTCATCAGTAAGTGCTTCAAGTCCTCTTTAGTCTCAGCAGGCAGTGTTGTGTCATCTACATATTACAGGTTGTTAATGAGTCTTCCTTCAATCCTGATGCCTCATTCTTCTTTGTGTAGTCCAGCTTCTTTTCTAATACAAGTGTTAAGTACCATAAATTTCTTTAATCACTGCAGTGTCTCACAGTTTGATGTCTTATTTTTATTCAGTGCATATTCTCTTATTCCTCTTTTGATTTCTCCTTTGACCTACAGGTTATTTAGAAGTATGTCAATTTTTAAATATTTGTGATTTTCCAGATATTTTTCTTTTATTGCTTTCTAGATTAATTCTGTTGTGGTCAGGGAACATGCTCTTTATTGTTTCAATCCTTTGGAATTTATTGGAACTAGTTTTATGACCCAGATAATGGGCTATCTTGGTTAATGTTCCATATGAACTTGAAAAAAAAAGTAAATTCTACTGTTTTGGGGTAAAGTGTTCCCTAAATATTATTTATGTTTGTTGATTGATAGTTGGGAGTATGTTGGTAAATGTTTAATGGATCTCTAGAAGAAAAAAAAAAAAAAAAAGCCCTGATTTCTACTGTCTGATGATTTCTATGGCAGAAGCACTTCCAACATGGCCAATTTCCAGCTTCTAATGTGACGTCACTGAGTGTAGATGTTGGATAGAATGCAAGCTAGGCAGAAATATGACATCAGAAAGAAAAGAAACAAAGGAGTCTTTTTCTGACTTTAGATTTCCAGAACTGGTTTTCACAAGTTAATGCAAGCTGGGTGCAACACACCAGTGGGATAGTGTTGTGAGAGTTTTCTTTAACTTCACAGATTTTCTTTTTTTGTCTGCTTTTCTTCCAATTACTGAGAGACAAGCATTGAAATCTTCAACAATCGTTGTCAATTTTCTCATTTCTTTTTTTGGTTTTTGCTTTAATGTATTTTAAAGCTCTATTATTAAGTGCATACACATTTAGGTGTATGAAATCTTCTTGATAAATTGACCCCTTTATTATTATAAATTGTGCCTTTTTATCCCTGGTAATATTCCTTCTTCTGAAATCTTCTTTGTCTGATATTACTAATACCACAACTTCCTTTTGATTCATGTTTACATGGTATAGTATTTTTGACTCTTTTACTTAAAAGAAAAAAAAATCTTTTATTTTGGAATAATTTTAGATTTACAGAAGTGTTGCAAAAATAATACTAAGAGTTGTGTGTGGTATAACCTTTACCCATCTTCTCCTAATATTAATAACTTATACAACCATTTGTTAAGAACAATACACTGGTGTATTATTATTACCTGAATTACAGACTTTATTCAGCTCTTTCCAGTTTTTCCCCTAATGTCCTTTTCTGTTCCAGGACCCAATCCAGAATATCGTATTGGATTTAGTCATCTTGCCTCCTTAGTCTTTTATGATCTGTGACAGTTTTTCCTTGCTTTTCATGGTCTTTACATTTTGAAGAGTACTGGACAGATATTTTGTAGAATGTTCCTCAATTTGGATTTGTCTAATATAGCTTCATGATTATACTGGGATTAGGGAATGATAGCATTATATCAGGGGTAAATGATGTCAACGTGACTTATAGCTGGTGATGCTAACTTTGGTCACCCGATTAAGATGCTGCCTGCCAAGTGTCTCCACTGTGAAGTTACTCTTTTTCCTATCCATGCTCTAGTCATTGGAAACCAGTCACTAGTCCAGTCTACACTTAAGGGGAGGGGAAATAGATTCCACTTCCTGGAGCAAGAAGCGAGTATTTATATGTATTATTTGGAATTCAGAATATTTGTCCCTTCTTTCTGACCTTCGTCCTGATTTGTGACTTCTTTCTCTCACAGTGAGAAACCTGGCTTCCATTATTTGCAAGTTATTAACTTATTCAATCCTACTATATATGCATATTAATTTTAGAATTGCTAACCTGTACCTCTTTAAGAGGAGCCCTGGTGGCACAGTGGTTAAGAGCTCAACTGCTAACCAAAAGGCTGGCAGTTAAAATTCACCAGCTGCTCCTTGGAAACCCTATATAGCAGTTCTACTCTGTCCATAGGGTCACTATGAGTCGGAATTAAATCAATAGCAATGGGTTTGATTTTATTTTTTTAATCTCTGTGAGAAACAAATTTACTAACTAGGGTACTGTTTTTAGGTACAGTTCTGTTTGTCCTTACTTAGGTCAGTGCCTTCCCCCACACCTCACCCCTTTGGGGACATTATGTTATACATTTGTAATATAGTTAGACTCATTTGTCATAGTCTGCATTTCATCCTGGGATCCCCCAACATCCTGGTTGACTTTTAAAAATTTTCCATACAGTAAAGTTTGCTATTTGGGTGTTGTCATGGATTGAATTGTGTCCCTCAAAAAATACATGTTGACTTGGTTAGGTTATGATTTCCAGTATTGTATGATTGTCTATCATTTTGTTATCTGATATGATTTCCCTGTGTGTTGTAAATCCTACCACTATGATGTAATGAGATGGATTACCAAAAAAAAAACCCCGAAACCCATTGCCATTGAGTCGATTCTGACTCACAGTGACCCTATAGGACAGAGTAGAAATGCCCCGTAGAGTTTCCAAGAAGCTTCTGGTGGATTCGAACTGTGGACCTTTTGATTAGCAGCTGTAGCACTTATCCACTACGCCATTAGGGTTTCCATTAGTGGCAGTTATAGTGATGAGATCTGTAAGAGTAAATAGTGTCTCAAGCCAATCCTTTTTGAGATATTAAAAAAAAGGAGTGAGTGGAGAGAACGGGGGACCTCATACCACCTAGAATGAAGAGCAGGACTGTGCATCCTTTGGATCTGGGTTCCCTGGGCTGAGAAGCAATTCGACCAGGGGAAGATTGATGACAAGGACCTCCTCCAGAGTCGAGAAAAGAAAGCCTTCCCTGGAGGCAACGACGTGAATTAGGACTATTAGACTGTGAGACTATTTATTTTTTATTTCTCTCACATGTTCTTTGTTCTTTTTTCCTCTTTCTCTGTCTTTTTTGGGTTGTGTGTTTCTTTTTGTTTGTTTGTTTTAATGAATGTATTTTATCTCCACTACCTCCTTCTTTTATTTTTAAAGTGGTTGTTTTGTGGTTTACAATATACATCTTCAATTTATCATAGTTTATTATCAAATAGTATCATGCTATTTCACACATTTTATAAGAATCATACAACAGTATATTTACATTCACCCCTTCCTTTTTGCTATGATTGTCACACATTTTATTATTTATATTGTTATATTTTTATGTCCTTGGTTCTGGACTAAGAAAAAGTCTCTAATCAAAGAGCCCAGGATCAAATCAGGGCTGTATTATTTTACTTGCTGTATGACCTTAAGAAAATCATTTTACCTATCTGTTCCTCAGTGTCATTGTATGTAAAATGGGAATAGCAGGTGTGATGTAAGGAACAAATACAATGAGGCAAGAAGTGCATGGTCCAGCGTAGTGTCCACCAAATACATAACCAGGGGATACAGCCTCCTTAGAGGCCAATCAGGAAAAGCTCTCAGGAGTAGACAGCTGAATGTGAGCTGTACCCCAGCTCTGAGCACACTGCATTGCCTGCTCCTCAAGGGCCGACCCTGTAACACAAGGAGAGATCAGCGGATGCCCAAACGAACCATGGTGTCTGACAGAGGGAGTCGGTCTGTGTTGACACCAGTAGACTGAACTGATTTTTGTTTTTTCATTGAAAAATATTATTTATTTATTTATTGTGCTTTAAGTGAAAGTTTACAAATCAAGTCAGTCTTTCATACAAAAAGTTATACACACCTTATTATGTACTCCTAGCTGCTCTCCCCCTAATGAGACAGCACACTCCTTCTCTCTACTCTGTATTCCTCACGTCCATTCAGCCAGCTACCATGTCCCTCTGCCTTCTTATCTTCCCCCAAGACAGGAGTTGCCCACATAGTATTGTGTGTCTACTTGAGCCAAGAAACTCACTCCTCACCAGTATCATTATCTATCTTATAGTCCAGTCCAATCCTTGTCTGAACAGTTGACTTCAGGAATGGTTCCAGTCTTGGGCTAACAAAGGGTCCAGGGACCCTGACCTCCAAGGTCCCTCTAGTCTCAGACCATTAAGCCTGATTTTCTTTTTTAAAAGAAGGAAATTAAATTCCAAATCAGTCCCACTTACGGTGAACTCCCTAAATGACAAGTCCTAGGTTGTTAAATTGGAAGGAAACATGCAACTGTATTCCCTGCTCGTTAAGCTTGGGAGACTTCTGAATGGAGACACAATGCAGGGTGTCTGCTGGAGAGTGGGGGCTGCACAGCTGCCTGGCTTCCCCATTTCTGACCTTGCTCTCTGCCTCTGTTCTCTTTGCCCTGGAGGGATGGGCTAGGGTACTTGTGAGAAGGCAAGCTCTGGGGTCACACAGACCTGGGTGTGAATCACAGTCCTCACTCACTAACCGTGACCCTGGGGAAGTCACTTAGACGCATTAACTCTCAGTTCCCTAATCTGCAAACTGGGAGTAAAAATAAGTTATGGCTCAGGACATGATGTTCAGCAACTAAATAAGATAAAGTATCTCAGCTAAGGAAAGACCAACTAGAAAAGGACGTCATGTTTGGTAAAATAGAGGGTCAGCAAAAGCGAGGGAAACCTTCAATGAGATGGATTGACACAATGGCCACAGCAATGAACATACCAACAATCATGAAGATGGCTCAAGAACGGGCAAAGTTTTGTTCTGTTATATATAATGAGCTGTTCTGTTATATATAGGAGCTGGAGCCAAGTTGATGGCAACAAGCAACAACAAGTGGAGAGAAAGAATATATACATACATATATATATACACATATTTGTTGTTGTTAGGTGCTGTTGAGTTGGTTCTGGCTCATAGAGACCCTATGAACAAAAGAATGAAACACTGCCCAGTCCTGCCCCATCCTTTCAATCGTTGTTATGCTTCAGCTCATTGTTGTAACCACTGTGTCAACCCACCTCGTTGAGGGGCTTCCTCTTTTCCCCTGACCCTGTACTCTGCCAAGCATGATGTCCTTCTCCAGGGACTGATCCCTCCTGGCAACATGTTCAAAGAATGTAAGATGCAGTCTCGCCATCCTTGCTTCTAAGGAGCTAGCTGGTTGTACTTCTTCTAAGACAGATTTGTTCATTCTTTTGGCAGTCCATGCTATATTCAATATTCTTCACCAACGCCACAATTCAAAGGCGTCAATTCTTCTTCGATCTTCCTTATTCATTGTCCAGCTTTCACATGCATATGATGTGATTGAAAATACCATGGCTTGGATCAGAAGCACTTTAGTCTTCAAGGTGAGATCTTTGCTCTTCAACACTTTAAAGAGGTCCTTTGCAGCAGATTTACCCAATGCAATGCGTCTTTTGATTTCTTGACTGCTGCTTCCACAGCTGTTGATTGTGGATCCAAGTAAAACTTCAATCTTTTCTCTGTTTATCATGATGTTGCTCATTGGTCCAGTTGTGAGGAGTTTTGTTTTCTTTATGTTGAGGTACAATCCATACTGAAGGCTGTGGTCTTTGATCTTCATTAGTAGGTGCTTCAAGTCCTCTTCACTTTCAGCAAGCAACGTTGTGTCATCTGCATAACGCAGGTTGTTAACGAGTCTTCCTCCAATCCTGATGCCCCATTCTTCACATAGTCCAGATCTCGGATTATTTGCTCAGCATACAGATTGAATAGGTATGGTGAAAGAATACATCCCTGACGCACATCTTTCCTGACTTTAAACCAATCAGTATCCCCTTGTTCTGTCCGAACAACTGCCTCTTGATCTATGTAAAGGTTCCTCATGAGCACAATTAAGTGTTCTGGAATTCCCATTCTTCACAATGCTATCCATAATTTGTTATGATCTACAGTCAAATGCCTTTGCATAGTCAATAAAACACAGGTAAACATCTTTCTGGTATTCTCTGCTTTCAGCCAGGATCCATCCAACATCAGCAATGATATCCCTGGTTCCACGTCCTCTTCTGAAACCAGCCTGAATTTCTGGCAGTTCCCTGTCGATATACTGCTGCAGCCATTTTTGAAGGATCTTGCAAAATTTGCTTGGGTGTGATATTAATGATATTGTTCTATAATTTCCACATTGGGTTGGATCACCTTTCTTGGGAATAGGCGTAAATATGGATCTTTTCCAGTCAGTTAGCCAGGAAGCTGTCTTCCATATTTCTTGGCATAGAAGAGTGAGCACCTCCAGAGCTGCATCTGTAAGCAACTCAATTGAAACATCTCAATTGATATTCCATCAGTTCCTGGAGCCTTGTTTTTTGCCAATGCCTTCAGAGCAGCTTGGACTTCTTCCTTCAGTACCATCAGTTCCTGATCATATGCCACCTTTTGAAATGGCTGAACATCGACTAATTCTTTTTGGTATAATGACTCTGTGTATTCCTTCCATCTTCTTTTGCTGCTTCCTGCATCGTTTTATATTTTCCCTATAGAATCCTTCACTATTGCAACTCGAGGCTTGAATTTTTCTTTAGTTCTTTCAGCTTGAGAAACACCGAGCGTGTTCTTCCTTTTTGGTTTTCCATCTCCAGATCTTTGCACATGTCATTACAATACTTTACTTTGTCTTCTCAAGCTGCCCTTTGAAATCTTCTGTTCAGTTCTTTTACTTCATCAATTCTTCTTTTTGCTTTAGCTGCTCGACGTTCGAGAGCAAGTTTCAGAGTCTCCTCTGAAATCCATCTCAGTCTTTCCTTTTTTTCCTGTCTTTTCAATGACCTCTTGCTTTCTTCATGGATGATATCCTTGATGTCATTCCACAACTCATCTGGTCTTGAGTCACTAGTGTTCAATGTGTCAAATCTATTCTCCAGATGGTCTCTAAAATCAGGTGGGATATAGTCGAGGTCATATTTTGGCTCTCGTGGACTTCCTCTGATTCTCTTCAGTTTCAGCTTGAACTTGCATATGAGCAATTGATGGTCTGTTCCGCAGTCGTCCCCGGCCTTATTCTGACTGGTGATATTGAGCTTTTCCATCGTCTCTTTCCACAGATGTAGTCAATTTGATTTCTGTGTGTTTCATCTGGTGAGGTCCACGTGTATAGTCATCGTTTATGTTGGCGAAAGAAGGTATTTGCAATGAAGAAGTCGTTGGTCTTGCAAAATTCTATCATTTGATCTCCAGCATTGTTTCTATCACCAAGGCCATATTTTCCAACTACTGATCCTTCTTCTTTGTTTCCAACTTTCTCATTCCAATCACCAGTAATTATCAATGCATCTTGATGGCATGTTTGATCAATTTCAGACTGCAGCAGCTAATAAAAATCTTCTATTTCTTCATCTTTGGCCCTAGTGGTTGGTGGGTATATTTGAATAATAGTCATATTATCTGGTGGCGTATGGATATTATCCTATCACTGACAGTGTTGTACTTTAGGATAGATGTCGAAATGTGCTTTTTGACAATGAATGCAACACCATTCCTCTTCAAGTTGTCATTCCCAGCATAGTAGACTATATGATTGTTCAATTCAAAATGGCCAGTACCAGTCCATTTCAGCTCACTAATGCCTAGGATATCAATGTTTATGTGTTCCATTTCATTTTTGACAATTTCCAATTTTCCTAGATTCATACTTCGTACATTCCAGGTTCTGATTATTAATGGAGGTTTGCAGCTGTTTCTTCTCATTTTGAGTCATGCCACATCAGCAAATGAAGGTCCCAAAAGCTTTACTCCATACACAACTCTACTTTGAGGAGGCAGCTCTTCCCCAGTCATCTTTTGAGTACCTTTCCACCTGGGGGGCTCATCTTCCAGCACTATATCAGACAGTGTTCCACTGCTGTTCATAAGGTTTTCACTGGCTAATGCTTTTCAGAAGTAGACTGCCAGGTCCTTCTTCCTCGTCTGTCTTAGTCTGGAAGCTCAGCTGAAACCTGTCCTCCACAGGTGACCCTGCTGGTATCTGAATACCGGTGGCATAGCTTCCAGGATCACAGCAACACACAAGCCTCCACAATACTACAAACTGACAGACACATGGGGGATATATATATTTATATAGATACTTTTTTTTTTTTTTTTAAGCGGGGATATTCATGTTCCAAGCCCCTGCTGTGTACAGGAAGCTGGGGGAGTGCTGGTGACCATGGCAGTGAACAAGGCGGAGATGAGTCTGCCCTCAGGGAGCTGATAGTTCCAAGGAAAGGGCAGGCATGAATCAGTTAGAGGCAGAAGCACATACGCACCGCTGGTTTTCAATGAATGAGCAGAGACATGGGCTCTGCAATCACTCACACTGTCAGCTTCTTCCCAGTGCCTCCTGTGACTGCAATCAATCAATCATAGCTGTTCATTGTACACAGGCCAGGTTCCCAGGGCTCCTCTGGCCGAAGCTGTCCCTGTGGGAGAAGCAGACACAGGGAGCCTAATCCAAATGCCATAATGGATATGAGAACAGTTGGCAAATAATAAAAATCTGCAATCAGGCCCTATAATCACTACTATTATTATTGTTATCATTGTTATTGTTTTCACCACTGTCATTAATATAAACAGCTCCTGCCCTGGGGGAGGCTATGGCCTGATGGGAAGCAGGGCGCAGGTGCACGGGCATCAGGGCTTCTACCTGGTTCCTTGGCTCCTCACAACGTGAGTGTCTGGTGGGGAGCAGTAAATGCGGGGGGAGCCGCAGGACCTGCTCTTTGCTGTTCCAGCGTCTCCTTTACCACATTCGCCACATCCCTAGCCCACCTCTCCAATGGCTTATTAACATTTTCTTTATATCCACTTTGCCCTTTTACTTGTTGTTGTTAGTTGCTGTCAACTTGGCTCTGACTCATGTGCAACAGTATGAAATGTTGCCCATTCCTGTGCCATCTTCATGATCACTGGTATGTTCAAGCCCATGGCTGTGGCCATTGTGTCAAGCCACCTCATTGAGGGTTTCCCTAGCCTTCGCAGGCCCTCCGTTTTACCAACTATTAAGTCCTTCTCCAATTATCAGTCCCTCCTGATGACACATCCAAAGTAGGTGAGTTGAAGTCTCAAACAATATTTTGCTATCCACAGGGTTTTCTTTGGCTAATTCTCAGAAGTAGACTGCAGATGACAGAACCTTGCTTGCTGAAAGTGAAGAGGACTTGAAGCACCTACTAATGAAGATCAAAGACCACAGCCTTCAGTATGGATTGTACCTCAACATAAAGAAAACAAAACTCCTCACAACTGGACCAATGAGCAACATCATGATAAACAGAGAAAAGATTGAAGTTTTACTTGGATCCACAATCAACAGCTGTGGAAGCAGCAGTCAAGAAATCAAAAGACGCATTGCATTGGGTAAATCTGCTGCAAAGGACCTCTTTAAAGTGTTGAAGAGCAAAGATCTCACCTTGAAGACTAAAGTGCTCCTGATCCAAGCCATGGTATTTTCAATCACATCATATGCATGTGAAAGCTGGACAATGAATAAGGAAGATCGAAGAAGAATTGACGCCTTTGAATTGTGGCGTTGGTGAAGAATATTGAATATAGCATGGACTGCCAAAAGAATGAACAAATCTGTCTTAGAAGAAGTACAACCAGCATGCTCCTTAGAAGCAAGGATGGCGAGACTGCATCTTACATTCTTTGAACATGTTGCCAGGAGGGATCAGTCCCTGGAGAAGGACATCATGCTTGGCAGAGTACAGGGTCAGGGGAAAAGAGGAAGCCCCTCAACGAGGTGGGTTGACACAGTGGTTACAACAATGAGCTGAAGCATAACAACGATTGTAAGGATGGGGCAGGACTGGGCAGTGTTTCATTCTGTTGTGCATAGGGTCGCTATGAGTTGGAACCAACTCGACGGCACATAACAACGACAACAGACTGCCAGGCCTTTCTTCCTAGTCTGTCTTAGCCTGGAAGCTCTGCTGAAACCTGTCCACCATGGGTGACCCTGCTGGTATTTAAAATCCCAGTGGCACAGGTCCCAGCATCACAGCAACGCGCAAACCATCACAGTACCACAAACCTACAGATTGGTAGTGGGCTCTTTTACTTAAACAAGCGTGTTTTTAAAAGAAACTTTAACCATCACAAATGAAAAACTCTTTGACCTAAGCAGTAGTCAATACTAGGGTAAATGCAATGATACAAAGTGTACATGTTGTAGCTAGATTCCATGTTCTGACTGAGGTCTCAGTGGCATGTGGCATACAGCGGAGGCTTTCTCCTGCGTGGATTCAGAAGGATTAAAAGACAAATGTAAAGGAGATAATTTCCAGGTCATAGGAAATCGATGACATTTGCTGCCTTGTGCCTCAGGCTTACACCTCCTGGCCTACCTGTTGCTGAGATGTGTGCAGTTGTGGTTTAGCAGCACCCGCCTCAGCCACACCGCTTGCCCCTGCTTCCTGAATGGGATCAAGCATGAATTGGTTCCCCCTCTTTGCACCTTTTCCTCTTTCAGTCTCTTGCTGCCTCTAAGACCCCCCCCCCAACCCAGTTGCACAGGAGCCCTGTCTTAGGCTTTGCTTTCTGGGAAATCCACACAGCATCTTTGCATACCTTTGTTTACCTTTGATATTTGTCCTGCAACTCTGGCTCCACTTCCTATTAGCGGAGAAATCTAGAGCAGGTTGGTGAGCAATCCTGAGCCTCTGCTTCCTTAGATAAAATGGCAATAACCGTGCTTACATTACTGGGTTGATGTGAGGATCAAACAAGACAATGGCATCCAGTGACCCGCTCTGGGGAAATGGCAGCACCTGCCATTATTTTGAACCCAACAGCTCACTCAGATGCCTGAAGGCTGCTGGTCTTTGGCCCAAAGGCTGCCAGCAGCAGGACAGTGCAAGTTTGATAGCTAGTGACAGGTGTGATCCCACTTGTGTTTGCAGAACAAGCAGGCACCCAAGCCAACCTGGACCCTGGGCCAGTGCTCATCTGGCTGTCGTCAGGGTGCTGGCTGAGCTGTCTGCATTTTTAGAGATGTTGCAATGGCCTGGTCATTGGTGGAAGGTACAAACTAAGGAGGTCATTAGCCAGCTGTCCTCTGCAGATGAGCATTCCCGGGAGCTCCCTCCCTGGCTGCTCCTAAAAGCACTGGAGGTTGTGTTGCTAGTTCACCCACGATGGAGACTCAGCTTTGGGAGCTCAGCAGCTCTAGGCCTCATCTATTTCTACTCCCTTCTGACCTGCTCTCCACCGCAGCCCCTCCCCATGCATCCAGCCCACCCTAGACACACCCAGCAGCCCATCTGGCTCTATTCCCAGGGCTTTCAAGGTCCCCAACTTTGGTACAGGTCTATGAAGCTTCCTCTGATACCCTGCAGGGTAACTCTCCTGCAAAGGCATCACCCAGTACCCCATAACCCTTGTGGGCACCCCCCTTCCCTCAGGTGGGCAGAGACCCCATCTCTTCCATCTGCACAGGCCGGATGGTGGAAGTCAATGTTGACTGTCTGCATCCTGCTGGCTCCTGGGCTCCTTTGTCTGCTCTGCCTCTGGGGGTGGCTTGAAGAGCCTGGAGTTCAGTTTCTCCTGGTCCTTGCGGCCACCTTCCCTCCTTTCTAGACACACTGGGCTGATTTCTGTCCCTCAGTCACATGGAACTCACTTCTGCCCTTGCTGTTGGCTGTGCTGGAAATGCCCCTTCCTGGGATCCTCACACCCTCTTATCATCCAGGTCTCAACTAACTTGTCACCTCTTTAGAGACCTTTCCTCTAATGCCAGAACACTCTAATGTTCCTCTCCCTCCATCTTACTTAAGGATTTACTTCTAAATGGTAGGTCCTCCCCTGCACCCCAGGCTGTATGCTTCAGGAGAACAGGAGCTTGTTCACCTCTACACCCATGTACAGTCACAGAGCCTGGCCCATTGTACCTATCTATATGTATTTGTCAAAGGAAAAAACCAATCATTGAAGAGGTAAACCAACGGCTCACTTACCCTGTGAACAGCCCCAGGACACACAAGGCAGGACAGGGCAGGACCCAGCAGGACAGGGCACGGCAGGGCAGGGCAGGGTAGGGTACGGCAGGGCAGGGCAGGGCAGGGCAGGGCAGGGCAGGGCAGGGCAGTGGAGGGTAGGAGGGGGAGGGTATGGCAGGGCAGGACAGGGCAGGGCAGGGTAGGTCAGGGTAGGGTAGGGTAGGGTAAAGTAGGGCAGGAAGGCCAGGGCAGGGCAGGCCAGGGCAGGCAGGGCAGGGCAGGGCAGGGTAGGGCAGGGCAGGGCAGGGTAAGGCAGGCAGGCAGGGTAGGGCAGGGCAGGCCAGGGCATGTAGGGCAGGGAGGACAGGGCAGGCAGGCAGGGTAGGGCAGGGCAGGGTAGGGCAAAGCAGGTAGGCAGGGTAGGGTAGGGCAGACAGGGCAGGGCAGGGTAGGCAGGCCAGAGCATACATTATTGCCTCAAGGAACAGATGAGACACTAGAGTCAGAGGGCCCACCCAGAGGGCGTGATGGCCTGGAGCCAAGGACATTGGTGTCCTCACCCTGGGCTGTTTCCCTGGCACTCACTACCCACCTCTGCCCCACTAGAATGAGACCCCTGGGCATCCCTGTCCTGCCATGGCTCCAGTAGGGACTGCGCTGGCCTTTTCTCTGGCTCTAAGTCAGCGTTCAGCCAGTCAGCCCTCCAGGCTCCATGCATCCTTCCATTCCGGAGTAATCGCCACAGAGTGCCTGTGGCTAATCCCAGCACGCAGCACAGTGCTGGGCACAGCCATGAGCGAGCCCTGGACCCTGCCCATCATGGGCTAGATTTCTACTCCGACATCCAGTCTAGAGTTCATCAGGAAGAAAACATCCAGTTCCCTATTTTTTTTATATATATGTATAATGTATATGTATGTGTATGTGTATATGTATACGGAAACCCTGGTGGCATAGTGGTTAAGTGCTACGGCTGCTAACCAAAAGGTTGGCAGTTTAATCTGCCAGGCGCTCCTTGGAAACTCCATGGGGCAGTTCTACTTTGTTCCATAGCGTCACTGTGAGTTGGAATTGACTCGACAGCAAAGAATTTTTTTTTTTGGTATGTGTATTTTTCTCTTTCCCCCTTTCTGTAAAATCTGGGGACAGGTTGCTTCTGGGAAAACAGCAGGGTGTTACCTGTGGACTTCACTTCAAAACAAACTTGGTATGAAAATGCTAAGCGAACCAAGATGACTTTTCTTGAGTGGCTATTTATTTTAGAAAAAAAACCCAACACATTCAAGCATTGATAAAAGCTCTAGTGTGATTGTGAGGGCTCTTTCCTTCCTTCCTCTTTGTCTTCCTCCTCCTTCTTCTCCGGCTCTGTTCCTGCCTCTCTCTCTCTCTCTCGTTCTTTTGTTTCTCCTTTCACCTTCCTTTCCTTCCTCTCTCCCTTTCTTCCTTCTTTCCTGCCTTTCTCCTGCCCTCCCTCCCTCCCTCTCTCTCTTTTTTTCTTTTTTTCTAATATGGTGAATAGGCAATGAGTTTCTCCTTACTGCAAGCCCAGAGCTTCTGATTTGGAGTTTTTAGCCTTGGAATTAAACTCCATCTCTCATTTATGCTAGAATCCACCCCCACACCAAAAAAAAAAAAAAAACAACTTCTGTTGCTATTGAAGGTAATAAATGCCACTTTCCAATGTGTGCCACAGTTTTCAATAAGCTGGCTCTGGGCTGGGTCTTGTTCAGATCAGATCTGGACAATTCAAGGGCCCCTTTCCATCTGAAGGGCAGGAGGCCAGTCTCAGTGGGCAGCGTACTCACACGTACAGATGGCTAGTTCATACCACAGTTGGCAAACTGGCCCCCTGGCTCCAGCATTCCATTTGGCCTAGACTGTCTTCTTTTTGTAATTCCAACATTTAAAAATATTTGTATAGCATTCTAACTTAAAAAAAAAATCAGTATCTATGTTTACCTTGGAAAATTAGGAGAGCTGAGAAGAGGCTGGCTCTGTAACAGGTACCAGGTCCAGTTTTCCAGGTCCCCCGGCCTAGTTCATGGGCTAGACATCCGTGTTTGTGGCCTCCGATTTCTACTAAAGGTGCTTCCCAAACTTTCCTCTCAAAATGCCCCCGACCAGAGGCCATCCTCCCACAATCCAGCAGCTTTGAGACACAGTCAAACTTTCTGCATAAGCATGTTTCTTTGGAGGCTTAGGTTTTATTTTGAAAAAATTGTGTGTTTTCTCTTTTACTATATAATGTGCCCAGGAGTGTTTTAAATAAAGTGCAGTTTTGTTCTTACAGTGTGGCACCAATGTGTCCCTCCAGGAAGATGGACCAAAGGAGGTGTCCTCAGATACTACATCCCGAGCAGCATGTCCCGGGTGCAAGCTCTTCGCTTGGAGAAACTCAGGACTCGATGCTGCTGTTCGCCGGTGTTTGTTCCTTTCCTGAATCTCCCATGTTATTAACTTATTGCTGTTTTTATAATCAGAAATTAAACACTGCTTTCAAATACCCTTAATTTCGGGGGAGGTGGCCCTGCACTGGAGGTACAATTCCCTTGGGGTTTGCCCACCTGTTTGTGCAAAGAAGAGTCTGTGCCTTGCGCCCACACGTGGTCTGGCCGGCCCATGGCAGGAGCTGCTGGGTGCTGCAGACTGGGCTTGGATAGGGCTGCCCTCGGAAACTTTTGCGGGTTATGTCTTATGAAGGGTTCTGGAGAGTTCAGACACAAATCAATAGGATGCATTACAAGAGAGTGTGAGCTAACAAAGGTGCTGGTGGGTCATGCATCTTAAAACTGCTTCTTGAGGACGTTAATTGTCGGGATGTTCAGGGGAAGAAGATGACCTTACGGGGCATTTTCCAGAAGAGAATAGTCTATATATTAAAAGGCAGCAATGATTCATAACTGGTTAGCGGCTGGGCCTATGGGTCCATGTTTCCCTTGTGATTTTTTTTTTTTTCTGCATTGCAAACTCTTACATTAAATTGTGATAAATGAAGAATGGGGGCTACCCATACAAATCAATGACTCTAGTGTGTGTGTCATTAGCCTGAGAGATGCAGGCAGCGGTCAGTCCCATAAATCATGTGATGATCTGCTGTCTGCCACACGATGCAAGCAAGCAGGCGCATTAGGGAGGTTAAGGAATGAAATTAATCTGTGCGTTTCCTCTCTTGCCTTCCTCCTTCCCATCACCTGGTCATACAGAAAGAATTCAAATCACATGATCCCAACTAAAACCTGCTCCAGAAGAGTAAATTGGTTAAGTTTGACTTCACCTTTCAACTTTGAGTTAATTATGTATTAGGGGACTAATTTATTCGCAGGCACTGGGAAGGGAAATGAAGAATGGGGGGAACCTGCCAGGGCTTCTCATCCAGGTGCCAACGTTATTAATTGCTCTGGCTGGGCCAGAGGCTTCCTGGGCAGTTGATGGGGCACAGGCCATGGGGTCCTGCATGTATCTGTTTGGTTCTCTCCTGCTCTGGGGCTGGAGCTGCAGAGTCGGCCAGCCCAGGGGGACATTGCTATTCGTCTGGGTTTCTGAAAAGGCTCCAGCTGACACTATGTGGTCATAGAGGAGGGATGTCTATAGGTTTGGTTGCTGAAACATCGTAGAATCCTACATTAGAAGGACCCCTTACAGGGCGTGTAGTCAAATCCCACTTCAGATAATAACTGATGCCTCTCTAAGAGCCACTAACCTTGGCTTGAACACCTCCAATGACAGGGAGCTCACAACACCCAAAATCTGGCCATTTCACTTGACACAAATCTTATGTGAACAACTCAGGGGTCCTGATTCTTCCCACTGGGGTAGCACAGAATATGTCTCCTCCGCAAACATGCCTTTCAGACACCTGAGGAGAGCAGTCTCTTTCTCCTGAAAAGTCCCCATAGTGCCTGTAGAACAGCTTTTGTTCCAGGCCTTTCACCATTGTGGCCTTCTTTGGAGCTGAACTGTGGTCCAGTCTCAGCCAGGTGTAAATAACAGTGGGTGGAGCAGTTCCCAGGGGATCTACTGGAGGTGAGACCTGGGGCAGAGAAGCAAGGATGGGGGTGTCCTTTCTCACTGCAGCTGTTGGCGATGACCACAGGAGCAGGACAGGAGGCGGGGCTCCTGTCTGTTTGGGGTCATTTGACCCCGCACAGAAACATCTCCTCCAAAGGGTCCAAACCCTGAATTGAACCAAGAGTTCTTTGGAACACTTGTCTGTTTGGAGTTAATACATGAAGATGCTGGATGAATTCAATGCTGACCCTTTAATTATAAAAATGCAAAATTCCCAATATCAGTGGTAACATCAATGCTTTGTGTGTATATAGCCCTTCATATCTTACAGAACATTTCCCACGCTTACAACATTGTTTCATCTTTAAAAAGCCTATGAGTTGGGTCCAACGATTCCCATTTGACTGTGAAGAAAAATTAAGCTCAGAGAGTTTGAAAACCTCCCCCCCCCAAAAAAAAAAACCCCAAAACACTGAGTTGATTGATTCCGACTCATAGCAACACTATAGGACAGAGCAGACTTGCCCCATAGGATTTCCAAGGCTGTGAGTCTTTATGGAAGCAGACTGCCACATCTTTCTCCCACGGAGCAGCAGACTTTTTGGTTAGGAGCCGAGGGCTTTAACCACTACACCACCAGGGCTTCCAGAGAGTTCGAAGGACTTGCCCAAACTCAGGTATCTGGGAATTGACTCTGATGCCAGCTGCTCAGAGAAAAAAGAATGGGGCTGTCTAGGGTTCCCTTGAGGCTCTTCCTGCTGAAACCCACTGGTACTCAGAGTCTAGTGCTCACCTCCATGTCTGGAGGCCTGTGCACTGTGCACCGCACACAGCTGAGAAAATTAAATTGAGCCATCAACTAAAAATGAGGAGATTTCAGAGAAAGGATTTCAGCTTCTCTTGGAAACTTGAGCAATTCGCCATTGGACTGATATTCCACTGTGGTGGTGTCGGGCTGGTGATGCACAGTGCTCCTGCTCAGGGAGGCATAAGCTCTTCAGAGTTGCATGGGACTCATCCCAGCCCCTATAACACATTGAGATGATGATGCAGTAATGCCTCACTCTCACTGTCCAGGACCCAAAGACCCACCTCTGACCCTCTCTTGTAGGCCACTGACCCTCCCCATAGCCCATTCTTACCACTTCCTCTTCCTGGGATGCTGCCCATCCCTGTCATACACACCCACCTTCCTCTTCCTTGTCTAGGTCCTTCTTGGCCTTAGAGTCCAGCTCAGGCCAGTTCACCAGGACCTTCTCTTGGCCTTTTTTGTCTTCCTCATTCCTGAGCTCAAAGAAGATTTCTCAGCTGGTTCGCACAGGCTAGAAAGCCAGGGCCAGAGGAACCCTGAGATATTTGAGTCCAACCTTATTCCCCCTGGCCTGCTCATGTCACTGATCCCACATCCAGACCTCCAGGCCCCATGCCGCCTCTTCTGATCGCATTATTATCTGGAGGCTCTCCTTGCTTGCACTGTATTTATTTATTTTTTGAGGGAATGGATACAAAAAAAGATGTCCCCAACATCCAAAATTAACAAATATTAACATTTACTATATTTTCTACATGCATTAAAAAAACTATATAACACATTACCAGAATTCCAAGCCTGCTCTGGGGGCTGCCTGGGTGATACATTTAAGGTCTCTGCCAGCTACCCCAACCCTGATCCTTTCTCTCTCTTTCCAGGAGTAGCCACTATTGTAAATCTGTTTCTGTACGTCCTTCCAACCCATGTTTATGAACACACACATGCATCCGTAATTACCTATGTTGCATGGTTACATGTGTGTGTTTAAATGTACATAGAGCTGTCTTGCTCCCTTCCGTCACCACTGCATTTTTGAGATCTTATTCATGAGTTTCCGAATGATGCAACTGGCTATCACCTCGGCTGCTAACCAAAAGGTTGGTGGTTAGAATGCATCCAGAGGTAGCTTGGAATAAAGGCCTGGTGATCTCCTTCCAAAAAATCAAGCCACTGAAAACCTTGTGGAGCACAGTTCTGCTCTGACACGCATGGGGTTGCCATGAGTCGAAGTTGACCCAACGACAACTGGTTTATCCATGCCACACCCATAAATCAGGCGGATGGAATGACGTTCCCCAGCGGAGGATCTACATTGTTTCCCTCCTCCCCTTTTGATGGGCATTTCCATTGTTTCTGATTTTTTGCTCATATCCACTAGGAAGCTCATACACTCCCGGTGCATCTCTTCCAGGGGTTATCGGTGAGTTTTATTCTAGAGCATTATTTGTTCTCTTAATGTGTTATTGGGCTCTCTCCCCAGTAGGAGAGAGACTGAGATCTTTTGGGGCTCTCAGGGACCATACGTGAAGGTACTCAGCAAGGCCCCCAGTTAGTCCCCTGGTGTTTTTCCTGGAGCGTACAGTCATATCTTTCACTCAGCACCCCACAGTAGTTGGCACAGGCTGGGTGCACAGTCCTCCTCAGCTGGCCACGGCTACGTGCGCAAGCCCCCAGGAGCCAACCCAAGGCTTGTGTGTCCCAGGCCCGTTAAACCTTTCACTTTGTATTTCCTAATTCCTTTAAGAAATCCCAACCCTGTCTCCTTGGATAGAAATAAAATAAACGTAATATCTATTGCTATCGCTTAAACACAAATTATAGTATTTTTTATTAAATACTCTGTTGTCAAATGCTTGACATTCCTCATAATAGATAAAAAAGCAACTAAAACTAGTTATTTTCTGTTACCTTAGAGGCTTGCAACGTAGTTTGTATTGTATTTACTTGTTATGTTCTGCTTGTCGCATTTCATTATAAGCATGTGAATTATTTTCCCCTTTGAATTAAAATGAAATCTTCCCTCCCCCAGCTATCCTTGAGCTTTTGTGGAGGGTGAAGGTCTGGGGATGGGGGAGCTGGGAGAAGCCAGCTGGTGATCAGGGTTACAGAATCTCAGCCAAGGCACCACCCTGTCCTGGCATAGGCCAGGCCAGCCCCCATGCTTGGAGATGGGGTCAAGGGAATGATCCCCAGGGACTTGTGGCTGTGGAGAAAACCACTCGTATCACCACTCTGGCCTTATCCTCATCAAAGCCCTTTTCTATGCACTCTCTCTTATCATCTTTCCAGCAGCCCTGTAAGCCAGGCAGGCCAAGTCTACTGCACCCGTTTTACAGATGAAGAAATGAGGTCCTGAAAGAAGGCGATTTCAAGCTGCAGTCAGGTTGAGGCTGGAGCCCTGCACCCCACCAGCACCACCTCCATGACTACAACCTCCTCCCTTACACCTTCACTCCCACCACCCTTAGCACTACTGCCGTACTTCCACCACCATCTCCACAACCACCACTACTACATCCACCACCTCCACCTCCACCACCACCGCCTCCACCACCACCCCTAGGACTACTGCCACACCTCTACCACCTCTACCACCAAAACCTCCACCACCTCTACCACTACTCCCAGCACTACTGCCACACCTCCACCACCAACTCCACGATCACTACCACCTCCACCACCTCCACCACCACCTCCACCACCACCCCCAGCACTACTGCCACACCTCCACCACCATCTCCATGACCACAACCACCTCCTCCATCTCCACCACCTTCACCACCACCCCAGCACTACTGCCACACCTCCATCACCATCTCCATGACCACAACCACCTCCTCCATCTCCACCACCTTCACCACCACCCCCAGCACTAGTGCCACACTTCCACCATCATCTCCACCACCATCATCATCTCCACCACTTCCACCACCATCTCCACCACCATCTCCACCACCACCATCATCTCCACCACTTCCACCACCATCTCCACCACCACCATCTCCACCACCATCTCCACCACCACCATCACCTCCACCACTTCCACCACCATCTCCACCACCACCATCTCCACCACCATCTCCACCACCACCATCACCTCCACCACTTCCACCACCATCTCCACCACCACCATCACCTCCACCAATTCCACCACCATCTCCACCACCATCACCTCCATTCCCACCACCCCCAGCACTACTGCCACACTTCCACCACCATCTCCACCACCACCATCACCTCCACCACTTCCACCACCATCTCCACCACCACCATCACCTCCACCACTTCCACCACCATCTCCACCACCACCATCACCTCCACCAATTCCACCACCATCTCCACCACCATCACCTCCACTCCCACCACCCCCAGCACTACTGCCACACTTCCACCACCATCTCCACCACCACCATCATCTCCACCACTTTCACCACCATCTCTACCACCACCTCCACTTCCACTCCCACCACCCCCAGCACTAGTGCCACACTTCCACCACCATCTCCATGACAACCAGCACATCCACCACCACCACCTCTACCACCATCACCTTCACACCACCTCCACTGCCACCACCTCCACTGGCACCTCCATAGCCACCTTCACCACCACCTCCACCAGCACCTCCACCACTGTCACCTCCACAGCCACCACTTCCACCATCTCTATTACCACCTCCATTACTACCTCCACTGCTGCCACCTCCACCACTTCTTCCACTGCTTCCACCACCACCACCTCTACTGCCACTACCTCCATGACTACCTCCACCACCACTGCCTCCACTGCCACCTGCATAGCCACCTCTACCACTGCCTCCCTCTCCACAGCCACCTCTACCACTGCCTCCCTCTCCACAGCCACCTCTACCATCTCTATTACCACCTCCATCGTGACCTCCACTGCTACTTCCACCACTGTCTCCACTGCCACTACCTCCACCACCACCCTCCCCGCTGCCTCACTGCCACCACCTCCATGACCACCTCCACCACCACCCCCTCTACTCCACCTCTCCTGCCACCTCCACATCCACTGCCACCTCCACCACAATTCCACAGCCACTACATCCACCATCACCTCTGCTGTTGCCACCTCTACTGCCACCTCCACTGCCACCATCAACATCATCACCTCCACCACCACCTTCTTCCCTACCTCCACTGCCACCACCTTCACTGCCACAACCACCACCTCCCCTGTTACACACTCACACTAACTGGGGCTGCTGTGCACACTCGGCTAATCATTTCATAGTCAATGTCTTAATTGATCCACACAACAGTTCTTCCAGTTAGCGGTATTATTATCCCTCTTTTACAGATGGAAATACGGCGATGCCTAGAGGATAAAGAACTTGTCCTTGTGCAAGAGCAGGGCTTCCAGACAGGCCTGTCTCACTTTGGAGCCCAGTTCAGAGGCACTAAGGGCATTCGTCTTAAACTCTTTGTGGTCACAGTCTCCTTTGAGAATTGATAAAAGCTACGGTCCCTCTTCATGGGATGGGGGGTGGAGCTGCACATTTTACATAAAAACAACATTTTACACATAATTTTATGGGCTTCCCTGTATCATTGTAGTCCATCAATGGACTGTATTCAGGTCCATGTGTTCCAGGTTAGGAACCCCTCGTTCGGGTTTGCCATCATCTCTTTTTGTTGTTTGCTCAGCCTAAGTCAACTGAAAATTGCTAAAATGCTATGGCTTCCTCACCCCCTTTTTTCTTCATAAATTCTTTCTTGCAGCAGAGAAGCACTAGACTCAGAGTTTGAAACGGATTTGAGTGGAACTGTGAAAGTGGAGTTTTCTTTCAGGGTTGGGACAGGACCTGATTTTCTTTAAGCCCATATGGGCTAGGAGGATAATGAGCCTGAGTATCCCCCCTCAGATACTCCTGCTTTCTCAGCTGCTCACCTTCCTCCACTGCCATGACATTGCTTTGGAAGGAGAGGAAACTCTTTCAAGTCACCTCTATGCTCTGAGGTTATTCTGTTATGAGCCCAGACAGGTGCAGCACCCAGCATAAATTCACACAAGTTCAGTTTGCTCACTTGGAAAATGAGAAGAACCCTTTCTGAGTATGGTCACATAAATGAAAGGGCTTTGACTCCTATATAAGTAAGGACTTCATATGTTTATATTTCTTCTCTACCAACACATTTAGCCTGTGGGCCCTGGTCTGACCTGTTCTTGCTGTTTAATCTTACAGAGAACATTCTCAGGATTCCTGTTATCTTGATGTGTCTTTCAGCACCAGCCACTCCATCACTGGAGTGTTTTGTAGTAACATAGCACCTCTCATCCGAGGCTCGTTTTCCTAATACAAATGCTTCCCAGAGCTGTGCAGATAACACACAGCAGTTCAGGGAGGAAGAGAGCTGATAAGGCCACAGGCACATCAGAAAAGTATACCTCCGAAACACAACAGCCGCTTTACCCTGGAACCAAATCAAAGAGGTAGAAAAGTCTACAGGTACCCATAGAGGGAGGAGATAAAAGCGAATGTACCTTGAAATACTTTGGATGAAAATAAGAAAGGTAAATAAGAGGAACATGGTTTCCGTGCAGGAACTTTGCTGGGGTCCTACAATTGCCACTAAGGCTGTGGTGATGGAAGCATCATCTTAACTGAGCAATGAACATGAAAGGAAGCAGAGAAATCAAGGGAAAGGAGGCACCAGACCAGTCTTTGGAATCGACAGTCTTAAAATTGTACTTCTTGTTGATTTTGATATACTCTTAGTCTTGGTTTTGTTTGTTTCCTTGAGGAACTTTCTTCACCACCGCCTCTCAAGTGTCCTACAACCCTTAAGTGACAATTAAAGTCCACCAGAGATGAAAATAATTGGGCTTGATCATGGAAAAGGAGATATGAAGCAGCAAGGAAGAGAGGAAGATGGGAGGAAGACAAAGGTAGACAGAGGAACATGGAGAAAGTGAGAGATGGGAATGGAAGAAGAGAAGAAGGCTGGAAACAGAGAAGGCATCCCTCAAAGTCCTTCTCAAAGGCACTGGAAGAGTTTTGGAACCCAAACACAGCGGACACTGTGTCCCACTACAAAAATTGTTGGATTGTTGGAAGCACAAACCACATATCCTGGAATTTCACCTCACATCCCCCCCATCACTATTACTCATCTCAGTTCCAGCTTTTCAGCCTGATAAGTCATTATTGCAATCGTCAAAGACAAAAAATCCTTAGAGTATTTTGGTCAAGCATCTTTGCCATCCAGCTAGGCTTCAATTCCACGTTTGTCTCCCACCGCCTCTCCCTTAGTTCAGAATTACCTTGATACATCCCAGACCACAGCTGGTTGGCCACTTCTCCATTGCCATGAAGGAGCTCAGCCCAATCCATGCTCTCCTCCCCATACCAGAAACCCTAGTTGGTTGGCAAGGTCTTCCAGATAGAGTACAGTGCTTCTTAGAGCCCCGAGGGGTTGCTGAGATGAAAACAGCCCACGCCATAGGTGGCTCCTTCTCCTCAAGGCTGACACAGCACTCCGCTGAGATGTGGCACTCTCCAGGAGAACATCTTCATGCAGATGAAGGTCACTACATGAATCGATAAATCATAAGTCCGCTTGGACAGCACTTAGGTAGGTAAATGCATGTGTGTTATTCACTCAGCTAACCCTCCTAAAAAAGATAATACACTCAATATCTCACCGTGCTGACATATTTCAACTAAATTGATAATGGGTCAGGACTGAGCAAAGCTTCAAGAGTGAATTACCTTTTAGCCATCCCTTCTAGTTTAGGTTGCAGTCACCAACAAAATCAATGTCGAAGGATTCTTGTTGTCTCAGGCAATACCTATAGTGACTCCTAATGAAATAAACTATTGAAGCCTTTTAATCAGAGCACCTGCCTAAAAGGAGGAAACCATCCAGGAGGAGGCTGGGGCTCTGGGGACCTATTTTCCCCTTACCGGTCAATGCATGAGTGATTCTTTAATTGTAGTAATGATACGCTTACCCCAGACCCAGACACTCGGGCAGCAGCAGACATGAATTCTCTGGGGCGTAGGGTTGGCGTGACCTCAGCTGGGGACACACAGGTCCCTGAGCAGGGCTGCATCACCAGAGGCCTCACAAGGGCCTCCAGGTTAGTGGCCTGTTTTACTCCCAGGCATGTGATAAATCTCTGTTGAAAGAAAGTCCTGCAATAAATGAGGCCCTGTTCTGTATCTGAATTCCAGGGTCAGTGTTGCAAAAATAGAAGCTGGCTGAAAATGTAACCGCTGATGGGCTTCTTCACCCCACTCCCGTGTTTCTTCCTTCCTCTCCTATGCATATCCCTCTAAAAAAAAATGGTTAATATCACTTTAAATGTATCAGAATATTAGGAAGCTCAAGGAGTTCAGAAAAATCAAAATTGATCTAGAAGGTATCTCCAAGGGTTACCTCTTGTGTGTCCACTCATCAACACTGGGGTGCATTTGTGCTTTGCCTCTCCAGCTTTCATTCCATTTTCTTTGGGGATCATCCCCTGATTTTCTTTAGAAAACCATCCTTCTCAGAAGCACAGGATCCAAGTGTAAACTAGTTTGCACAGCCAATTCCCCTAGCTAAACTCATCCTGCCCAACCAGGGTGACACTCAGAACTTTTGTGGTAACTCTGGACAAACCTGAGTCTAGAGGATACGTCTCTAGTTCCTCCTCGCCACCGGGAAAGCCCTTCTGAAAAAGCAGCAGGCACCAAGGAAGTTGAGCTAAGATGTTAAGACGGTGATTGCAAGTTCCATGGTCACTATGAGACTGTGTTCAGCCACCCCGAAGCAAGATCCTTCTGGGCTTCTTAGTTTGTGAGCCAAGAAGTACCCTATTCATTTTGGCCACTTGGGCTGGGTTTTATTTTTTTCTTTCTCTTTTAGTCACAGACAAAAGAATCCTGATGGATTTCCCCCACCTACGAGGAAATAAGCAATGAACATTGTGAGATCAGGCTCCCGTCTATCTGGGGAAGAAGGTTTCCAGGAAACCCATTGGGGAAGAACCCTAAAGGGACCATGACATCAACCCACGAGGCTGCTGCATTCTGAGTACTAAAAAGGAAATTTTAAAAGGTGCCTTTTAAAAAGCACTAGGCAAGAGCAGTGGTGCAAACAGTTAAGTGTTTGAGTACTAGCCCAAAGCATGGTGGTTCAAACTCACCCAGAGTTACTTTGGAAGACAGGCCCGGAGATGTGCTTGTAAAAGGCCACAGCCTTGAAAACCCCATAGAGCAGTTCTACTCTGCATACATGGAGTCATCATAGTTGGAACTGACTTGATGGTAATCAACAACAACAACAAAGGAGTGAAGGGCACAAATGGGAAAGAAAAGGCTTTTTTGAAAGCCTAAATAAAGAGAGGAGCCCTGGTGGCACAGCAGTTAGGAGCTTGGCTGCTAACCAAAAGATCTGCTGTTTGAATCCACCAGCTGCTCCCTGGAAACCCTATGGGGCAGTTTTACTCTGTCCCATAGGGTCACTGTGAGTTAGAATCCGCTCAACAGTAACAGGTTTGGTTTTCTGGTTTTGGTATATAAAGACAGCCACCTGTGTAGCTGGTCATACTCAGAGGCACAGGGTCTTGATCTTTTCTGATGAATCGTAATGAATGATACGAACAGAAACTTCTCTATTATAGCTTTGCTGAAGTCCCAGTGTGCCCAGCACAGCCGAGAATGAATTTTCCAGGACCCATCCTCCCTAATTATTCCCCAGAGAAGGACTTCTGGTCTCTAGTGTAGATCCAGTCATATTCTGGATAATTGAATCGTTGGAGACGACAAACAAATTGGAACCGGGCAAGACAATATGTTGGAAGGAGCCAAAATCAAACAAATAACATCCTAATTCTATCTTTCCTTGAGTCTGTGTAGATGTTGTCTTGATGTCTAAGCGCTTGGGTCAGGGTAATCCCCACCCCTGGCCATCTCTTTCAGGGCCAATGCCAACAGGGCCATTTAGCGGATGACGGCACAGCCACAGACCACACGCCTTCCCACTGTTTTCTGCAAGATCCCTGAGCAGGAAGCTGGTGAAGCACCCACCGCCCTTTGTCTAGCATGGTGATGAATGGTTGTTGACATGACTAAACAAAGGTATTATTAGTAGATTACATCTGAGAGGCTGGACTCGTGCAGAAAGAGGGCAACAAGAGCCCTGGGCCGCGCTCAGCTCCCAATTACTCTACAAAAGCCTAAACCACCAGGTCAGGGATAAAAGTGAATAAATGTTTCTAAATTCTTATCTTAAACACACTTAAGCTTAAAGCTATTTAACTGGGGCTTTAAAAGCATGTGAGCTTCGTGGAGCCCAGCTACCTGCCTCATTCTCTTGCTCTTATTTTTGCTTTTATCCTTTTAGTCTTGAAGAAGCCTAATTAGAAGCTTGAACAGGGCTCTCTCTCCCTGCCCTTAAATCAGTAATTGGCTTCAGTGCAGAGACTGTCAGGAAATTAACACATCACAACATGACAGCTGTTAATTTTTTCTCCTTATTTGTCATATGAATCACTGCTGATTTGCCGGAGTGCATAACAAATTAGTGGGCTGTAATCAGAGGCCTCTCTCCTGTGAGAAGCACCTTCTCCCTTTTTTTTTTTTCTTCTTTTTTTTTTTTTCCCCCTCTCGCTCTCTTTTTCTCTCTCCCCCTAAAGTCCATTACTTCACTGCCTCGGCAGAGACCGTTCCTAGGTGTGTCACTGTCAATAAATCAGAATAAGCAAATGCTAAAAGCGCAAGAAGCTCTTTAAACTTTGATGAAGGCTTTTAGTTACATTTTTAAACTTACACTCATAACTGGAATCTTTTTTTTTTTGAAATTGTCACTCCCTGGTAGTGATAGACTGTCAGATTTCCAGTCATTTCCTCATCCGACTTGCCAGGGAAGGTGGAACTGCAAGTGTCATTTGCTCAAGTTCTGGCTGATGGAGGAGGTGGAGGAGGTGTTAAAGAAGGCATGGGTGGGGGTGGGGTGGGAGGAGGGATCAGAGCTGCAGACAGGGTCAGATTAAAGGTCTTTCCTTTCTGAGGTAAGGATTTGGGGGAGAGAGAAATGGAAATAGATTCGGGACTTCATCACCCTCAACCCTTCTAATTTGACTCATCATCCCCTAAAAAGGGATGTGAGCCTTTGTCTGGATGCCTTTGTAGTGACAGCTGAGGCCACCAAGCTGGGTCATGGGTTCTGGGACTTTATTCCTCACTCAGCCAAGCAGAAACACTTTGGTGGGTCTTACAGCTAACACTTCTAGCTTTCAGGAGTGAGTCTAGGGAGGTGATAACCAAGAGGTGGTCCTACAGTCTGGGATTCAGTTCCAGATTGTGAGATTTGGCAAACAAGTCTGTGTCGTCTGCATCTATACTGCGGAAGCGAAGGGAGAGAGAAGGTGCTTCTCCCTTCTCAGCCTGTACCTTTCTGGATTGAGAAATCATTTTTTCAACCTGAGTCCAGCAGAGAGTCAGCGGGTGTTTCACAGGGAAGGCCTAGCTTCTCGGGGCTCTGTCTGGCATATTCTTTGGATATAGACTGATATTGAATCTAAAGGAGAGATGGTTTCAGGGATGAAGCTCTCCTTTCCCCTCTTCTCTCATGCATCCATCGACCATTCTATCCACCCATCCATTCACTCATCCATTTATCAAGCCAGAAAGCTTTACATATGGAAGGAAAATCTTCAGACTCTGCAAGCAGGATGTGACCCCAACACATGAACACAGTGGGACAAAGTGAGGAAGTGGATGTGTATATTGGAGATACTAAACTATCTCAAATAAGATACAAGGCCTTAGAGAAATAAACTCATTAGACTCAGCCTCCTCTCCAGCTACCTCAGGATGCCACCCTGGACGGGATGAAGAGGAACAGTGGAAGGGTCTTGCCCACACAGTTATCACCATTACCAGGTGGGTTATTTTATCTACCATGTCAGAACCACTCTCAGGCAATCGCTCCCTCAAGAATTAGTCTAATAGTTTTCTTGTGCTGAATTCCAATTTAGCCACTTGAAAACTGGGTTTAGTTCAGTTAACAAACACTTTGTCAGGACTACTCTGCACTAGACACTAGGCTGAATCCCGTTGCCATCAAGTTGATTCTGACTCATAGTGACCCTGTAAGACAGAGTAGAATGGCCCCATAGGATTTCCAAGGAGTGGCTTGTGGATTCGAACTGCGTATCTTCTGTTAGCAGCCTGAGCTCTTAACCACTGCTCCACCAGGGCTCCAGGCACTAGGGTGGGAACCAAGAATTCAATGAATTAGGGTTCCCACCCTTGGAAAGTATGCACTTATTAGAAAAAACATTGCTATTTTTTAAAGACTTTATTTAAATCTCAGCACCATGGACATGGAGTACATGTCATGCCAACTGTTCTTTCCTTTTCCTGGGAAGCTGAGATGCCCCATCCCAAGAGACACACAAAGCTCCCTTCCAAAAAGAGACAAAAACCTGCCATCCATGTGTTGGCCACTTGAATTGATCGGGCCACAAGATCTTGCTTACATAGAAGTTACTGAAATCTTTTGGAAATAAAACAATTGTCTTTTTGCAGGTGATAATTTATACACATTCATTGTGTTTAAATAGAGTTCAGTATCCTACATCTTATAAAAATCTCTACTGAGAAAATTTCTTTTTAGTGTCATTTTACAGGATCAAAAAAAAGGGGGTTTTAAGCAAAATACCAATTTCACAATTACTCTGTCAAGTCCTAATTTAAGAAAAAAAATCATTTTATCTATTATATGATGTGGAATGAGTTTCCTTGTGGAGACTTGGATTGACAGTAATGAAGTGCAAGCTTCATGGAGTAGCAGTTGTAGGAGTTTTGAAATTTTTTTACAAACCAGGCCCCTGGTGGATATAAAGCGAAGGTAGTACAGATAGGCTCCCACAGGAGTAGAATATGTCGGCCAACCAGGGACTCATGGGCATTGGGATCCAAAAGCTGATGCCTCTGGAAATGTTGGGGTCTGATTCAGCATGTGTATCCAACCCTTTGGGACAAGCCAATGAACCAATGAATTCCACTGCCTGCTGGCTGGCTCTCAAAACCGAGGATTCTTTGTCCACTCATGCATATGTCTAGGACTCATGCTGAGTCCATCCAAGGATTCTTTGTCCACTCATGCATATGTCTAGGACTCATGCTGAGTCCATCACTTCTCCCTTTCTTGTTATCCTTGGCCTTCAGTCATCTAGCCTCCAGGTTTGCCTATCTCCATGTTGTGCTGTTCCTGTTATTACCTGATTTGACCACATTTCTTACATTTCTCTTCCTCACACAGTGTTACATGGAGGCCCTGTGCCTTGGTAAACAACCCCACTTAAATCTCTCTTACATCTTCCACAACCTTGTTCTGGAGTTGTGGTCTTGGTGCTGCAGTTGAGGGACAAGCTTCCACTGGAGCAGCAACTGTTCACTCTTCTAAGCCCAGTGTATCTCGGGATCAAGAGTTGGTGTCTTCTTTGCTTTCTGAAACCTTGTGGGGACCATTTCTACCCTTTTACCTTTGAGATAGGCAATGTTATGGATTGAATTGTGTCCCCCCATAATGTGTGTCAACTTGGCTAGGCCTTGATTCCCAGTATCCTGTGACTGCCCACACTTTTGTGATCTGATGAGATTTTCCTATGTGTTGCAAATCCTACCTTTATGATGTTAATGAGATGAGACTACTGGAAGTTATGTTAATGAGGCAGGTCTCAATCTACAAGATTAGGTTGTGTCTTAAGTCAATCTCTTTTGAGATATAAAAGAGAGAAAACAGCAGAGAGACATGGGGGGACCTCCCACCACCAAGAAAGCAGCACCAGGAGTCCTTTGAACTCAAGGTTCCTGCACTGAGAAGCTCCTAGACCAGGGGAAGATTGACGACAAGGATGTTCTAGCACTGCAGACATAAAAGAGAAAGACTTTCCCTGGAGCTGACGCCCTGAATTTGGACTTGTAGCTTACCAGACTACGAGAAAATAAACTTCTGTTTGTTGAAGACACCCGCTTGTGGTGTTTCTGTTATAGCAGCACTACATAAATAAGATAGATAGGCACCATCTGGCTGTGTTACTCTACTTCTTGTGTTCCTCAGCATTTACCCATCTCCCAGGTACTTGCCTCATTTATCAAACTTCATTAGAACTGGATGAATATTTCCCCTACACCCCACACATTTTCCTCATTGGAGTGACTTCAGCCTTGACATGGATGATCATTCACCCAACACTGATGCCTCCCAGATGACTGATCCACCTGCTAACCCCAGAGACCTGCACCTCACTCTACTTCGGCCATCCACAGGACTGACTACTCTCTGGACTATATCCTTCCCCAGAAATGACTACTTTTTCAATCATTAAATTCCAGAAGCATCACAACCTCAGGCCCAACAACCTGTCCTTCTAGCTTTCTTGAATACTTTCTCATTTTGTACATTTTCTTCTATTTTACTGAGATTTCTGGCCCCTGGATGCCAATACTATCTTCCTTCCTAGTAATACTTTCTGCCTTTGTTTCTTCATCTGGTCTCTATGTTCTTTTATTTCAACCATTCTCATGAGTATCTTCCATGTCACCACTCCTTTCATTGTCTACACCCCCAACCTGGCAAAATTTCACTCCTGGGTCAATCCATTTTCCCCTTCTTTATTCCTACTGTGGGCTGGCAAGGGAAAAAACAATACAATTTTGGAAATTAGAGGCCCCTCAAAAACAAGGTCTTTAGGCTCAACTGAGCCCTCAGTACAGTTTGACACTCCTCCCAATTTTTCCACTTCTCTCATCGTGGTGGAAAAGTCATCTTTTCTTATATTGGAGGCTGATCCTCCTGCCTCTCTTCTGTTCTCTTCCATGCCTGCTCCTTGAGTGCCATAGTTTGATGGATTCACTCATTTCTGTCCTATATTTTAAACATACTCCACTGTCTTCTGTCTCTACTCCTCGTTTTCAACCTTTAAGCATACTTAAATCTCTTCCAACTCAATAAAAAGAAATAATCTGCTACAGGCCTAGTGACATTCTTGCCCCCACAGTCAAAGTTTTGAAAGAGTTGTCTGCATTTGCTGCTGCTACTTTCACCCCTTCTATTCACTGTTTAACTCAATGCAGTTTGGCTTCTACTCCCCTCCATCTCACTACAACTTCTCCCACTGATATTGCCATTCACCTAACCCATTGCTATCAAGTCAATTCCAACTCATAGTCACCCTATAGGAGAGGGTAAAACTGCCTCATAGGGTTTCAAAGACTGTAAATCATTACAAGAGCAGACCGCCACGTCTTTCTCCTGTAGAGTCACTGGTAGGTTCGAATCACCAACCTTTCAGTTAGCCACTGAATGCTTAACCACTCTACTGCCAGAGCTCCTTTACTAACATTGCCAGTATGCTTAAATCCAAAGAAAGCTTTTCAATTCTTAGCTAATCTAATCTTTCTGCAAGCATAGGGGTATAACTATTTCTTGAAAGTTTGACTTCCAATATACCACATTTTCCTATTTAAAAATTTTTTTTTCTACTTTTCTGGACATCCCTGTATAGTCTTCTTTATAGACCTACTTCTCATAATCTTTCTCTCCATTAAATAAGTAATTTCCTTGGGATTTTATTCTTTTCTCTTTTTTCACTTTACACAGTCTATAGGCAAGCTTGACCTCATCTTTGGTTTCAGATATGACTTTCGGTTCTACATTTTCTGGGTATCTAACCTTGGATGTTTCATGACTATCCCCAAGATAAACCTGCCATCTCTTTCCCCAGCCTCATCTACCTTGGATTCTTCATCTAGAGATCAATGACTAGAAGTCATCTGGATTTCTGTCAGCCATGTCTAATCAATCACCAAATTCTATTGATTCCCTCATCTTTCCTCTCTCATCATTGCCCCTGCCATGATCCAAGTCCCCACCACAACTTCTCTCGCCTGATCAATACAACCGCTTCCATCTTGCCAGCCTCTAATATATCTACAGTGTCTTACACACTGCAGCCAGAATGTTCTTTCTCAGTGCAAATCTGACTCTGCAGGTCACATGCTTAGACACAACTATAGGCCTTCTCCATCCTTACATGATGTTTAAGGATCATCACGATGGAAACCACTTGCCTATTGGGGGTCATTATCTACCATCCACTGTTATACTCTGGACATACCGAACCCATTCAGTTCTTTGGAAGTACCAGTTTTTCTCTGATCTCCAGGTTTCTATTCCTTAGGACACTTTTGTCTGCCTACCTGTACACCAGGTTTAAGCTTAAACATCACCTCCTCTGTGCAGCCCTTTCTGATGTCTGACCCCTACCTCCCAACATCTTACTCCAGAGACTAGGTCCTGGGGTCCTTTCCCTGCTTGCACAGCAGCCTGTTATAGCAGATGGTATCTTGATCTTATGTCTGTTGCCACCCCAGGACCCACCCCCAGGTAGACAATAAGCTATGCCAGGGAAAGAACTATGTCATCATAGCTGGAGCCCTAGCACTGAGCACAGGGTCTTGCACAGGCAGAATCTTAGGACCTTGGGTCAAATGTCTCGGTAATCATTGTCCATGCTGACAGACCAGAGTGGAGAGTTCCATTTTCTCACCTGAAAGTCAGTTTACCTCCTGGTCTCCATGGTTTGGAACAAAATTTAATATCTAAACATCTTTCACTTTCCATCAATTTTCTAAAATAGCTGAAAGTGTCTCTACATCCCCAAATAAAAACTTGTAAGTGCCTAGGCTTTTTTTTTCTCTCTCCATGAAGCTAACTTGAAGCTAACTAGCTGGTGATTTCAATTTCCAAGCAGATGTTTGGCCCTGCACAGACACAGCTGGGCTGTGCCCCAGTGTTCCCACCCCTTGCATATTTCTGAATCCATCCCTGGTATTCTACAGAAGCCCTCTCAGTTAGGATTCTTTTCAGTTCAACTATTTTCAAAACCCCAGAGTCCACAGAGGAAAAACTAAGAAATGATTTCCAGATCGGAGCAAGGAGAACACAGGTTGGATGGAAGGAGAGAGAAAGTCAGTTGTTGGGCAACATCAAAAGTCAGTCTGCGCTGTTAAGGCAAAAATAAACAACAGAACACAAAAGCCAAACAAGACAAGAATGCACATTAGCGGGGCTGACCGGACCACCCACTTTGCTGAATTCAGCATGTCACTGGGGGATTCACTCCACCCGAGTCCCGCCCTTTCCTCTTCTCCCCAGGGGCAGACAGGACACAAGGGGGTGGGAAGAGACCAGCCCAGACCAGGCAAATCCCGTCCCCAGCTGCTTAGAGAGAAGCTTCAGCAGCCAATCATGTGAGAGTTCAGGAGTAGAGGGTTTCCTGCCTGGTCTTCTCAGCTTCTCCTCGAGATCATTTACCCCAATGAGTCTCAAATAGGAGATCAGGGCAGGTCAGTATCTACGGTGAAGAGCAGCATTCTTTGAAAAGGCCTACTCAAGATATATTATCCCTTTAAAATGAAAAACAAACTATTGTTTTCTTGTTAAACTTTGAGATAAACCAAAAAACCAAACCTGTTGCCATCTAGTCGATTTTGACTCGTAGCAACCCTACAGGACAGAGTAGAACTGTCCCATAGGGCTTCCAAAGAGTGGCTGGTGGATTCGAATTGCCAACCTTTTGGTCATCAGCTGAGGTCTTAATCACTATGCCAACAAGGCTCCAACTTTGAGACAGTTAAGTCCAATGAAGGCATCTGGGCTGGTGGGGGAGCACAGAAGATGGAGGCCTCATTAGCTCTCACAGTAATCATTGGGGCAAGGAAAGGAGAGACAGGAAATTTTCACTTTACTTATTTATTTGTTTACTGATTTTCCTGTTTAATCTTACCTGAATGTAAGGTGAAGGACCTGAACATTTTGATGATTGGATGAATTAATGAATGAATGAGTGAACATAAGCCCCATGGGGTATGGGCCATGACTGTGTTGTCCACCCTTGTGTCCCCACTGCCTGACGCAGGGTTGATGGACATTAAATGTTTGTTGTTCATTGTTTATCAAAACAGAACATAAAAAAAAAAAAAAATTGAGATAGCATTTCTAGAGCAAGGGTCACGTTCCCAGCTGAGACACCAAGGCCCAGGGAGGAGAGAGATTTGCCTGAATAACTGAGCTGATCAGCTGCATAGATTTGGTCAAACTGAGGGCTTTGAGCTTCAGGTAAAGGATCTGCCTCACACCTCTCACTGCTATTTGCCTCAGGTGGGATGTGCTCTGTGCTGAGTGGCCATTTTTCTGGAACTAGAGCCCTAACATCAAACAAACTAAGTGCATCCCAAAAGGAAAGCAGAGACTGTTTTTCCTGAATATCTGGAGCCCTCACCACTCCCTCTGTTCTCACCACCTGCCATAGACCACCCTTTGGTCTGGTTTGGGGAGTTCACCTGTTTATGTTTCTGGATTGTGGACAAAATGAAGCCAGAACAGGTATTGCTAAGGGCTGAGGCACAAACACAGGGTCTCAGGAGGCTGGACATGCTGACCTTCATTTTAGGCACTTGTTGCTGCCAAAGAGGCTTCTGAGGACTTAGGAAAATGGTTGAACTTCCAGAAAAGTCAACCTCTTGCTTTAAGGCCTATTTTCAATGTGACCTCTCTCAGGAAGCCTCCTCTTCTCCCCAGGACTGGTGAAATGTGTCCCTACTTTGTGAGGTACCCCCCTCTACTGGGTCTCCAGCCACTTCTCAGTGCCATCCCCTCAAAGTTCATTCCTTTGCTTCTGTGTAGGCTTGTGCATGCTTTAAATCAATGACAATGTTTTTGTCTTTGAACCCCCATGTCCAGCACAGTGACTAGCTCCGAGGAGCTGCTCAGGAAATATTTGTAAAATAAAGAAATCAATGAGAGGAAAAGTTCCCTCACAGAGACAGTTGGCAAGGCCTCTTTGCATCTTTAAGACCAAGGAAGCAACAGGAAAGCAAACAGGCTCTCTCTAAGGGCTGCAGGTAATGCAGGGTGAAAGGCAGTGAAGGCAAAGGACAAGGTCCTGATGAGCAAGACAGAGCTCTATCCTTCCCCTTCCCGGGCCTCTGGGACATGAGGCCATGGACACACGGGGGCTAAGACTCTTCTGTGTTTGCCGTGACATCATGTTCTCCTTTTTTAAGTTAAATCACATGTTCTATTTTAGATAAAATAGCTAAAGGAGCAAATGTGGACAAGCTGAATTAAGATGACAAGCTGAATTAAGATGACTATAAACCTTTGCTTAAAATTCTGCATGTCTGATAAAAGTTAAAGCTGTTTAGTCAACCACCTGCTTGACCTTTGTTCATGTGAACTGAAGCTTGAGACACAAAAGGAAAGCAGAAATCATGCCTGGAGGACTTGCCTCAAGACAGGTCTTAGGGTGCCTGGCAGTGAGGTTGGGGAGACACGGAACAAGGCTATCGCTGCCTTTCCTCAGCTTGCACCTTTACTTATTGCCTCACTTCCCTTCCCCAGTCTCTCTTATCCTTAGGAGCCATTTGTGAGGTGCACAGGTTGGGTTCCTTGGGAAGTGGCCTCTTGGGAAGGAGATTATTACGTAAGAGTTTATTAATGAGTGCTCTTAGGATCTGCACCTATGGCAAGGAAGATAAAAGGAGGAAGCAGGACTGGGCAGAGAAGGAAGTCACACTTCAATGCAGTCTCAGTGGAAAATCTCGGACAACCTCACAGAGAGTTCTGAAGATGGGGTGGCCCTTCAGAGCAGCCGTGCTCTGAGGAGATAGTTCCGGGCCCTTACTGCTCCATACCAATCAAGCGTTGGATGCAGTTGCCTGGGAAGGCAGAGAACCTTGGGCAAGGCTGCTCTGTTCAGCCGGGGCAATCCTGGAAAGGCCGACAGCTGAGGGCTGCCCACCAGAGGCTCTCTCAGCAGCTGGGAAAATGAGGCCTCCACTCCTGGAGGGAGATCTGGGCGGCACACCACAGCATCTACCATGGTGGGAATTGACCTTGCAGGTGATCAGAGTGGCATCAGCTAGAGTGGCAGGAGAGATGTCACGATTGATGGGGAGAAATGGTAAGGAATAAAAATGGAATACGTAATTCTTATCACTTCCCTATTCATCCCCTCTTACTCCCAACACACTCACCATGCCTGACTTAGTAACAAAATGAGTTAAGTGTAAATTTAAGACCATATTCTACTTGAATGATCCACATTCTACACACACTGTCAGACCTAGAAGGCCCTTCATCCTCATTGTTCAGAAGGAGACTCTGAGGCCTGGAGAGAGGAAGGGAATGGTTCAGGGTCGCATGAAGTATGGATCAAGAGGAGAGCTCAGTCATTCTGTCACCCATACTAAGGTGAGTCTTTCTCTCTGTTCAACACTGCACATGTAGATCTAACCTGCACTTCCACGATACACAGTTCAAATCAATGAGCTTTTATTGAGTTACTATTGAATGTTCAGTTCTGTTCTCAGGCCACAGGGAGACAAGAGGAAGAGGACTAGAGCTATTGCCCTTGGTCCAGGAGACAAGAGGACAGGAATGATGGACTGCAATCAGCAATAGAACATCACCAGGCAGGCCCACAGAGAACACCCATGGGAATATATTTACACCTTGAGGGGCATGTCTGAGCAATTAAGGGTGGGCTGTGGAAACCCTGGTGGCGTAGTGACTAAGATATATGGCTGCTAACTAAAAGATCATCAGCTGGAATCCACCAGGCACTCCTTGGAAACACTATGGGGCAGTTCTACTGTGTCCTATAGGGTCACTTTGTGTTGAAATTGACTTGATGGCGGTAGGTTTTAGTGGGTTTAGGAGGACCTGTGGATGAGGCTTAGGAATGAATGAGCTTTCTGTCTTCACAGTAGGGTAAGGGTCTCAAGAAAGATTTTCAGGACAGAGATATCAGCCTGGGCTAGTGGTCCAGACCCCTCAGCCCCTCACCTCTCAGGAGGCCTAGAGTGCGGCAGGGAAGTCACGTTAAGGGTGGACGGGATTCGTTCCAATGGTCACTGGGGAGAGAGCCTGCCTTGCCTGGGACAAGGCCACTATCTTTAGAGTCCAATCAAAGAGTTGTCAAACTAGAAAGCAAAGATTTCGTGATGCTTCAGTGTCACCCAGAGGTCTGTGGAAGAACCCACAGATGTGGAAGGGTTTAATCCGTGAGAGATCCACACACTCCACACAGGCCAGGACTGTAGGGAAGACAGAGGGAAGACTCAACAGAAGGGGCATTAACATGGCAAACATCACAATGTCTGCAGCCCTAGGAAGAGTCAAAGCCCCCCAGAGATCAGAATCAGCGACAGCAAAGGAAAATTTTAGTGGCCTCTCTGGAATATTTTGGCCATCTCAGGACTCTCCATGGAGGAAAGGGCATTTGATATTTATCATTGTCAGGGCTACCCAATCCAGGTAAGTGCTTCCTCAGGCTGCTGTGGAGGTGGGCAGCATGTGGATGCTCATGGTCATGGAACAGGCAGGCTGGGCAGCAGCCCAAGGATCATGCTCAAGCCTGACCTTGTACTTTGTGAAATTCCCCAACAACAGCTGTATTTCTCAGAGCTCCCTCCAATTCTTTTGGCCAAGGCCAGAGCAACAGCTGCAGTTTCTGCTGCCTGCATCAGCAATCAGACTCAATGGCTGAATTAGCCTTATTGGGTAGGAAAACATTTCTAGCCAGATGAGCGTTGGAACATAGAGCCTGATTACTGGGTACCAGTGACTATTGCTGGTTCCCTGGGCTTTCCTCGACCAATACATGCCCTATGTGGTAGCCATTAAAGCTGGTAACAGATATTTCTGAGAATGGACAAGAAAGTGTGGTTTATTTTGTCCCTGAAATACAATGCAAGTTACCTGTGTCATATCTAGCATGGAAACTTTAAGATAGTGTGTGATTTGCCACCTGCCCTTCTCCATGCCATAGGGACCGGTAACATTCTGGATGGTGGATTGTCTGTCAGCCTGAGACTGTTAATAAACATGATGCAGAGTACAGATGGCAATTGACTGAAGATGTACAGGTAGCCTCAGGGAGAAATTGCTTTAAGTGCCTGAGATTTTTAGAGTTGTTTGTTACTACAGCACAACCTCTCCTATCCTGACTGACATGTAGCATTTCTGCTTAAAACTCTTTAATGGCTTGCCTCACAACTATAATACAACTCCAAATCCTCAACCATGACCTATAAGATTCTGCATTATCTGGCTTTTGCCTCCTTCTTCTACCTCATCTTCTACTGGCCCTGGCTTGCCCACTTTGCTCCAGCCACAATGGCTGTCTACTGATTCTTTAAACATGTCATGTTCATTCCTGCCTCAAAGCCTTGGCACTTGCTGTTACCTCTACCTGTAACAATCTCTTCCCAGACCCTCAATGGCTGGCATCTTCTAGTCATTCAGATCCACTCAGATACCACCTCTTAGAGTGAACGTCCCTGACTATTCCGTGTAAAGTAGCCAAGTAACTCTATCGTACTCCACTCTTTTTTCTTTTCTTCCAAGCATTTATTATTTTCTGAAATGACTTAGTCATTTGCTGTGCCTGTCTCCTCCTCTAGAATATGAAACAGGGATGTTATATGATTACAGAACCTAGAACAGTGCCTAGTATATAGGAGGAGTTCAGTAAACATTTGATACGTGAGTGGATAAATATGCAAACAAGGAAAATCCATTGCCTCATGGATAAGATCCAAAGGAGAAGCTAAATGAATAGCATTCATTTTTACAAACAGACAACAACTTATCCCAGAACCCCAGGAATGTTAGCCCAACCCAGCCTCTGGCAGGGAGACTCAGCTCCAGTTTGGAGCACTGGCCATGTCCTCCTAGATTTAAGCCCTGGATTCACTGTGATAAATGACCTACACTCCTCACTGCATTTAATGGCAAACCCTGATCCAAGTGGAACTCTAGCCAGGTGGCTCATGGGACCCCTAGAATATGACTTCCAGATAGAACATAAAACCTGGACAAGCCATTGCTACTCCAAAGTCATTAACTCATAATCCCCAGAAAGGGTGCACTTCAGATGAAGGCAGAGGAGATAACTCGCTCCACAAACACTAATGGCTATGGTTAATCCTCATCTAGTGAAAGGCTCTTGCCATGCATCTGGAGAAGCTTCATCAATGTCAGCATGACGGTGCGATGCAAAGAGCGACAATCACCTTGGAGTGTGTCTGCTCAGCGGACATTGAGAGTTACGGATTATGTGGGTCCCTTGCTGGAGTTACCCTCCAGCAACTGGGAGCTGGCAGAGCCCCATGCAGTAGCCAGTTTAGCTCACCTGCCTGTTCTCAGTGTCCAGAGCAAGGTGGTCGTCACTGTGCCTGCAACTTTGGCACTGTGGCTTTGTTCTCAGTAGGAGTGTGGGAGGCTGTGTCCCTGCTCCTAAAAGAAAGAAGACGGGACTCTCGTGATTTTGCATTGAGTGGACAGTCCAAGATTCTGCCAGAAACAAGGGGTTGATCTAGCCTTCCAAGCTTGAGCTCTTCTAACTAACCCTCGGCCCCAACCTGCTCAACAGCTCTCTTTGCCTCCTGCCTTCTTCTAAGGAAGCAAGAAGGAAGGACACAAAGCCATTGACTGGGAACATCCTCCAGGTCTTAAAACTCAGAGGATGGCAGGGCTGGGGGTTTCCTCCAATGCTCACAAATTTACTGTCTCTCTTCTTGTGTCTACTTCTAAATTCTTCCCCTCAGCTACTTCTGGATGGTCAGAGCAGTGGTTCTCAAACAGCAATCCATGGACTGATGTCCATTTGTGGTTTAAAAAATTAAACAATGGCTAAGGAATAAGTTTTACATAAAGCTTAATGTATTCATTTTAAAGGTCTGTTTATTATGGGATTGTGTTCTTCTTTACTTGGAGAGTTTTTTTTTTTTTTTCTTTTAGACAAAATGGAGATGGTAGTTATTTATTTATTTTCCTGTACTCACCAAGACAAATAAATAGTTGGCAACCCCAAATAGAAGACCAAACTGGTCTCACAATTGTTATAATATTTACTCCACTATGAAATCCAAAAGCCTGCAAACATACTGGCCATAGAACATCCCCGTCTGCCTTTCCTGTTTCTACCTGGAGCCCATTACACTGAAATATTCTTTGTCACCCTTCCCAAGCTGCGTATCTAACAAATGACTCTCTTTCAGTTCTTCTGTCCTCACTAACTTGACTCTGGCCTCTTGACCCCTGGTCTCCACCTGGAACCTTCTTAGGTGTCTGCCTAATTCATTGGCCCACCTATACGGGGTCTTTTTTCTTCAACTCTTTTGGACCTATCTCTTCTTTTCCTTGTCATTGCCACCCCATGATTCAGGGACCTGTCACCTCACATTAGAATTTTAACATTGTCTCCACTGTTCCTCCGGGCCAGTATGTTTTCCAACCCACTTTAATCCACCACAGGCTGGTTTTAGCTTACAAACTGGAGGCCTTGGGCTATGCTCACTATGGAGCCTCAGGTACATAGAGGTGTGGTTTTCATTGTTATTTTCGGTTAACCTTTATATATATATTTTTGGAAGCCTAGCAACCCTGTGTGCACATTCTTGCACGTCAAAACTTATCTATTGTGGAGGCGGAGCCAAGATGGCGGAATAGACAGATGCTTCTGGCGAGCCCTCTTTACAACAAAAACCCCAAAAAACAAGTGAAATGAGCATATTTGTGACAAGCTGGGAGCCCTGAGCATCAAAGGCAAGCTTAGACAACAAACTGAGGGGCAGGGAGAGGAAGAGACCATTCAGAAGTGGAGAGGAGTTACCGGACCTGAATTGCGGGGAGCCATCAGGCACCATTCCTGGAGCAGCGGCAGCGGCGGCAGCGGAGGGCTGGTCCTAGTGTTTGGCTGCAGTTTTCTCAGGGAGAAGCAGCCAGCCACACAGCCTACTCACACCTCTGAAACCTGAGGAGAACAGCGTTCTCGGCAAAAGCTAAGTACTTGCACATATTTTACTGCGCCCCCCACCCCCCACGCCCCATCCCCAGCAGCTGAATCCCTGGGCCTGAGAGAGACCCTGGTGAGCAGCTAGAGCCATTCTCCTGGCCTGGGGGAAGGAAAAAATTTGCAAGTGGGGGGAAAAGATAATTTGCAAGCTTTGTTAACATGGGGAGCTCAGGACAGAAGCGACTCCCGTCTAAGCATAAAATATCCATGGACCTTGAGCACCTTTCCCTTCTGCATGGACTTGTGTGGGGCGATTTCAGGGCGATAGGCCCTTGTTGGCAAAAACCAACCATTTTAGCTGTGCGGTGGAGAGGTGGGTGTTTGACGTTTGACATTGCTTTGCCTATTAAACAAGGTCCTCCCCTACCTACATCAGGGACCTGAGGACTGGTAGCTCCACTCAGGTCACCCAGCCACCCATGACACCGGTCCAGAGATAACTGGTGCCTCCCAGTCCTTACAACCAAAAACTTTGGGTGCCCATGGTCCCTCTGCAGAACCCACCCACCAGCATGCTCTAGGGAACAGAGATGCATTTTCCTTAGAGATACTTGGGGGTCGGTTCTCAGCCCCCTGCCTTGTTCAGAGTATGACCCCCTGCTGCAATTAGATACCGGTAGATACTCCAATCACCCGTGCCCCTCTAAGACTGTAGGACAGAGCCTGTACCACACACTTGATATCAGCTACCTAGAAACCTGAGCTCAATTCATACAAGAAAACTGAATGGACTCCTAGACTGACATACCTGATAACAGCTCTAGCCAGTTGGGGACAGGACACCAGAGCTACAAAGGTGAAAATAATCAAGCTAGCTCACTCAAGCAACCAGTAGGGGTATACCAAAACAAAACAAAGCAAGCAGCTATGACACAGTAAGCAAGCATAAACTAATACAATAACTTCTAGATGGCTCAGAGACAACAGTCAATATCAAGTCACATAAAGAAACAGACCATGATCACCTCAACAGGCTCTCAAAACAAAGAATCCAGGGATCTTCTAGATGAAAGTGCATTCCTGGAATTACCAGATGCAGAATACAAAAGTTTAATATACAGAACCCTTCAAGACATCAGGAAGGAAATGAGGCAATATGCAGAAGCCAGGGAACACGAAGATAAAGCAACTGAAGAAATTAGAAAGATTATTCAGGAACATAATGAAAAGTTTAATAAGCTGGAAAAAATCCATAGACAGACAGTAATCAGAAATTCAGAAGATTAACAATGAAATTACAGAATTAGACAACTCAATACAAAGTCAGAGGAACAAAATTGAGCAAGTAGAAGCTAGAATTTCTGAACTTGAAGATAAATCACTTGGCACTAATGTATTTGAAGAAAAATCAGATAAATGAATTAAAAAAAATGAAGAAAACTTAAGAATCATGTGGGACTCTATTAAGAGAAATAACCTAGGAGTGATTGGAGTACCAGAACAGGGAGTGATAACAGAAAATACAGAGAAAATTGTTGAAGATTTGTTGGCAGAAAACTTCTCTGATATTGTGAAAGATGAGAAGATATCTATCCAAGATGCTCATCAAACTCCACATAAGGTACACCTTTAAAAAAAGTCACCAAGACGTATTATAATCAAACTGGCCAAAGCCAAAGATAAAGAGAATTACAAGAGCAGCAAGGGATAAATGAAAAGTCACCTACAAAGGCGAGCCAATAAGAATAACCTCGGACTACTCGGCAGAAATAATGCAGGCAAGAAGGCAATGGGATGACATATTTAAAAAATTGAAGGAACAAAATTGCCTGCCAAGAATCATATATCCATCAAAACTGTCTCTTAAATATGAAGGTGAAATTAAGACATTTCCAGATAAACACAAGTTGAGGGAATTCATAAAAAGAAAACCAAAACTACAAGAAATATTAAAGGGAGTTCTTTGGTTAGAAAATCAATAATATCAGGTATCAACCTGAGACTAGAACACTGGGCAGAGCAACCAGAAGTCAACTCAGATGGGGAAATCCAAAAAACAAAGCAAGGTTTAAAAAAAAAAAAAAAAAAGCTCCAAACAGGGTAACGGTGATGTTATTATATAAAAGAAGACAACATTAAAATAATAAAGAGGGACTAAGAAATGTAATCATACACCTTCCATATGGAGAGGAAGATACGGCGATAGAAAGAAATAAAAGTTAGTTTTAAATTTAGAAAAATAGGGGTAAATAATAAGGTAACCACAAAGGAGACAAAGTATCCTACTCATCAAAATAAAACACAAGGGAAAAATACAGACTCAGCAGAAACAAAATCAACAACAACAAATATAAGGAAAGGACAATATATAAAGAAGATCTACTCAGCACATAAAATCAAGTGGGAAAAAGAAACTGGCAACAATACACAAAAAAAGACATCAAAATGATAGCACTAAATTCATACCTATCCATAATTACCCTGAATGTAAATGAACTAAATGCACCAATAAAGAGACAGAGAGTGGCAGAATGGATTGGAAAACAAGATCCATGTATATGCTGCCTACAAGGGACACACCTTAGAGACAAAAACAAACTAAAACTCGAGAGGCGGGGCCAAGATGGCGGACTAGGTGGATGCTACCGCGGATCCCTCTTGCAACAAAGACTCGGAAAAACAAGTGAATCGATCACATATATAACAATCTACGAACTCTGAACAACAAACACAGACTTAGAGACGGAGAACAAACAAATACGGGCAGACAGTGATCGTTTTCAGAACTAAGAGCTAGCGTACCAGGCTGGGGCAGAGCCCAGGGGGGCAGACGGCACAGACAAGGGGCCCAGCCCTATCCCCCTCCGAACCCATCCTGGGAGGAAGTCTAGCTGGTTGGCTCGGGCGGCGTAGCGGCGCAGCTGGTGGGAGAAACACCTGGGAGGCAGTGACAGATCTTGGAGCGGGGAGAGCAGCGTCCCAGCCAGGGAGCCGTCCCGCTGGGGGTTTGGTGGGAGTCGGGCGAGGCGCGAGCGTGGGGATCACCTATATTTCCCTAAAACGACCCCGGGGGGGGCGCCCATATGTTCGTGAGGGCCATGTCCACCCAGTTCGCGCGAGCCGTGCGGTGCACCAGAGGGAGAAATCCCCGGGAGGAAGTGACTGGTCTCGGAGCGGGGAGAGCAGCTTCCCAGCTGGGGAGCCGTCCCGCTGGGATCTTGGCGAGAGTGGGTGGGGTGTGAGTGCATTCCCCTGAATAGACCCCGGGGGCGGGCCCAGCTGTCCGTGAGGGCCACGCCCACCCAGTTCGCGCGAGCCGTGCGGCGCACCGGAGGGAGAAATCCCCGGGAGGAAGTGACTGATCTTGGAGCGGGGAGAGTAGCGTCCCAGCTGGGGAGCCGTCCTGCCGGGATTATGGCAGACGGGGGCGGAGCGTGAACACGGGGATCAGCTCTATATTCTGTGGTGCTACACGCCTAGCTCTCTGATCCCTCCCCCACCCTCCCCAGGCGGCTCCATTAACATCCGAATACCCTGAGCCAGAAGGAGAATTCAGATAGGGATCTGACTGCATTTTTTTTTAGCTGATTACCTGGAAAATCTAGTTTCCCAGTGATGGCTCGGAGAGAGCAGTCCATATCAAACCACATAAAGAAACAGACCATGACAGCTTCTCCAACCCCCCAAACAAAAGAATCAAAATCTTTCCCAAATGAAGATACAATCTTGGAATTATCAGATACAGAATATAAAAAACTAATTTACAGAATGCTTCAAGATATCACAAATGAAATTAGGATAAATACAGAAAAAGCCAAGGAACACACTGATAAAACTGTTGAAGAACTCAAAAAGGTTATTCAAGAACATAGTGGAAAAATTAATAAGTTGCAAGAATCCATAGAGAGACAGCATGTAGAAATCCAAAAGATTAACAATAAAATTACAGAATTAGACAACGCAATAGAAAGTCAGAGGAGCAGACTCGAGCAATTAGAATGTAGACTGGAACTTCTGGAGGACCAGGGAATCAACTCCAACATAGCTGAAAAAAAATCAGATAAAAGAATTAAAAAAAAATGAAGAAACCCTAAGAATCATGTGGGACTCTATCAAGAAGGATAACTTCAGAGTGATTGGAGTCCCAGAACAGGGAGGGGGGACAGAAAATAGTTGAAGAACTCCTGACACAAAACTTCCCTGACATCATGAAAGACGAAAGGATATCTATCCAAGATGCTCATCGAACCCCATTTAAGACTGATCCAAAAAGAAAAACACCAAGACATATTATCATCAAACTTGCCAAAACCAAAGACAAACAGAAAATTTTAAAAGCAGCCAGGGAGAAAAGAAAGGTTTCCTTCAAGGAAGAATCAATAAGAATAAGTTCAGACTACTCAGCAGAAACCATGCAAGCAAGAAGGGAATGGGACGACGTATACAGAGCACTGAAGGAGAAAAACTGCCAACCAAGGATCATATATCCAGCAAAACTCTCTCTGAAATATAAAGGAGAAATTAAGATATTTACAGATAAACACAGGTTTAGAGAATTTGCAAAAACTAAACCAAGACTGCAAGAAATGCTTAAGGAGATTGTTTGGCCTGATGACCAATAATATCAGGTACCAGCACAATACAAGGTCACAAAACAGAACATCCTGATATCAACGCAACTCAAATAGGGAAAGCACAAAAACAAACAAAGATTAATTCTAAAAAATAAATAAATAAACAAAATAATACACATAACAGGAAATCATGGAAATCAATAGATAAACGATCACAATAATCAAAAAGAGGGACTAAATATAGGAGGCATAGAACTGCCATATGGAGAGTGATACAAGGCGATATAGAATGATACAAGTTAGGTTTTTACTTAGAAAAATAGGGGTAAATAATAAGGTAACCACAAAAAGGAATACCAATTCCATAACTCAAGAAAAACGTAACGACTCAACAAACATAAAGTTGAACATTATGAAAATGAGGATCTCACAATCTACTAAGAAAAAAGTCTCAGCACAAAAAAGTATGTGGAAAAATGAAAAGGCCAACAACACACATGAAAAGGCATCAAAATGACAGCACTAAAAACTTATTTATCTATAATTACGCTGAATGTAAATGGACTAAATGCACCAATAAAGAGACAGAGAGTCACGGCCTGGATAAAGAAACACGATCCATCTATATGCTGCCTACAAGAGACACACCTTAGACTTAGAGACACAAACAAACTAAAACTCAAAGGATGGAAAAAAATATATCAAGCAAATAATAAGCAAAAAAGAAGAGGAGTAGCAATATTAATTTCTGACAAAATAGACTTTAGACTTAAATCCGCCACAAAGGATAAAGAAGGACACTATATAATGATAAAAGGGACAATTGATCAGGAAGATATAACCATATTAAATATTTACGCACCCAATGACAGGGCTGCAAGATACATAAATCAAATTTTAACAGAATTGAAAAGTGAGATAGACAGCTCCACATTTATAGTAGGGGACTTTAACACATCACTTTCAGAGAAGGACAGGACATCCAGTAAGAAGCTCAATAGAGACACGGAAGACCTACTTACAACAATCAACCAACTTGACCTCATAGACTTATACAGAACTCTCCACCCAACTGCTGCAAAATATACTTTTTTTTCTAGTGCACATGGAACATTCTCTAGAATAGACCACATATTAGGTCACAAAACAAATCTTGGTAGAATCCAAAACATCGAAATATTACAAAGCATCTTCTCAGACCACAAGGCAATGAAGCTAGAAATCAATAACAGAAAAACTAGGGAAAAGAAATCAAATACTTGGAAAATGAACAATACCCTCCTGAAAAAAGACTGGGTTATAGAAGACATCAAGGAGGGAATAAGGAAATTCTTAGAAAGCAACGAGAATGAAAATACTTCCTATCAAAACCTCTGGGACACAGCAAAAGCAGTGCTCAGAGGCCAATTTATATCGATAAATGCACGCATACAAAAAGAAGAAAGAGACAAAATCAGAGAACTGTCCCGACAACTTGAACAAATAGAAAGTGAGCAACCAAAGAACCCATCAGGCACCAGAACAAAACAAATAATAAAAATTAGAGCTGAACTAAATGAATTAGAGAACAGAAAAACAATTGAAAGAATTAACAAAGCCAAAAGCTGGTTCTTTGAAAAAATTAACAAAATTGATAAACCATTGGCTAGACTGACTAAAGAAAAACAGGAAAGGAAACAAATAACCCGAATAAGAAACGAGAAGGACCACATCACAACAGAGCCAAATGAATTTAAAAGAATCATTTCGGATTACTACGTAAAAATGTACTCTAACAAATTTGAAAACCTAGAAGAAATGGATAAATTCTTAGAAAAATACTACCTACCTAAACTAACACATTCAGAAGTAGAACAACTAAATAGACCCATAACAAAAAAAGAGATTGAAACGGTAATCAAAAAACTCCCAACAAAAAAAAGTCCTGGCCCAGACGGCTTCACTGCAGAGTTCTACCAAACCTTCAGAGAAGACTTAACACCACTTCTACTGAAGGTATTTCAAAGCATAGAACAAGACGGAATACTACCCAACTCAATTCTGTGAAGCTACCATCTCCCTGATACCAAAACCAGGTAAAGACATTACAAAAAAAGAAAATTTTAGACCTATATCCCTCATGAACATTGATGCAAAAATCCTCAACAAAATTCTAGCCAATAGAATCCAACAACACATCAAAAAAAATAATTCACCCTGATCAAGTGGGATTTATACCAGGTATGCAAGGCTGGTTTAATATCAGAAAAACCATTAATGTAATCCATCACATAAATAAAACAAAAGATAAAAACCACATGATCTTATCAATTGATGCAGAAAAGGCATCTGACAAAGTTCAACACCCATTTATGATAAAAACTCTTACCAAAATAGGAATTGAAGGAAAATTCCTCAACATAATAAAGGGCATCTATGCAAAGCCAACAGCCAATATCACTCTAAATGGAGAGAACCTGGAAGCATTTCCCCTGAGAACGGGAACCAGACAAGGATGCCCTTTATCACCGCTCTTATTCAACATCGTACTTGAAGTCCTAGCCAGGGCAATTAGGCTAGACAAAGAAATAAAGGGTATACAGATTGGCAAGGAGGAAGTAAAGCTATCACTATTTGCAGACGACATGATCGTATACATGGAAAACCCTAAGGAATCCTCCAGAAAACTACTGAAACTAATAGAAGAGTTTGGAAGAGTCTCAGGTTATAAAATAAACATACAAAAATCACTTGGATTCCTCTACATCAACAAAAAGAACACCGAAGAGGAAATAACCAAATCAATACCATTCACAGTAGCCCCCAAGAAGATAAAATACTTAAGAATAAATCTTACCAAGGATGTAAAAGACCTATACAAAGAAAACTATAAAACTCTGCTACAGGAAATTCAAAAGGACATACTTAAGTGGAAGAACATACCCTGCTCATGGATAGGAAGACTTAACATAGTAAAAATGTCTATTCTACCAAAAGCCATCTATACATATAACGCACTTCCAATCCAAATACCAATGTCATATTTTAAGGGGATAGAGAAACAAATCACTAATTTCATATGGAAGGGAAAGAACCCCCAGATAAGCAAAGCATTACTGAAAAAGAAGAAGAAAGTGGGAGGCCTCACTCTACCTGATTTCAGAACCTATTATACAGCTACAGTAGTCAAAACAGCCTGGTACTGGTACAACAACAGGCACATAGACCAATGGAACAGAATTGAGAACCCAGATATAAATCCATCCACGTATGAGCAGCTGATATTTGACAAAGGACCAGTGTCAGTCAATTGGGGAAATGATAGTCTTTTTAACAAATGGTGCTGGCATAACTGGATATCCATTTGCAAAAGAATGAAACAGGACCCATACCTCACACCATGCACAAAAACTAACTCCAAGTGGATCAAAGACCTAAACATAAAGACTAAAACGATAAAGATCATGGAAAAAAAAAATAGGGACAACCCTAGGAGCCCTAATACAGGGCATAAACAGAATATAAAACATTACCAAAAATGATGAAGAGAAACCAGATAACCGGGAGCTCCTAAAAATCAAACACCTATGCTCATCTAAAGACTTCACCAAAAGAGTAAAAAGACCACCTACAGACTGGGAAAGAATTTTCAGCTATGACATCTCAGACCAGCGCCTGATCTCTAAAATCTACATGATTCTGTCAAAACTCAACCACAAAAAGACAAGCAACCCAATCAAGAAGTGGGCAAAGGATATGAACACACATTTCACTAAAGAAGATATTCAGGCAGCCAACAGATACATGAGAAAATGCTCTCGATCATTAGCCATTAGAGAAATGCAAATTAAAACTACGATGAGATTCCATCTCACACCAACTAGACTGGCATTAATCCAAAAAACACAAAATAATAAATGTTGGAGAGGCTGCGGAGAGATTGGAACTCTCATACACTGCTGGTGGGATTGTAAAATGGTACAACCACTTTGGAAATCCATCTGGCGTTATCTTAAACAGTTAGAAATAGAACTACCATACAACCCAGAAATCCCACTCCTCAGAATATACCCTAGAGATACAAGAGCCTTCACACAAACAGACATATGCACACCATGTTTATTGCAGCTCTGTTTACAATAGCAAAACGCTGGAAGCAACCAAGATGTCCGTCAACGGATGAATGGGTAAATAAATTGTGGTATATTCACACAATGGAATACTACGCATCGATAAAGAAGAGCGACGAATCTCTGAAACATTTCATAACATGGAGGAATCTGGAAGACATTATGCTGAGCAAAATGAGTCAGAGGCAAAAGGACAAATATTGTATAAGACCACTATTATAAGATCTTGAGAAATAGAAAAAACGGAGAAGAACACATACTTATGTGGTTACAAAGGGGGGAGGGAGGGAGGGAGGGAGGGAGAGGGTTTTTTATTGATCAATCAGTAGATAAGAACTGCTTTGGGTGAAGGGAAAGACAACACACAATACAAGGAAGGTCAGCCTAATTGGACTGGACTAAAAGCAAAGAGGTTTCCGGGATAAAATGAAAGCTTCAAAGGTCAGCGGAGCAGGGGCTGGGGTCTGGGGAACATGGTTTGAGGAGACTTCTAAGTCAACGGGCAAAATAATTCTATTATGAAAACATTCTGCATCCCACTTTGAATTGTGGCGCCTGGGGTCCTAAAGGCCAACAAGCTGCCATCTAAGATACATCAACTGGTCTCAACCCACCTGGAGCAAAGGCAAAGGAAGAACACCAAGGCCACATGACAACCAAGAACCCAAGAGACAGAAAGGGCCACATGAACCAGAGACCTACATTATTCTGAGACCAGAAGAACTAGTTGGTGCCCGGCCACAATCGATGTCTGCCCTGCTAGGGAGCACAACAGACAACTCCTGAGGGAGCAGGAGACCAATGGGATGCAGACCCCAAATTCTCATAAAAAGACCATACGTAATGATATGAATGTGACTAGAGGAATCCCAGAGACAATGCTCCCCAGAACTTCTGATGGCACAGGACAGGAACCATCCCCGAAGACAACTCATCAGGCATGAAAAGGACTGGTCAGTGGGGGGGAGAGAGATGCTGATGAAGAGCGAGCCAATTAAATTAGGTGGACACTGGAGAGTGTGTTGGCAACTCTTGACTGGAGGGGGGATGGGAAGATAGAGAGAGAGGGAAGATGGCAAAATTGGCACGAAACGAGAGACTGAAAGGGCTGACTCAATAGAGGGAGAGCAAATGGGAGAAGGGAGTATGATGTATGTAAACCTACATGTGACAGACTGATTGGAATGGTAAATGTTCACTTGAAGCTTAATAAAAATTAATTAAAAAAAAAAAAAAAACTAAAACTCAAAGGATGGAAAAAAAATATATCAAGCAAACAACAATCAAAAAAGAGCAAGAGTGGCAATATTAATTTCTGACAAAATAGACTATAAAGTTAAATCCATCAGAAAGGATAAGGAAGGACAGTACATAAAGATTAAAGGGACAATACACCAAGAAGATATAAACATATTAAACATTTATGCACCTGATGACAAGGCCGCAAGATACATAAAACAAACTCTATCAGCATTGAAAAGAGAGATAGACAGCTCCACAATAATAGTAGGAGACTTTAACACACCACTTTCAGTGAAGGACAGGACATCCAGAAAGAAGCTCGATAAAGTAGTGGAAGATCTAAATGTCACAATCAACCAACTTGACCTCGTAGACATATACAGAACACTCCACCCAACAGCAACCACTTATACTTTCTTTTCTAGTGCACGTGGAACATTCTCTAGAATAGACCACATATTAAGTCGTAAAGGAAGCCTTAGCAGAATCCAAAACAGTGAAATATCACAAAGCATCTTCTCTGCCCATAAGGCCATAAAAGTGGAAATCAATACCAGGAAAAGCAGGGAAAAGAAATCCAACACTTGGAAACTGAACAATACCCTGCTCAAAAAAGACTGGATAGACGACATTAAGGATGGAATAAAGAAATTCAGAGAATCCAATGAGAATGAAAACACTTCCTACCAGAACCTTTGGGGCACAGCAAAAGCAGTGCTCAGAGGCCAATTTATATCAATAAGTGCATACATCCAAAAAGGAGAAAGGGCCAAAATGAAAGAATTATCCCTACAACTTGAAAAAATAGAAAAAGAGCAACAAAAGAAACCCACAGTCTCCAGCAGAAAGCAAACAATAAAAATTAGAGCCTGAACTAAATGAAATAGAAAACAGAAAAACAATGGAGACCAAAAGCTGGTTTTTTGAAAAAATCAACAAAATTGATAAATGATTGGCCAAACTGACAAAAGAAAAACAGGAGTGGAAGCAAATAACCTGAATAAGAAATGAGATGGGCGATATTACACAAGACCCAACCAAAATTAAAAGAATCATATCAGATTACTATGAAAAGCTATACTCAAACAAGCTTGAAAACCTAGAAGAAATGGATGAATTCCTAGAAACACATTACCTACCTAAACTAACACAAACAGAGGTAGAACAACTAAATAGACCCATAACAAAAGAAGAGATTGAAAAGGTAATCAAAAAACTCCCAACAAAAAAAAAGCCCTGGTCTGGAGGGCTTCACTGCAGAGTTCTACCAAACTTTCAAAGAAGAGTTAACACCACTACTACTAAAGATATTTGAGAGCATAGAAAAGGATGGAATACTACCAAACTCATTCTATGAAGCCACCATATCCCTGATACAAAAACCAGGTAAAGATACCACAAGAAAAGAAATTTATAGACCTATATCCCTCATGAATGTAGATGCAAAAATCCTCAACAAAATTCTAGCCAATACAATTCAACAACATATCAAAAAAATAATTCACCATGACCAAGTGGGATTCATACCGGGTATGCAGGGATGCTTCAACATTAGAAAAACAATTAATGTAATCCACCACATAAATAAAACAAATCACAAGAATCACATGATTTTATCAATTGATGCAGAAAAGGCATTTGACAAAGTTCAACACTCATTCATCATAAAAAAACTCTCAGCAAAATAGGAATAGAAGGAAAATTTCTCAACATAATAAAGGGTATTTATATAAAGCCAACAGACGACATCACCCTAAATGGAGAGAGCCTGAAAACATTCCCATTGAGACCGGGAACCAGACAAGGGTGTCCTTTATCACCACTCTTATCCGACATTGTGCTGGAAGTCCTAGTCAGAGCAATTAGGCTAGATAAAGAAACAAAGGGCATCCAGATTGGCAAGGAAGAAGTCAAAGTATCTCTATTTGCAGATGACATGACCTTATACACAGAAAACCCTAAGGAATCCTCCAGAAAACTACTGAAACCAATAGTAGAGTTCAGCAGAGTATCGGGGTACAAGATAAACATACAAAAACCAGTTGGATTCCTCTACACCAACAAAAAGAACATCGAAGAGGAAATCATCAAATCAATGCCATTTACAGTAGCCCCCAAGAAGATAAAATACTTAGGAATAAATCTTACCAGAGATGTAAAAGACTTACACAAAGAAAACTACAGTACACTTCAGCAAGTAACCAAAAGAGACATAAGTGGAAGAGCATACCTTGCTCGTGTATAGGAAGACTTAACATCATAAAAATGTCTGTTCTACCAAAAGTGATCTATACATTTAATGCAATTCTGATCCAAATCCCAACAACATTCTTTAATGAGATGGAGAAACAAATCACCAACTTCCTATGGAAGGGAAAGAGGCCCCAGATAAATAAGGCATTACTGAAAAAGAAGAACAAAGTGGGAGGCCTTACTTTACCTGATTTTAGAACCTATTATACCGCCACAGTGGCCAAAACAGCCTGGTACTGGTACAACAACAGACACATGGACCAAAGGAACAGAATTGAGAATCCAGACATAAATCCATCCACATATGAGCAGTTGATATTTGACAAAGGCCCCAAAACAGTTAAATGAGGAAAAGACAGTCTTTTTAACAAATGGTGCTGGCATAACTGGATACCCATCTGCAAAAAAAATGAAACAAGGCCCATACCTCACTCCATGCACAAAAACTAACTCAAAATGGAGCAAAGACCTAAATATAAAATCTAAAAAGATGAAGTTCATGGAAGAAAAATTAGGGACAAATTTAGGAGCCCTAATACATGGCATAAACAGTGCACAAAACATTATAAAGAATGTAGACGAAAAACTAGATAACTGGGAGCTCCTAAAAATCAAACACCTATGCCCATCCAAAGACTTCACCAAAAGAGTAAAAAGACTACCTACACATTGGGAAAGAGTTTTTAGCTATGACATTTCTGATCAGTGTCTGATCTCTAAAATCTACATGATAGTGTAAAAACTCAACTGCAAAAAGGCAAATAACCCAATTAAAAAATGGGCAAAAGATATGAATAGACACTTCACTAAAGAAGACATTCAGGTAGGTAACAGATATATGAGGAAATGTTCACGATCATTAGCCGTTAGAGAAATGCAGATCAAAACTACAATGAGATTTCATCTCACTCCAACAAGGCTGACATTAATCCAAGAAACACAAACTAATAAATGTTGGAGAGGCTGTGGAGAGATTGGAACACTTCTACACTGCTGGTGGGAATGTCAAATGGTACAACCACTTTGGAAATCGATTTGGCGCTTCCTTAAAAAGCTAGAAATAGAACTACCAAGGATCCAGCAATCCCACTCCCATTTCTCTAGGATGGAATATATCCTAGAGAAATAAGAGCCTTTACACAAACAGATATATGCACACCCATGTTTATTGCTGCACTGTTTACAATAGCAAAAAGATGGAAGCAACCAAGGTGTCCATCAATGGATGAATGGATAAATAAATTATAGTATATTCACACAATGGAATACTACGCATCGATAAAGAACAGTGAGGAATCTGTGAAACATTTCATAACATGGAGGAACCTGGAAGGCATTATGCTGAGTGAAATGAGTCAGTTGCAAAAGGACAAATATTGTACAAGACCACTATTATAAGAACTTGAGAAGTAGTTTAAACTGAGCAGAAAACATTCTTTTGTGGTTATGAGACAGGGGAGGGAGCGAGGGTGGGAGAAGGGCATTCACTACTTAGATAGTAGATAAGAACTACTTTAGGTGAAGGGAAAGACAGCACACAATACAGGGGAAGTCAGCACAATTGGTCTAAACCAAAAGCAAAGAAGTTTCCTGAATAAACTGAATGCTTCGAAGGCCAGCGTAGCAGGGGCAGGGATCTGGGGACCATGGTTTCAGAGGACATCTAAGTCAGTTGGCATAATAAAATCTATTAAGAAAACATTCTGCATCCCACTTGGAAGAGTGGCGTCTGGGGTCTTAAACACTAGCAAGCAGTCATTCAAGATGCATCAATTGGTCTCAACCCACCTGGCTCAAAGGAGAATGAAGAACATCAAGGACACAAGGCGATTACGAGCCCAAGAGACAGAAAGTGCCACATGAACCAGCGACTACATCATCCTGAGACCAGAAGAACTAAATGGTGCCCGGCTACAACCGATGACTGCCCTTACAAGGTACACAACAGAGAGTTCCTGAGGGAGCAGGAGAGCAGTGGGAATCAGACCCCAAATTCTCATAAGACCAGACTTAATGGTCTCACTGAGGCTAGTAGGACCCCAGTGGTCATGGCCTCCAGACCTTCTGTTGCCCCCGGACAGGAACCATTCCCGAAGCCAACTCTGCAGACATGGATTGGACTGGACAATGGTTTGGAGAGGGATGCTGGTGAGGAGTGAACTTCTTGGATCAGGTGGACACTTGAGACTATGTTGGCATCTCCTGCCTGGAGGGGGGATGAGAGGGTGGAGGGGGTTAGGAGCTGGCGAAATGGACACAAAAAGAGAGATGGGAGGGAGTGAGTGGACTGTCTCATTAGGGGGAGAGTAATTGGGAGTGTGTAGCAAGGTGTATACGGGTTTTTGTGTGAGAGACTGACTTGATTTGTAAACTTTCACTTAAAGCACAATAAAAATCACAAAAACAAACAAACAAAATTATCTATTGTGCTATGTACCCAAAAGAACTCAAAGAAGAAGTGCAAACTGAAACCTGTTCACCAATGTCCACTGCAGCAACATTCACTGTAGCCGAAACATGGAAACAACCTAAGTGTCCATTAGCAGATTAGGGCATACACAAAATTTGGTACACAGTGGAATATAACTCAGCCATAAAGAGAAATGAAGTCCTGATACATGCTACAATGTGGATGAACCTTGAAAACACACTGAGTGACATCAGTCAGTCATAAAAGGAGAAGGACTGTTTCATCCTACTACATGAAATAGGCAAATGAACAGAGAACAAAGCTTTTTCATGGTTTCCAGGGGTAAGAGGTAGGAGGAAAGGGGAGTCCTTGCTCAAGGGACCCTGAGTTTCTGCTAATGGTGTTGGAATGATTTGGAAAACGATAGTGGTGATGGTTGTACAGCATGATGAACTTAATCAACGTCACTGAATTGTACATGTTAAAATGGTTGAATGGGCAAATGTTTTGTTGCATATATTTAACCACAATAAAAATAATTTTTAAAAGTATCTGTTGTAGGAAAGGCTTCCCCTTTTAGATGGCTGGTTCGCTCCATGTCGTCCAAGTCCTGTACCCTGTACTCCCTGCTGTTTTACACTTGGCCTTCTTTGGTCCTGTGCGTTCCCTCCCTATTGCCTGTACGAAGTTGGGCTTGCAGCCTCCACATCTTCAAGGACTCTAAGCTCCTAGATTCTGCTCAGAACTGAGGGAAAGCTATAAAGTTAGGAGGCTGCATCTGGAATTCCACTGTGGTTTAGGGAACCACACTAGCTCTATGCCTTGGCTTCCAAGTCTGTGCAATGGGAATATCATCTTTGCCTCTGAAGTACGATGAAACGAAATAAAGAAGCACTTTTTTTTTTTTTTTTTAATGTTTTGAGCTCCTTAGAGTGCAGGTAACATAAAAATTCAAGGTGTTATTATTAGAGAGTAAGAAATTTTGTTCTCTGCTAATTAAACTCACACCTTAGCACTTTCTACATGGGGAGAAGGCAGCATGACAGCCTGACATGCTACCAAGGAGGAAGAGTTCTGCACACAAGCAGAGACAGGCTGCCTTCTGGCCACTGTGCCCAGTGTGATGTGTGTGTAAATTTGCCTGCCCACCTCTGCCTCCCAGCCAGACAGGACTCCAATGTTTGCAAGAGGCTGATGGAGCTCCAGCTCTGCATCGAGCATTGACTGTTCTCGGCACGCATGTTCAGAAGTTGTCAAGTTGAGGTCAGGCAGGTGAAGATTTAGTAAGGCAGCCAACAAAGTTTCACCGCCACTGCGTTGCTACCACTTATGGAAATGCCTGCAGGATGCATGCGAGAAAACAGATATTTCTTCTGAGATGGCTTCAGCACCCCTTGAGGGATGCGGACATTAAGTCTTCCTCCACCACCAGGAGGCTGCTGACAGGGCTGGCTCTGAGGACTTGGTAGGGGGCCACTGAGGGACAGTGGGCGCCAGCTCTATTGATATGATGGCCCTATTAGAAGGGATAACTGAGGGAGAAAACACCATTTTCTCCCCTTCTTTTTCCAGGGCCAAAGAAGAGACTCTCCATGGAAGGTAATGGAGCTGTCACCAAGGAGAGAGAAGTGGAAATTCACAGTTCTCTGGTGAGGCAGAGACATCTGTGTTATTGCACCCTAAGCCAATAGTTTTTAAAACAAAGTCATAAAACAAACTACTGTATATAAGAGAGGTGGAAGCTGTGCAGGGCTCCCCTCTACCCTGCAGATTTCTGAAAAGAAACAAACCTTAAAAAAAAAAAAAAGAAGCAAGGTGTTGATGACTGGCTGCAGGACACAGGCTCTGGGAGAGGACGGGGGAGAAGAGAGGCCCCGGGGCTTTGGAGCGTCCCTGGAGCGCTGCTTCTTCCCCTTTAGAAGGATGAGCCCTGATTGTACTACAGGACAGCAAGGCAAAGCCGTGTCTGAGAGGAGGCACAGAGGCACCCGGGCCACAGGAACAGGAAAGGTGCAAAGCCTTGCTGTCTCTGTGAACACAAGCCCAGGAGGGGTGACGATAGGTGCGCTCTTGGAGCTGAGATTGATGGGACACACACATCTTGCCAAGCACCCGTGCCCACATACAGCCTCACTAACATCAACCCACTCAATTTCCATATCACCTGGGAGGAATCACCGTCCCATTTCTCAAATGAAGAACAATCCCCTACTTGGCCGACGTCACCACCTGGTCTTCTGACTCTAAATCCAGTGCCTTTTTGTTGTTACTATTGTTTTAATTTTTTTTTTTTTTTAACACCTCCTTTCTGTTTCTTCTCTGTCAAGATAGTTCAGTCTGCCCATTTTAAAGCCAGCTTCCCTCCAGGGCATGATGACAGGGCACCAACCTATTCATACCAAACGCTTAGAAAACCCTGTGTTGGATGTTGGTTTACACCGTAGATCAGCAGATGCCTGCTAAGCTCTTATCAACAACCTATTGGCAAAGTGTTTCACAGAAGGCTTGACTGTGAAGACTTCAGCAAATAGGCAAACTATCCTCATGGCGAGTTGTCTTCTTTGTTCCTTACACTGGGGTACGGTTTGGGCTTTAGAATCACAGAGCTCAGAGCTGGAAGGAGCCTTAACCCAACCTCCAATCATCGTTAAGGTTCTGCTCCCAGACTTCCTAACAGCTGATAATCCAGGCTCCGTGTCCTAGAGAGGGAACGCAGCCTGCCCTACTGACAGACCCTAGGAAGGATACTGGCCTCTCTTTTATACCAGATAAGCCTAACCTACGTGCATTGGGTTGAGGTGAACACTCAAGGCTGGTCAATCCTTAGACTGGCCAGTGACTTCTGACCTAACATCAAAAGAGGAATGGAGCCAACATCCTTTCAGGAATGTTGTTGCTGTTAGGTACCTTCAAGTCAATTCCAACTCATGGTGACCCTATGTACGACAAAACGAAACACTGCCCCGTACTGCACTATCGTCACAATCACTATGCTTGAATCCATTGTTGCAGCCACTGTGTCAATTCATCTCATTGAGGGTCTTCCTCTTTTTCACTGACCCTCTACTCTACCAAGCATGGTGACCTTCTCCAGGGACTGATTCCTCCTGATAATATATATATGACATGTAGTCTCACCATCCTTGCTTCTAAGGAGCATTCTTGCTGTACCTCTTCCAAGACAGATTCAGGAATGGGAACTAATAAAAATGTCATAGGGCAGGGGCCAAGAACTGCTAGTTAGTAGGCTAATTTCAAGTAAGTAAGGCCAGTTAGAGCCAGAGCCACAGTGACAAGCCAAAAAGCAATATAACAGACATTTTGAGGAACAGAATCTTTGAGAAGGAAGTCAGCTAGACACAGGGTAGTTGGCAGCAGAGTAGCACAGGGCGGCCAGTTCATGCAGAGATGAATCATCAAGGTCTCTAAGGTGGCCTGGACCCCAGCCTGAGCCAGCATGAGCAGGGCAGGGCCACTGCACACAGCTACCTAGGCTATGTGCACGGCGTAGACACCTCCACTAGTGGTGATGCCAAAGTAGCTTCTGCATGGGATAGGGCTCTGGGTGATACATCAGGGGGCTGTGTTTGAGCCCCAGTTCTGCTTCTAGCTGGATGGCCAACGGTGAGGCCCATCCTTTCTCAGGACTCAGTGCTCCCCATTTGTGAAACAGAATAACAATACCAACCTCACCTACCTCAGACATTTCTCAAGAAGAAAAGAGATTGTAGCCAGAAAATTATCTGTGAAGTGACCACAGAAGGTGGAGTCAGCAGTCGACACAAGAAATAAGTGGGGTCAGTCACCTGGGGTCATAGTGGACACAGCTTATAGGATACAAGTTTTTTCTCCAGCCTCAGAACAAGTAATGTTTAGACATTGAGGTGCCCACTGAGATGGCCCTTACTCAGCAGGTACACTCATTCTCCAGGTGCTGTGGCTTTAAGGGCTCACAGCTGCCCCTTCTCTGGAGAATTGCCTTCCACTAACAGAAGCTACCTTCCTGGGAAGCTGTGCCCCCATGTCCCCTCAGCAGGGTAGCCCACAGCCAATGACTTGCTGATATGGCGACATAGAAGTGGGCACAGTGGCCTCAAGTTGTGGTTTATGCTCCAGAGCCCTCTCCCCCTGGATCAGGCCAAGTCTAGACTTTATTGGGGACCATGGGTTGGACTCTTTCTCCTGCCTTGTCCTGCTTCCATCCGTCTCTGACCATCTTCAGCTAAGAATACGCCCTCAGGAATCACTTCCATAGTAATCCTTGGGTCAGGATTTGCTTCTAGAGACCCCAACTTACAGCAGCAGTGGACTGAGAATGCAGAGTGTGAACATGCAGCTGAACCTTCACACCACAAGTGTCGTCCTCACTCTTCAGCCACTGTCTTGGTCATCTAGTGTAGCTATAACAGATACACCACAAGTGGATGGCTTCAACAAAGAGAAATTTATTCACTCACAGTCCAGTAGGCTACAAGTCCAAATTCAGGGCATTAGCTCCAGGGGAAGGCTTTCTCTCTCGGTCGGCTCTGGAGGAAGGTTCTTGTTATCAATCTTTCCTTGATCTAGGAGCTTCTCCAAGAAGGAACCTCAGGTCCAAAGGACACACTTTGCTCCTAGCACTGCTTTCTTGGTTGTATGTGGTCTCCATGTCTCTCTGCTCTTGCTTCTCTCTTTTATATTTCAAAAGACAGTGACTTAAGACACTATCTAATCTTATAGATCTCATCAGTATAGCTGCCACCAATCCATCTCATTACATCGTAGCGATAGGATTTACAACACATAAAGAAATCACACCAGATGACAAAATGGCAGGTAGTCATACAATGCTGGGAATCATGACCTAACGAAGTTGACAGATATTTCTGGAGGACACAATTCAATCTATGATAGCCACCGAACTCGGTGTCTTAATTTAATTTCCTAGGGCCTCATTAAAAAGCACCACAAAGTAGATGGCTTAGAAGTACAGAATTTATTTTCTCACAGTTCTGGAGGCTAGGAGCCTGAATTCAGGGCATCAGCAGGGCCATGCTCTCTGTCCACTCTAGGGGAAGATCCCTTCTTGTCTTTTCCATATTATGGTAGCCCCAGTCATTCTTTGGTGTTCCTTGCTGTATAAAGACATCTTAAAGTGGCCATCTTACCTCTATGTCTCTGTCTCTGTGTCTCTTGTCTTATTTTTATGAAGACCATGCTCATATTGGATTAGAGTCCAGCCTACTTCAATACGACCTCATGTTAACTAATAACAGGAAACTCTGGTGGCATAGTGGTTAAGTGCCATGGCTGCTAACCAAAGGGTCGGCAGTTTGAATCCTCCAGGTGCTCCTTGGAAACTCTGTGGGGCAGTTCTACTCTGTCCTATAGGGTCACTAGGAGTCGGAATCAACTCGACAGCATGGGCACTGGGTAACTAATAACATCTTCAGTGACCCTATTTCCAAACAAGGCCATGTTCACAGGTACTAGGGTTTAGGACTTCAACATATCTTAGTGCAGCACACAATTTAATACATAACACTGGAGGCAGAGGACCTGGGAAATAAACTCTGAGCCCTAGATTGCATGCAAGATTATTAAGGAGTGCCACAAACTAACAAGTAATAAAGTGAGGGCAGTGAGACTGAGCAGAGGGAATAGTTGAATTGGGGTACAGCCACAGCAAAAGGATCAGTCAATCTCACAGGGAGCTCTGAAGCTGGGATGGAGCTTCAGAATTGTCCCACGTTTGTAGCACTGTGTTATTGGATATGGGCTGTCCTGGGGCACATCCACCTGGGTAAGCAGAGCTTCTCCAGAGTCAAGTATTGCCAAGTATAAATGAGTCTGTTTGTATAATGAACATTTCCAGCCCACTGCTGTGTGCCTGGCCCCATGCAGGTGGATCAGGTTTGGTGTCTGCCCATGAGAGGTCAACACTCTGGAGAGGGTAGGGCAGGAAAGACAAGGCCAATCCCTTTTACTTACAATAAATCTGCGGGGTTGCCCAGGCCATTCTGCCCTACCCTTGGCTGAAGCCCTGAGGACTTACTTGCCTTTATACACACTGAAGGAATTCCTAGAAGCCAGCGACTGCTCTCGCTCAGCCCCATTGCAAAGGAATCATTTTTCAGTGTTTTTCTCATTTCCTACTTGTAGGAGTTTCTCTTAAACCCCTTAGTGAAGGGTTTTCTGAAGCAGTTAGGAAAGGAAAAAAAAAAAAAAAAATCTTTGCGATGTGTATTAGTAACATTTAATTAGCCTCGGATTACTTATTAAGTGGTGATTATTTCTATTATGTCTGTTACAGATGAATGGCTACATACTGTCTATGGTTTATGGGCCTAAAGTTCTCCACCGAGTGTCACAAATTCCTATTATGTCCCCAGCCCTGAGCTTTGCATTTGGAGTTTGAGCAAAGGCAAATCATTCCCTTCACACAGCCAGATGCTTCCCCATTGACTTGGCAATGAAGCAAGGCTTGGTCAGCCTTACTTCTGATGAGCACAGAGAACTCATTAACAGACCTTCTGGATGGGGTGCCTCAACTGGTGGGAGGAAATCAAGCCATCAAAATTAGATTCAACCCCTCCCAGGACACCATCCTGGAATGTGAGTGTAGTAAATGCAGGTCTCATGGGTGTCACATGGGTCTCATGGAAGGCCCTTAGAGATAGCATTCTTCAAACCCCTCATGTTACTGTTGGGAAAGAAGAGTTCCAGTAAGGAAATATAGCATGTCCACAGACTGTAACTAGAGCCCAGAGCCTTCTAGTTTTGTAGGAGGCACACTTGACTGACAGAAGACTGGACATCCATGCTACAGAAGGTCTTTTTTACCCAAATGTCTCATAAGACCTCTTTCCTTCTCCACAACCTCTTTCCCATGATGCCCTTTACAGAGGAGAATAGCTGAGGCTGGGTATCTGAAAAATGTGTTGTCAGCTCACTGTGTCAGCTTATTGCCTCCTCACTCATCAGAACCCCAAAGGTCAAGGGGTTCTGGATACATGGGTAGGTGGACTCCATACTCCTCAAGTCCTATGGTGCCTGAAAGCCCATCTGTAGTTTTTTTTTTTCTTTTGAGTAAAGCATACCCTCTTAAAGACATATACCTATCCCCAACATAAGTCACTAACTTTTTGGCATAAATGAGTTTTCCAATTCCCTTTATATAATGTGTTTTTAAGTTGTTAACCGTGATGATTAAGGTTGTGTGTCAACTTGGCTGGCCATGATTCTCAGAGGTTTGTCAGTTATGATGTTGTTTGACAGTTATGTAATGACATGATCACCTCCATGATGAGGGCTGATATAACGTGATCACCTCCATGATGGGATCTATTGTGAGTAACCACGCAGTTGAAAGGGAGTTTCTTTGGGGTTGTGGCCTGCATCCAGTACAGGTGGATTTTCTGGCAAGGCTCGCTGGCTTTTTGCTAGCTCTGGCTCCTATTCATCTGATCTCCAGTTCTTGGGACTTGAGCTAGCAGCTTGCCTGCCATTCTTGGGATTTGTCAGCCTCCAAAGTCTGGATCTTGGATTTGCTGGCCCCTACAGCTTTGAGAGTTGGTAGAAGCCTTCAGCCTGACCCACGGATTTGCTGCTTTCCAGCATCTACAATCATAGGAGCCATTTCCTTGATATATATCTTTCTCTCTCTCCTTCTTTATGTGTGTATATATGTGTATATATACATAAAACCCGGCCCACTGATGTCAAGTTGATTCCGACTCATAGTGACCCTATAGGGCAGAGTAGAACTGTCCCATAGAGTTCCAAGGAGCACCTGGTGGATTTGAACTGCTGACCTCTTGGTTAGCAGCCATAGCACTTATCCACTATGCCACCAGGTTTTCCAACATATATATATATACACACATATGTGTGTATATATATATATATATATATATATATATATATATATATATATACATATATATATATACACACACACACACATACATATGACACTTCACTGGTTTTGGTTCTCTAAAGAACCCAACCTAAGACATTAACTAAGGTCTACTGAAGATCAGACATAGGGTAGAGGTCAGGAGGGAGAGATCCAGAGAGAAACCAGACATAGTTGTGCCCTGGACAAGGAGCTGATGAAGGGAGATTTGCAAGCCCAGAAAAGGAGGGAATAGGGCAAGAAAAGAGAGAATGGGAACAAGTAGCCCCAGAGGGCATGTGCCATTGGTGAGATGGGATGGGGGGAGGCAAAATGGAGTCTGGAGGAGTAACCCAGGCAGCTTCTATCCATATCACCTTTTCTTACAACTGAGACCAAAGCTACTCTGCAAGTTAAATGTAAACAAAACCACAAAATGAATTAAATTTAAGTAAAAATATTAAAAATCAATGAAATTTAAATTAGCAATATTAATTTGGTGTGATCAGTTCGTCTTGATTTACAGTAAGAACAGTGTCCAAGTGACAGTTAAGTGCCAGGGACCTGTTGCATTGGGTTTGGCAGGCCCACCTTGCCGGGGGCCTTGGGATGGTGTCTCCCCACCTACCACAGTGTAACCTTCAGCATACAGCACACTGGGTGTCCTGCAGCCTTCTCTTGGAGAGAATACATCACCTGCCTATCAGCCTTTCTCAGCCCTTCTCGTTAGTCTGCAACAATAGGGATTGTACGACTTTGCCAAATTGATCAAACCATAAAATCAAACACGGGCTCTGACATCACACAGCAGCATTCAGAATGGGCTTACATAATATGTGTTAACATAATTTATTACACAATCCACAAATAATACACGCTTATAATCTGGTAGTTAAAAGCTAAGGCAGGAGAGAATAGTCAGAGCTTGTTCTGATTACCATCCTTAACCTCGTCCCATCCCAGGCCCATTATGTAGGAACTGGAGGCAGGTGGAGCAGGGGCTGCATGAGTGGATTCTAGAGCCCAAAGGCCTGGGGTTGACTCCTTACTCTGCCACCTCCTTGCTGTGTGAACACATGGTCAAGTGACTTTACCTCTCTGTGCCCTAATTTCCCCATCTGTAAAATGGAATCCGAATGTAACTGCCCCAAAGGACTGTTGTGAGCAATACAGGCTTGTATATGTAAAATATTTCAGCTTGCACTTGGCACAATGTTAGCATTATGTAATATTAACAGGCAGTACTCTCAGGTTAGTGTGACTCTTTCTGGACCATCTGTACATATTGACTTACAAGTAAGTATATTAAATATGCGTGTTGTTTAAAAAAAGATAAAGATGAAGCCATTCTCTATTCTGCAACTAGCTTTTCACTCGAAACAAGCCAGGAGTTTCAGTATCTCCTCCCCATCGTGTCCCTGAGCCTCAGCCAAAAGGACCTTAAGCAGCATTTACAGACACATAGAACCAGAAGTAGAGGCCACGCTGACTCACCTCATCGCCGAATTGGTCCACTCTGGCCCAGCCTGGCAGAGCATGATGCGGCCGAAGACCTAGGTGCTGCTTCTGCTCTGCTCAGGCACACGGGTGCCTAACACCAAAACCAAACCCACTGCCTTCGAGTCGATCCCGACTCATAGCGACCCTATGGGACAGAGTAGAACTGCCCCATAGAGTTTCCAAGGAATGCCTGGCGGATTTGAACTGCCGACCTCTTGGTTAGCAGTCGTAGCACTTAACCACTACGCCACCAGGGTTTCCACACAGGTGCCTATTGCATCATAAATAGGCACTGGACTTTTCAAAACTGAGGTTCATGCACGAGGGCTCAAAACACTTCAGAGGAAACTTGTCTGGTCACTGTGTGTGTGTGTGTGTGTGTGTGTGTGTGTGTGTACATGCGTGTGCATATGCACATATGCAAAGAACCATATTGCAATTTGTCCTAGTCATCTAGTGCTGCTTTAACAGAAACATCACAAGTGGATGTCTTCAACAAAGAGAAATTTATTTTCTCACAGTCTAGTAGGCTACAAGTCCAAATTCAGGGTGTCAGCTCCAGGGGCAGGCTTTCTCTCTCTGTCAGCTCTGGAAGAAGGTCCTTGTCCTCAATCTTCCGCCAGTCAAGGAGCTTCTCAGGCGCAGGGACCCCGGCTCTGCTCCTGGTGCTACTTCCTTGGTGGTATGAGGTCCCCGGCTCTCTGGTTGCTTCCCTTTCCTTTTATCTCTTGAGAGATAAAAGGTGGTGCAGGCCACAACCCAGGGAAACTTCCTTTACCTTGGATCAGGGAGGTGACCTGAGTAAGGGTGGCATCACGATCCCACCCTAATCCCCTGAACATAAAATTGTAATCACAAAATGGAGGACAACCACACAATACTGGGAATCATGGCCTAATCAAGTTGACACACATTTTTGGGTGGGCAGAATTCAAGCCATGACACAATTGCTCTAGCTTGCGGCTTAGGGCTCTTGTGCCCTACACATTGTGGGAGCAAAGCCACCTGCAATAGCAACAATTCTACTTTAAAAAACAAAAAAAATACCTCCTGGTTATTGGCAAAACAGCCACCATCTCTGCCATTTAAAGTCGTCTCCTCACCTTACCTGATTGCCATGATATGCCCATAGACAAAATGTTTGTGGAGTGACAGGGAGGGGCTGGAGAGTCTCCAGGGAACACTGGGCGAGCAGCTTAACGCTTCACCAGATAAGATGGAGCAGAAATGATGGCGACAGCCAATTAACTCAGGACTTAGCTGCTCTCTGGTGGAAGGCTGCCTGGTGGAAGCCTCCGCGGCAGCTCTCTGGCTCTGGAGGCTTCGTCATCCCACCCACAGCAACCTCTGTTAGTCAATAACAACAGCTTATTTAAAAATAGTAGCACCAACTTCTTCGCACTGTTATTATCAGTGCTTGGTATCTATCCCGGGAAGACTCGGGAAAGGTGGGCAACCTGATTCCTCTGGAGCTTCTCTCCCTGAACTTGCTTCCAGATCTGGGGAAAAGACAGGTATGTCTTCAGCAGCCCCAAACCCATTGCCATGCAGACAACTCCAGCTCACAGTGACTACAGGACAGTGTAAAACTGCCCCATAGGGTTTCCAAGGCTGTAATCTTTATGGAAGTCGGCTGCCGCATCTTTCTTCCGCGGAGCTGCTGGTGGGTTCAAACCACTGACCTTTAGATTAGCAACCAAGCTCTTTAACCACTGCACCACCAAGGCTCCTTCTTTAGCAACCACTCACAATGTAATTGCTAGACAGTTCTGGTCTGCCACAGTAAAATACAGCAGTTGGCGGCACGGTGGGTTCATTAGTCAATAAAGCATTGCCAGGCGTTTTATTGAATTGTAACCCTGTTTTGCCCTGATGCAGACCTTGCCAAGCTCCCACCTCCATATAAATCTGAATGATTCATTTAGCATTCAAAGTCAGGTAAAAGGAAGATTTGGTCCAATTCCAACGCAATCCTGCTCCATTAGCTATCTCTATTACTATCTGCCTTTTCCTCCTCTCGTCAGTAGCGACATTTTGATAAAAGCTCACATTGGAAATAAATCAGGGAGTGAATGGCAGGGTGTGTATGAAAGAGCTTTCTCACAGGCCACTAGACCCTTTTCTATATAAACTGGCTCAGCTCCCCCAGTACCCAGGAAGGGCCCAAGCACGGTGAGAGGACCGAGTGGGCAATTTCCCAGCTGCCTTCTGTCCAGTCAGCAGCCCATGTCAAAATGCCACTGGCAGATTTATAGAAACTTCTCATTTTTCTAAAATCTGACTTGAAATAAATTTGACATGATCTAATTAATGTTAGAACACTGTGAAAAATGTTTCATTCCTCAGGCTGTTCATTTAGGGACTAAAATTTGGCCTGATCATGAAAATTTCCCCCCAAAATGTCAGCTGGATACTAAAAATAAAAGTAATCATAGGGTATAAGTCAATTTTACTCATTTCATATCTGTTAAAAGTATCACAGATAATATGCTAATTTTAAAAAAACATGCCCTGTATGCAAGCAACTTTGTCAGATGGTTAGGTTTGAGATAATCTAAGAAGATGGATTAAAAATTGTAAGGAGAAATAGAAAAAGTTATAAAATATTATGAAAATATGATACTGATTAAAAAAAAATCCTATTTTCTTTTAGTAAATGTTATTTTAAAACTGTAGCAAATGTGAAACTTATTACCAGGATCTGGGGTCCGTGACTTACTGTTTTTGGAAAACGTGGCAGAAAATAGGAGGAAAATATTAAAAGTTAAACCGGTTGCCGTAAAGGCAATTCTGACTCATGACAACCTCACGGTGAGTTAGAGTAGAACTGTGCTCTGCAGGGTTTTCAATGACTGACTTTTAGGAAGTAGATCACCCAGGCCTTTCTTCCGAGGTGCCTCTGGGTAGACTGGAACCTCCAACCTTTCAGTTAGCAGCTGAGTGATTTAGCCTTTTGCACCACCCAGGAAGTCCAAATAAAAATTAAAAAAAAAGCCAACCCCAAAATACATGGAGTAATACAGGAAGATGGAGGGATTTCAGAGACTCAACATTCAGCCCACGCTCAGACCTGCCTAGATAACTAGAAGGAGAATATTTCTTTGCCCCTTCCTGGTATGAGAGCCTCAGAGAATCTAGTTGTTTCCAGGACTTTGGCACAGAGCCCCACAATCCCATTTTTGCATGCTGTTTGGCCATTTAACCACCCCAGTTTTCTTCCTTTCAGGCCACTATTCGGGCCTGTGCCCTCTGCAGAAGCATCAATAGGGAAGCATTGCATAAAGGGACCACAGACAAACTGCTACTTTCAGGTGGTTTTCTAGCTTCCAAATAGCTGACAGTTCAGCGACGTGGATTAGAGGCACACTTGGGCAAAGAACAGAGATTTCTCTAGCCAGCGAGTGCCATGAGAGAGCCTGTTTCTATAGCATCTGAGACCAGCATCTCCTGTTTCTGGAGTAAACCATCCAAAGGCAGTCTGCTAGGATAAGGCTGCAGCTTTTAGGAGGTCCAAACAAAGCTGGTATGGCAGGACACACTGGAGGCTCTGGGATCCAAAGAGATGTGGCCTTTGCCACAGTTTCAGTTTCCAAAAAGGGGTCCCTTGTTGTCAGATGTTGAGTGGCAAGTGCAGTGGGGCAGGGCAATTTTCCTTCCTCACCCTACTTTCCCTCTTCTACCATGTACAACCCTGATACCCATAACTAAAAAAAAAAAGGAACAAGTTCATAATTTAATTTGGGGGATCAGTTGGCAAATGCTCGTTAAACAATTGGGTCTTTCAAAATGCTATCTTTAGTTTTTTTTTAATTGACCTATTATTTTGCTTGCTCTGGCTGCCAGAACCCCCACCGCAAACCAGGAGATGCTCGCTACCTGGACTTCCTTTGATGAATAGTTTTAATTAAAAAATTCTGTACCATAAGTATTTTAATGTTACAAACATACCAAAGGCATGCAGTCATAAATTTAAAAACACGTTTTAAATTAATCTATAAATATGCTGCAAAATTGACAGGGTATATTTAAGCAGGGGGATGTGGCATAGATAGCTAATGATGACAATTAAGGATGGCGGAAAATAAATGAAAATCAATACTCAGAGCAGTTTGGCAAAAAGGGGAAAAAAAGAGGAACTAAAACAACATGTAGTTTATCTCTTAGGGGTAAAATGAGGAGAGGCTGGTTGTGCTGAACCTCTGCTGCATTGGCTGAGGGGCTGCCTTTCTTTTCTCATTGTCAGGGTTCTTAAATACTCAGGAGGGGCCTGCTTGAGGTGAGCGGTCTGGGAGGAAGAGGGTTCTGTTTAAAGTCCCTAAACAAAATCTGCACCTTGCCAGTTATATACCTGAAAGAAAGCCATCTAAGGCGAGCTGTGTGCCTAGCTGCTAGCACATGGACACTTCAATCTTTGGCACTTTATCATCTGTTGTGTGTATTTTAAGCACTGTGACAAATTTTAGGGGCTTTCTCATCCCCTGGAAGGCAGGAGGTTCCTGGGACCAAGACTACCAGCTTACTGGCTACCTGTGCTGTGGACGCTAGGAACCCTCCACTCAGGGCTCTAAAGGGGTCAAAGGATGCCCAGGGGCCTCTCTGTGCCTCATTGTGGAAAACGCCATCTGCTAAGAGCCGTGCACAACGCTCCCACTAATCCGCAGAATGCTTTGCTAAGCTGAGCCAGGAGATACCCGCTAACCTTCATCACCACATTCATATTAAAAGACAGCTCCACGTCTTTCAATCATGTATTTCCCTCTAATTAAGGCATATTCACTTTTTTTCCCCTAATTAGGTATTCTTTGTTGCATAATGTTTGCTCTAATCTTTCGGAATCTCTCTCAATATCCAGTCATTACAGGCTCCCCTCGAATTCAACCAAAGCATGTTATTTTTCCTGCTAATTATATCCTCATTTACAGATTGGTGCCTTCTCTGATTGGCCCCGCGAACCAGTTGCTATGACTTCATTAGTCGAGTCTCCTGACCCTGTTATTTCTTGTGACAGGACTTGCTCCTCTTGTCCTGTGGCTCCAGATCCCTGGGTCACTTCTCGCCAGGGTTGAAGTAGTGTCAAACACAAGGGGGTTTAGGGTGCAGGAATGGCTGCTGCAGCCCCTAATTACTACACAGCAACCTACCAGCTACTGCTGCTGCCGGCCTTTCTTTTCTCCTTTTTTTTTTTTAATGAATGTTTTAAAGGTGCCATTAACAGGTTAGTTTCATTTTTTTAAATGTGCCTGATTAAAAATAAAAAAAAGCCGAATGCGTCTCTCTGCCATAGCTCCTAAAGAAGCCATCTTTCAAATACCAAACCCCAAACCTTTAGTTTTGTATGGGGCTGCCACCGCATGATCAGAGAACTCAAGCTTCAACTCGATCATGGCCAATCTAAAAAAAAAAATTAATTAGTTAATTTTCAAATATCAGAAGTGGATCTAGTAGAATTTTCCAATCCAAGGTGTATACATATAAAACAGCAAAAAACCAACCAAATTAAACACACACTATATTTTTTTATATTTTATATAACTACACAAACACAAATTATACTATATATTACACAACTACAACACACAAACACAAATTATAGTTGTTAAAAAATAGCAAGATGAAGCTTGCTGGGCAGCCAAATTAAAAAAAAAAAAAAGTTAAAGCCATTAGACAAGATGTGTATGTTAAGAGATAATTAAAATGAATGAATTACATTTGAGTAGCAATGCTTTCTTTTTTAACAAGCAGAGTTGGGTAATGCGATATGAAAATTTGGAGGTACTCCGGGCAGACTGTATGTTTAAAAAAAAATTTAGGTCCCCTTTTTTACATTCTAGGCTATTGAAATAACCCAGTTTCCTGGAATCAGAGACCTGGGAAGAATCAAGCCCACAGAGTTTAAATGCAAGTTAGTTAATATGAAAAATGCTGTATCTAGTTGTTTGCAAAATTACTTTTGTTGATTAAAAGGCTCTTCAGAACTTCCGGCTGGTGAAAGGGTTTTAAATTGTCTAATGCTGATTGTGATTGCTATGCAGAAAAAAGGCAGTGCAAAGCAAACCATTATATCACTGAATCTTTGTTAAGCAGGGCCTTGAAAGTGTCTGACAGCATAATTAATCTTGTGATATGAACAAAGAAACCAACTCAATAGTATTGAAGATGCTTATTAAAAATACTAAATACCTTTTTCCACTTAAAAACCTTTTGAAACAGTGTGGGAAGTGGCATTGCCTTTTTGTTTTTGCAGCATTTTCAGTTAAAATTGATACTAAGGTCTACAGCGCAGCAGCAGCAAAACCGTGAAGTGGACGACAATAAGAATTAGTTTGAAAAACCCTGATCCCTGACGAGGAACACTGGCCGGGCTCACTCACCTGGCAGCTGCAGACTCTGACAGTGCCCCTTACAGCAATTCCACCGGCCCCAGTTTATGCAGAAGGAATTGTTGACAATCCCTTTGGTAACAGACACCTACAAAATCTTCAGCCTTCCTTAAAATCGCTCTTTTCACTTGGGGATCTCCAGTGAGAGCCATGCATGCAAACATTTACGAGTCCAAAGGGCTTCAGAGGTACAGGACATATTTGGATTATTTTCGGTTCCATTTTTTAGAGCAGGGCTTGAGGTCCAGGAAAATAACGGAGGCCCCAAGGAGCCACCGGCAGTAATTCTTACCCATGCTCTCAATGTATGGGTGTGACACACACATTAGCCCTTCAGGCTGAGACGCTGCAGGGCAGAGGCAAGGCCTCGGTGAGTGGGAGTGGGATTGGGGCTTCCCCTTATTGACTGGAATTTTTACCTGGGATGGCATCTAAAGGGAGCCCTGTGATGTGACACATTTGGAGTTGGCAGCTGCTGTGTGACTAAAACCACACAACCTCAGCGCATGGGGCAGTGCACGTTAATTTAGCTCACACGATTGGGGGATGGCCCAGGAATGGCTGATCTCATCTGGGCAGTTCCATTGACCTTGCATCTATAGGTTGGCTGAACTTGAATGATCTCGGCTGGACATAACTGGGATGGGTCTGCTCCACGTGCTTCTTATCCTCACTGACCCAGGCATGTTCTTCTCATGGCAAAGGCAGAAGCACAAGAAAGCACGTGGAAATGTGGGACGATTTCTAAGGCCTAGGCTCAGACTGGAAGTAAATACTATGGCTGTGACCAGCACATGATCATTGGAACAGTGACCTTTGAGAAGAGGGACAGAGAACAAAGGGACACATGAATGTGACTGTATTTATTATGCTTACGGAACTTTTTATTGCATATACTGTGAACTGCCAAAAGAGAGAACAAATCTGTCTTGGAAGAGGTACAACAAGAATGGTTCTTAGAAAAACGGATGTCGAGGCTACTTCTCACATACTTTGGACATGTTGTCAGGAGAGATTATCCTCTGGAGAAGGGCATCATGTTTGCAAAGCCTAGGGCCAACAAAAAAGAGGAAGACCCTCAACAAGATGGATTGACACAGTGGCTGCAAAAATGGGCTCAAGCATAACAATTGTGAGGATGGTGCAGGACCAGGCAGTGTTTCCTTCTATTGTACATAGGGTCACTAGAGTCAGAATCGACTCAACAACACCTAACAACAACAGAAGTTTGTAGTTAAAGTTTTAACACCTACTTATTCAAACATTCTTATAATTTAAACCTTCTTCAGCCAAACAAACTAAAAACAATACAATCGGAATGTTCCTTAGAATCAAGGATGGCAAGACTTTGAATCACTTACTTCGGACACATCATCGGGGAAGACCAATTGCTAGAAGAGGACATCAAGTTCGGTAAGTAAAGCACCAACAAGAAAGAGAGACCTGCAGTGAGATGGACTGACACGGTAGCTGCAACGACGGACTCAGATATACCAACCATCGTGAGGATGGCGCAGGACCGGGCAATATCTCTTTCTGCCATAATTAAGGTTGCCATGAGTCAGAGCAGACCCGACTAACAACAGCATAATTCAAACTCCGCAAACTAAGGATAAAAGGTGAATTGTTTTGCTTGATATTGAGAAAACATTAAAATGCACCATGGGTTTTCCATGATGCCAGTAACTGAAGGAGAGATAAGTAAAAGGAGTATGAATTGGGGGTGAATGGTTTAAACCATTATCAACTGCAGTTGATATGGTCACCTACCAAACAAATGCACACAGAAAAAATCCAAAATCGAAAGAAAAACTATTTTCATTAATAAAAAAAAAAGTTCAGCAGGATAGCTGGATAGAAGAGCAAACTACAATAATCAACAGTATTTCTTTTTGCCAAATACAATCAACTAGGAAATATAATAAAAAATGATAACAAAATACCATTCACAATAGCAACAACACTATAAAGTATATAGAAATAATATTCCAAAAATTCTGACAGAGGACTTGGAAGACGATTTGAATAAATGGGAAGATATTCCAGGCACTTAGATGGCTTAACTTAACATGATGACAATATCAGTTTTCCCATACTTCATAAAAATTCCAGCTGGAATTTTGAGAAAATTGACACATTTACTCTAAAATTTAAATTTACCGTAAAAACACTCTATAAGTAGGTAAAGTAAATGTTTTAAAATAGTTAATTCGATAATAGAGTAAGAGAGTAAAGAAAGAAGAATAGTTGTACGTAATACTAAGTTTTACAAAGTAAACAGTAGTATGGTATTGGCAAGGAATAAATGGACCAGTAGATAGATAATACCATCAATCTAAATTTATTGGTAGGTGTGTTTGAGAAAATTGGATCACTCTATTGTGAAAAATAAAACAAGATATGGACTTAACATCACCTTCAGGTGGCCTTCTAAATGCATTGAAATGTGAACATGTGAAATGTAAATGCTAATGGTAAAAATATAAAATTATTAGAAGAAAATAGAATATTTTTATGATTTAGGAAGAAGGGAATACTTTCTAAACAGAACTTCAGAAACTTAAACCACAGGGGAAAAAGTCAGACAAATTTGACCACATCAAAGTTCAGGATTTTAGTTCAGTGACAGATGCCTTGGATAAACTTTTTGAGATGCAAGAAGTTTTTGCCATATTTTAATCTGACACTGGATTAATATCTCAACAGTAACACCCTCCACCCCCCGCCAAACAAACGAGCTATATGTCCAGGCAATTACAGAAGGAGAAGCCCCAAAAGCTAAGTAACAGAGAAATGCAAATTAAAATGAATGTTGTTGTACACCATCAAGTGGATTCCCACCCATAGCAACTCTATAGCACAGAGTAGAACTGTCCCCATAGGTTTCCTAGGGTGTAAATCTTACAGGAACAGATTGCCAGGTCTTCTCTCCCACGAGTGGCTGGTAAATTCAAACCTTTCAGTGAGCAGTTGAGAGCATCATGCTACTAGGGCTCCTATTAAAATAAAAAGTTACCACTTTATACCTAATACATTTGCAAAAAACGAACAGCTAGAAAATCCCAAGTGTTGGCAGGGATGAGGGAGTATAGGACAGTCAAGCTCTGCTGGGGGAACTGTGGCAGGCAACCATCACTATTTTCGTTGTTGTAGTTAGATGCTGGAGTCAGTTCTAACTCATAACAACCCTATGCACAACAGAACGAAACACTGCCCAGTCCTGCATCATCCTCACAATTGTTGCTATGCTTAAGCCCATTGTGCCAATCCATCTCTTTGAGGATCTTCCTCTTTTTTGCTGACCCTCTACTTTATCAAGCATGATGTCCTTCTCCAGGGACTGATCCCTCCTGATTATATGTCCAAAGTATCTGAGATGTAGTCTTGCCATCCTTGCTTCTAAGGAGCATTCTCGTTGTACTCTGGTTGTACAATAGTGGCATTCTGGTTGTACTTCTTTCAAGAATCACTACTTAGTCAAATTAAATATACACGCTGTCCAAGACGAAGGTCAAGGTCTCCGGCAAACAGACAGTGAGGGAGAAGTGCATGCAGGAAGTTTACTGGGGTACACACTCAGAATCAATGCATTTAGGGGAATGAAACCAGTGGGATTGGGCAGAGGGAGGGGTGGGATTGGGATATAGTTAGCATAAAGGCCTCAGTGACCAAACTATCCTATATGGAGCTCTGAAACTGAGATGCCCTTCAGAGATATCCAACATTGAAGCAAGAGGCCCAGGGCCAGGACCCGGGGCAAGGTAGCTCTCTTAGGCTGAGGAAAATTCCTGCAGAGGGACTCAGTTGAGAGCCATTGACAGCAAACACTCCCGGCATCTGGGGAATGAGTGCCTCAGTCCTGAAGGGGCCATCTGGGTGGCCCACCACACCATCCACTATACCCTATGACCCAAGAATCTACCACTGGATCAACCTCCGAAATAAGTTCTTGCAGAGGGCCATGAAGCATTATTTGGGGAGGGGACGAGGAGTTGGCAGTGTGTATGTCTAGCCCTGGGAAGATAAATAAAATGTGGAATTGCATAGCAATTCAAAACACTGGGTTATATGCCCACATAGGAATATGAATAGATCTTAACATTTGTATAAGTTAAAATACATGCACACTAACAACAATTCGCTCTGTTGTACATAGGATCACTATGAGTTAGAACCAACTCGATGGCATCTAACAACAAAAACAACAATATGCATTTTTCAAGAATTCATACTTATGAAAAAAAAAGCGTTAAGCAGACTGCAACAGTTATCTATAAAGGGTCCTGGGTTAAAAGGGAATAAATAAATACACAAATGTAAAAAGGGGGGATGGGAGTCTAGCACGGAGCAGTGATGACAATGTGCTCTAAGCCAAGGATTCAATTAACTCAATTCTGAGTTAATCCTGAGTCCCAAAAGAAAAAAGAAGCCATAGTAGTGTCAGAAACTTCCAGCCATTATTTAGGTCAACCTCTAGATCATTCCATGTGCCTTTTTTTTTTTTTTTTTTTCATATTTAACCCGTAGAAAACTCACATGGAATTGTGGTCCAGCTGGTACATCCATCTTCCAGGGAGGCAGGACTAAGTTTTATTTTCCAGATGTTTTAGATTTTGTCTAAGATGCTATGTTTGCAAAGGACATGAACAAAGAGGTTGAAGTTCTTTCTTCACACTGGATTTGGTCTGGGGAGAATACATTCAAGCATAGAGTTTGAAAAGACACTGCCAATGGAAAGTAGGCAAGGAGAAAATCTGAAATTAGAGAGAGGAAGAGAAGTCGTGGACTGCTCCAGCAGGGAGGGGAGGGCATTTCTGGAGCAAACACAAGTGAAAAGTGAAGTTTTACAACGAGTAGGAGAAACAAAGTTAAAGAGATACTCAAGTATTTTTAAACTGTGAAACTGCCTAAGAGAATTTGAGGCAGAATGTACACAGTCCACATGGGGAAATGTTTTTTATAGAAAAATCCAGTTTCTAGGATATTCTTATCACAGAGCTGGGAAGCAGGGAACAGATTCAGAACAATGGCTTTGTCGAACTCTTAATGCCAAGAGATTCGAGCCTCCATCTGAAAATCCACACACCTAGAAGTTAGAAAATATTATACAGGAGAAGACTTGTTGCCGTACAGCCACACTCTGTAACCACAGGCTAGCACTACCCCTCTCTGGGCCTCAGCTTGCCCATCTGTAAAAGGAAAAGACCAACTTCTTTTTTTCTGATGTTCTAGGGTTTCAAGTGAGAAGGAGAGTAAAAGTGTTGGGAAGATCTCTGACCCAGCTGTCTGGGAGTGCAACAAGGCAGCTAAAATCCCATCATGTGAGAAAGAAACTAAAGAATTCTATGCTTGGAAGGAGGAAGAGGAATAAAAAAAAAAAAAAAAAGGAGAAGGAAAAAGGGGAAGAAAGGAATGGGCCTGGGAAGTGGTGGGGGAGAATAAAGAGGTGAAAGAAAAATAATTTGAATTTGAATGGAGTGGCTGAGGGTTTCCATTCCCTCAGCTGATTTTAGTATGAGAACCTTACCGTGCTGAGTATAAGTCTAGGATTGAAAAATAATGTTTTTCATATTGTATGGCTCCTTAATGTAAGCCAGCTGTATCATTTGCTGCACAACTGAAGTAGCAACGCTCTATTCGAAAACGAAGGAAAAGGTGACCCCGTTGGACTTATTAAAAATGGGAACATATATATATAAGTAAACAACTGGATAATTTAAAGAATTTTTAAGGATAATTTTGACTAGATATGATTTTTTTTTACTTATATGCATTATTACGTATATGTCATTACAACTGGCCGAGCACCTGATGCTTCTCTGTACATCTGGCTTCTTTCCCACCACTTGTGGCAGAGCCCACCTACCTCCATAAAGTTTGAAATGGTCAGATATTTTCCCAGATTTTATTACAACTAGGGCTTAGGGACATGAGGATTTGTATTAGATCTTAGTGAAGCAATGAAGTGAGGACCGTATGGAATCCAGTCTGTAAAGGGTGATGGCAGCAAAAATGTCCACATCTTATTTCCAGAGGCATCAATAGTAGCAGTGACAACACCAGTGATTGCTGTATAGGGACTGTGTGATTTTGGCAACGTAAGCCTCAATGTCTGAGCTCAGCAGAAGGTCCCTCTGTGGAATGATTGGAGCATCCTTTCTAGCCACAGAGTTCTCAAACCTGGCTCTACATTGGTTCTGGAGATGAAGGCTACTCAAACTATTTTAGTAATTTTCTGTTTAGTAATTCTTTGTTTTTGAATTATTCTGACTTAGTTTTGATGCTTGGAGCTAAGGATCCTAACTGATACACATGTGGACTTTAAAACTTAACTCACATGCAAGATGTAACACTATTTCATAAAGTTTGATATAATTCAGCAGTGAAGCCATCAGGCTTTGCAGTTTTCATTGTGAAAAGTTGTTTAACTGCATTTTTTTGGTGTCCATATAAAGGGTATTTAAATTTTCTATTTCTTTTTGTGTCAGTTTTAGTAATTCATATATTTCAAGGTCTTACATTTATTCTACTTTACTGAAATTATTTATATACTCCCTTATTATCTTTACAATGTCTGCAGCTGTACATCGACAGGGAACTGCCAGAAATCCAAGCCAGAATTCAGAAGAGGACATGGAACAAAGGATATCATTGCTGATGTCAGGTGGATCTTGGCTGAAAGCAGAGAATACCAGAAAGATGTTTACTGTGTTTTATTGACAGTGCAAAGACATGAGACTGTGTGGATCATAACAAATTATGGATAACATTGCAAAGACTGGGAATTCCAGAACACTTAATTGTGCTCATGTGGAACCTGTACATAGACCAAGAGGCAGTCATTCAAAAAGAACAAGGGGGATGCTGGATGGTTTAAAATCAGAAAAGGTGTATGTCTGGGTTGTATCCTTTCACCATACTTATTCAGTCTGTATGCTGAGCAAATAATGGAGAAGTTGTGCTATCTGAAGAACGCAGCATCAGGATTGAAGGAAGACTCATTAACAACCTGCAATATGCAAATAACACAAGTTTGCTTGCTGAAAGCAAAGAGAACTTTAGCACTTACTGATGAAGATCAAAGGCTACAGCCTTCAGTGTGGATTTCCACCACTGCCTTCAAGTTGATTCTGACTCATAGTGATCCCATAGGGTTTCCAAGGCTGTAAATCTCTTTGGAAACAGACTGCCACATCTTTCTCCTGTGCAGTCCATGGTGGTTTCAAACTGCCAAGCTTTCAATTAGCAGTTAATCACTTTAATCACTGCTCCACCAAGGCTCCTTCAGTACGGATTATACCTCAACAGAAAGGAGGCAAAAATCCTCACAGCTGGACCAATAAGCAACATCATGATAAATGGAGAAAAGATTGAAGTTGTCAAGGATTTCATTTTACTTGAATCTACAATCAACACCTATGGCAGCAGCAGTCAAGAATCAAAGGATGCATTGTATTGGGCAAATCTGATGTAAAAGATCAAAAAGCAAAGATGTCACTTTGAGGACTAAGGTGCACCTGACCCAAGCAATGGTGCTTTCAATCACCTCATATGCATGCCAAAGCTGGACAATGAATAAGGAAGACTGAAAAAGAATTGACGCCTTTGAATTACAGCGTTGGAGAGGAATAGTGAATATACCATGGACTGCCAGAAGAAGGAACAAATCTGTCTTGAGAGAAGTATAGACAGAATGCTCCTTAGAAGTGAGGGTGGGGGGACTTCGTCTCATGTACTTTGGACATGTCATCAGGAGGGGCCAGTCCCTGGAGCCGGATATCAAGAAGACCCTCAGTGAGATGGATTGACTCTATTGCTGCAACAATGGGCTCAAACATAGCAATGATTGTAAGAATGACGCAACCAGGCTCTGTTTCTTTCTGTTGTTTGCTTGTCTTAATTTTGGTTTTCCTATTGAAATTGATATTTTGCTTGCTAATTCATATTTTAAATCAATTTCTAATTTTATTTTGAAGTATTCCACAATATTTACATATTCTCCTCTGTGTTTGTTATAATGAAGTATTTGCAACAAACTATATATATAAAAAAAAAAATAGCCTATAGTGATTATTAAAACATCGGAAAATGCTAGTGAACATTATTTGGTAGCATTCAAAGAATATAACATTTGGATTGCCTAGCAAATTTAACGACACTACATAGGCCGATGTGTCAAAAAAGATAATTTAAGACATTTTCATCTAAATTTTACCTTAAAAACTTGTAGTCCTTGAAATACCACTCATATAACTTGTATAAAGTATACTATGTTTTAAAAATTAAGAGCAAGGTAAATTAAAAAACATTGCATCAATTTTGATTCATAGGGACACTGTAGAACAGAGTAGAACTACCCCATAGGGTTTCCAAGGCTTTAATCTTTATGGAGCACACTGCCACGTCTTTCTCCCTCAGAGCAGCTGGTAGATTCAAACTGCTAGCCTTTTACTTAGCAGCTGAGCACTGCACCACCAGGGCTCCTTACACTATGCATGCAAACTTAATAAAAATTATTTTATTTTCTATAATGGTTCATTTTAAAAAGAAGACAGAACCACTGACACACATTTTCAACATGATTATGGGTATGGTTATGACCAAGGCTAACTGATTAGATTGTGGCTGCTTCTCTCCTACCTGCTTTTTCCTGGCTCTTAAAAATGTTGATCTTAACTTTAGGCTCTGAATGTCAGTGTTTCTTGCTCTTGTTTTTGACTTGACATCAGTGGATTCTTCAGAAGTACTAATATCTCTATATTTATTGTTAACTTTTAATTCTTACCCAAGACTTAATCTTTTCCTTTTTTTTTCCGCCAATTTCTTGACTGAATTTTATCAGAATTAGAATTTGAAGAAGTGTATAGTTTTTCCAGGAAATGCCAGGAAGGAATTTCCATGTGGAAACATTAATCATGTATTTTTGTCTTGCTTTTTCATCAAGTCTGATAATCTCTGCCCTTTAATTGGCATGTTAGTCCATTTACACTTAACACAATTATTAATATAGTAGGGTTTAAGCCCACCATTTTGCTATTTTTAAAATATTTTTTCCCATCCGTTTTTTTCCCCCCTTTTTCTACCTTCTTTTGAGTCAACTGAGTTTTTTCTAGTATTCCTTTTTGTTTCCACCTGGAGGTAATTAGCTTTATTATTATTTTTTTATCTATGAGTTAAAGATGGCTTATGGTTTGCTATACGTATCTCTACCTTTTTATGGGCTACTTTTAAATAATATTATGCCACTTCACATAAAATCTTAGAACAGTATGCTTCCATTTTCCATTTTCTCCTTCTTATCCTTTATGCTATTGTGCTCAAGCATTTCAACTCTATGTATGTTCTGAACTACACAATATATTATGCTTTTTACTTTAAAAAGTTATTTTTTTTAATGAAAAAACTATTTTATAGTTGTTTAACATTTCTGTTCTCCCTCATCTCTTTTCATAGAATTGAGTTTCGATTTGGTGTTATTTTCCTTCTGTCCCGAAATTTTCTTTAATATTTACTGTAGACTTTGCATATGCTGTTGCTCATGCTTCAAATGCTCTTCTTCCAGTTACCTACATGGCCAGTTTCCTCATTTCTTCATGTCTTTCACTCAAATGTTGCAGTCTGTGTGAGGTTCCTTTAACCACCAGTGCTCTGCCTCCCCCAGCACTCCCTATAACCCCTCCTTGCTTTTTTCTTTTTGTTTTTTTACAGCATTTAACACTATCTGATCTACTTGGTTATTTATTTATTTAATTTGTTTGTTTGTTTTTCTGCATCCCTAGTGCTAGAATGTAAACCTTCTGAGAAAAGCAATCTCTATTGCTGGTCTATTTTGCTCATGAATGCATCACTAGTCCCTAAGGCAGAGCCTTGCATGTGGTTTATGATCAATAATTACTTATTGAATGAACAAAAGAGGCCTCTCTCTTGCCCCTGCAAAAATCAGAGATGTTGCTCTTACCTCTTAGGGATCTACTCTCAATTGTGTATATGAGGCTTTAAGACTAGTAAACTGACCCTAACCAGGTAGTTAATTGATTTAGTGGTTAATCCAATCCAATTACTTGATCCAAAAATTAATTAGAATTCTGCAGGATATGTTCTTTCAGCTCAGTCCAACATTTCCTAAAAACCATGTTAGAACCAGACAATGTGGGCAGACACTAAGAATACAGCAAAAAGAGGGTGCAGATCATGCTTCAGGGTGCTCATGGATCTATAGGCAGGAAGCCAGATGAATCCACCCATAATCACAAGACTAGTTGATCCCACAGAGGTATAACTGAGAGCTGGAGGAGATGTTCATAAGGCAATGACTGGCAGGGTCATTGGGGAAGGCTTTACAGAGGAGATGACAGTTAAACTGGATTTTGACAAAACACAAAAGAAATTTGTCTGTGTGAGAGTAGATATCCAAATTGGAATGGTTTGACGGTTCAAACAGAATTGTGTGGTCTGATTGATGTTCACTGGCCAGAAGCCTGGTTAAGAGCCTACCCAGTGACTATGCCATTTATTCAAACCATTTTAGGTACCATCTCATGCTATGGTTAAACAAAAATGCTTGAACCAGATGAGCTTCCACATCTTTAAAACCTGGCTCTACAGGTAACACAAAGAGCCTAAGAGTGGAAACTCTCACCCACTGGTGAACGGACGGTTGCCTGGCTTCCTGGGGAGGGTAATCAACTTAGAGCAGGCATAACGAATTCCCTTAGACAACATCTGATTTCCAACAGCTGTAAAAAGACTGAAACTTTGTGCTGTCAGCACAGCCAGAGACAATGTGACATCCTCTGAGGTTTAACTTGAGGAACTGGAGCTCTTTCTGCCAGAAACTCTTGAGTAATCTAGAAGAGACCGCTGTAGACTTGAAAGACTTTGGGCTTCAGGAAAAGAAGCCTCACCCAGCTCTGCTTTAATGGCTGCACTTCACAAAGTGAAATAGCCCTACCTTTGACTTTGAAGCCAGATTCTTGGGTCAGTTCCCACCTTCCTGTGTACCAAACAACACCCCTACTTCTCCCTCCTCCATACATCCTTTCAGGCAAGTACCCTAATGCCCTTAACTTATCCCTAATCCAGTAAACAAATTTCAGTAACATATAAACATGATTTATGAAAACTAATCTCCCAAATCTGCTTAGAGAAACAATGTCACATAGCTGTAAGCAAAGATGAAAGTCCATGATTAACAGGATCCACATCTGCAAAAAGGAGGACTCAACTTGAGTCTCTGCCAGTCTCTACCTCAAAGAGTGTATGCACTAAATTTACAATGAAATTAATGATCGGTCTTTACTGAATACTATTGTGTGCCATGCACTGTGCTCAGTGCTTCCCTTCCACTCTGTCATGAATGTCCACAACCATCTGAAGAGGTGGGTTCTATTTTCATTGCATTTTATGGGCGAGGCAACTAAGGTTTAAAAAGGGTAAGTAATTTATACAAGGCCACAGAGCTAATGCATGGAGGAGCTTGGACACAGGGATAGAAATGGAGAGAAAAGCATTGTTGTTAGTGTTGTTAGGTGCTGTTGAATCAGTTCCAACTCATAGAGACCCTGTGTACAGCAGAATGAAACACTGTCCAGTCTTGTGCCATTCTCACAACTGTTGCTATCTTTGAATCCATTGTTGCAGCCACTGTGTCAATCCACCTTGTTGTAGGACTTCCTCTTTTTTGCTAACCCTATACTTTACCAAGCATGATGTCCTTCTCCAGGGACTGGTCACACATTAAGAAAGTTGGATACAAAGAAGATGGATTGGTAGTTGGAAAATGTGGTCTTGGTGATAGAAATGATGCCAAAGATCAAATGACAGAATTTTGCAATACCAAGGACTTATTCATGGCAAATACCATTTCTGAACAACATAACTGGTGACTAAAAAAAAAAAAAAATTTTTTTTTATACATGTGGAACTCTCCAGATGGAAGCCAAATCTACTACATCTGTGAAAGAGACGATGGAGAAGCTCAATATCATCAGGCAGAACAAGACCAGGGGCTGATTGTAGAACAGACCATCAGTTGCTCATATGGAAGTTCAACATGAAGCAGAAGAAAGTTAAAACAAGTCTATGAGAGCCAAAATATGACCTTCAGTACCTCCCACCTCAATTTAGAGACCATCTCAGGAATAGATTTAATGCACTGAACTCTGATGACCAAAGAACAGATGAATGGTGGGATGACAGCAAGGACATCATACATGAAGAAAATAAAAGATCATAAAAAAGACAGGAAAGGAATAAAAGACCAAAAAAGGATGTCATAAGAGACTCTGAAACTTATTCTTGAACATAAAGTAGCTAAAGCAAAAGGAAGATACAATGAAGTAAAAGAGCTGAACAGAAGATTTGAAAGGGTGGCTTGAGAAGACAAAGTATTATAATGAAATATGCAAAGACCTAGAGTTAGAAAACTAAAAAGGAAGAACATGCTTGGCATTTCTTAACCTGAAAGAATCTAAGAAAAAATTCAAGCCTAGTGTTGCAATATCAAAGGTTTCTATGGTCAAAATACTGAACGACCCAGGAAGCCTCAAAAGAAGATGGAAGGAATACACACAGTCATTGTACCAAAAATAATTGGTCTACTTTCAACCATTTCAGGAAGTAGCATATGATAAAGAGCTGATAGCATTGAAGGAAGAAGTCCAAGCAGCACTGGAGGCATTGGCAAAAAACAAGGCTCCAGGAGTTGACGGAATACCAGTTGAGATGTTTCAGCAAACGGATACGATGCTGGAAATGCTCACTCCTCTATGCCCAGAAATTTGGGAGACAGCTACCTGTCCAACCGACTGGAAGAGATCTATGTTTGTGCCCGTTCCAAAAGAAGGCGATTCAACAGAATGCAGAAATTATCAACCAATATCACAAAAAAAAAGCAAGTAAAATTTTGCTGAAGATAATTCAAAAACAACGGTTGCAGCAGTATATCGACAGGGAACTGCCTGGAATTCAAGCCGGATTCAGAAGAGGATGCAGAACGAGCGATTTCATTGCTGATACCAGATGGATCTTGGCTGAAAGTAGAAAATACCAGAAACAGAAGCACTGATTTATGTTAGGGCTTGAATTATGTCCCCCCAAAATGTGTGTCAACTTGGCTGGACAATGATTCCCAGTGTTGTGTGATTCTCCACCATTTTGTTATCTGATGTGATTTTTCTATATGTTGTTAATCCTACCTCTATGATGTTAATGAGGCAGGCTTGGAGGTGGTTATGGTAATGAGGCAGCACACAATCTACAAGCTTAGGTTGTATCTTGAGTCAATCTCTTTTGAGATATAAAAGAGAGCAGAGAGACAGGGGAAGCTCCTACCACCAAGAATGAAGAACCAGGAGGGGAACTTGTCCTTTGGACCTGAGCTCCCTGTGCTGAGAAGCTCCTAGACCAGAGGAAAAATGATGACAAGGACCTTCCCCCAGAATTGAAGGAGAGAGAAAGCCTTCCCCTGGAGCCAGCACCTTGAATTTGGGCTTTTAGCTTCCTAGACTGTGAGAAAATAAATTTCTCTTTGTTAAAGCCATCCACTTGTGGTATTTCTGTTACAGCAGCGCTAGATAACTAATATAGGTTTGATTAATTGCATCCAGGTAGATGGACGACCCATATTGATAAATAAATATAGATAGATAGACAAAGAAAAACCTAGGTCTGATTTATCTCATTTTGATACCTCTGTTGATCTAGTTACTAGGGTAATTCCTAATTCTCTACTCTATTCTTTCCCATGTAGACACCACCTCTCCACCATTGCCTGAGATCCAGCACACTAGATCAGTGGGAACAGTAATCGAGAAGCTTTTAGGGTAGATAAAATGTACCATCTCAGTGAAACACAGTAGGGTTGTTCTGTGTGTATGCCTGAAAAAGGCTTTGGCCCCACACATCATCCCCAGGAAGGCTCCATACAACCCTCAAGGATAGAATCTGTGTATATCGTGGAGTCTTCTGAGATGCTAATCATGGCCCTTTCCCTCTGAGTCCTCATACAAATGAGAAGTTGACCCAAGGGTCAGAGAGAGGATAAAATACCAGCATAGTTGGTTGTGGAGCTGGAGTGGATCTAGCGATTGGAACCTAGAGCTGACAAGAGGCTTCCTTCCTTTCTAGTCTAGTGTTGGGCCACTTAGCCAGTGAGCTGCTGCAGAGTCAGGCAGGTTTTTCATCGCATACCGTGACATGATGAAGGCAGCCTCCTTCACCTACCACTGTACTCTGGTGGAATGAAATGAGCCAGCATGGCCAGGTGTCTATTTGGACTCTTTGCTGACTCTGATTTTATAGCCACCTTGACCCTGAGGCACTGGAGTCCAGCTAAAGTTGGGCAATGTTGAGTCGAATACGTTTTTCCTACTAGTTTTTAAAGGACATTTTCCAACACATCTGAAGGAAGACACGCCTTCTCAGGCTGGCCTGATGCTGTTTCCCAGGAGCAGTATTCTGGGAGGTGGACCATCAGGTGGAAGAAGTATTCTTCAGAGAGCTGCATTCCCATGGGAATGGTGACAGCTTGAGCTTGACGGGGAGTCCTGTTGTATTCCGAGGTGTGAAGGGAAGGCATGAACCGTGCATATGCTATACCATACAGTTTGCCTACTGCTGCTTGTAGCTTCATTGTAGCTGTGAACGCTCTGTTCCTCTCCTCTTCACCCTTGAAGATTCGCGAACACACAAGATTGGGCTGTGAGAGGCGTAGCATTCCCCACGTCATAGCCAAAGGAGGATGTGAGTCTGATGGTTTTACCCAGTGGGGCAGGTGGGCATGTGTTAGGGAATCTCAGAGCTTGTGGCTAAACAGACTTCCCTTCCATAAACAGCCTTCCCATGGTTGCAGTATCTCGGTTTTTGGTTTCATGGGAGATTTTTATTGGAACAGACTCTACAGAAGCAAAATTCCTTCTGAAGAAAATATACATGAAGGATATCTAATCAGAGGCCACATGAGTTCGGAGACTATCAGTTGCACTATGGGAAACACAGATTTCTACATCCTACACAGTTTTAAGGCTGCAGTAGGCTTAAAGACCACAGCCAGGAAACCATGACTGTGCTTCTCTCTTCATAGATAGGCCAGAGAGCCTCAGAGGCTGGATTCTGACTGTGAGAAGAGGAGAGGAAAACAGGAGGAAGGAGAAGGAGAAGTAAGAAGGAAGGAGAAGAGGTGAAAAGGAGAAGGAGGAGGGATCAGGGAGAGGAGAAACTCTTGTCAAAATCTTTTTAGTGCACAAAACTAATTCTGTTCATCTTGGATTTGGTGAGCTGAATAATATTCTGTACACGGCTCCTAAATGCATTATTAAATGTCAACTCAAGATGGCTTAACTAAAATATCCAATTTAATAACCAAAAGTATCTAAGGTAACAATAACAATTTTACAGGTGAATGCAGAGTTGTCAAGTCAAACCATTATAGACAAGCTTTTGGGGTTTTCACACAATCTCCCTCCACATCTCATCTTCTGTCACTAAATACCCACTCTGCAGAGCGTGTTCCATTTCAATAAAGATCATTCCTCCAGTGCAGGCTTTACTATTCAAATTGAGCCAGCAAGCCTTTTTTTTTCCCCCTAAAATATAAAGCTAAACAAGATCTCAGTCACAACCACCAAATCTTTATTAATGCATTCCTTGTGCTACTTCTGAATATTAATAAAAATTAATAATTAATTTTGCCTTTGGCATTGCAAGATATACTAGTTTTAATTAGTGTACTGTACTCCTATACAATTAAAAAATAATTGATGTCCACGCTTATTGGCGGTGTCTGTGATCTTCTTTTCTGTTGTTGTCAACAAAAGCCTTAAAAAACAAGTTCAAGAATGTTGTGCCGTCCCCTTGATTTACACACCCAAAGTAACAGGCAAATCTTTTATGATGAAACAGAACAGTTTCTATTTAAATTATACACAAGTATATTAACTAGAAAGAGAAAATTAAAAGCTGATGGCTACAAGGAATAATGGAAAGTCTATAAAAATGTTTTATCTATCAACAAATTTGCCTGGAAAATATCAATGCTTGGCACCATCTCTCAGCTGAAGCATGGAGAAGCCATCTTGGATTTGTTATGTCAATTCCATCAAGCATTTAATTCTGATGTCCTCCTTAATCAGCTTTAGTTATTTAAATTCAGCGTATCATGTTACTGTTCTACTACATCATTTTAATTGTGTCATGAACTACTTTATTATAGAATGCTGAAGTATCTCCCTGTGTCTCCCTCTTCCTTTTTCTTCCTTAATAATGCAAACTGTAGAACTCAAGAGAGAATGCCTTTGGTTGAAGGCGGGTGGGGGAATAGCTTCTTTTGAAAATATTTGTATCAGGGTTCCTGAACAGAAGGGGGACTTTTGATGGTTGTTGTCTTAGAGGGAAATAATTCAAATCCCACAGCACACATGTTTCTTGGTTTTATTTTTTTAGAACCAGGGTTCTTATTTTTAAGAAGTCTTCTTGAATGACCGTGGATATATCTGTAGTACATACATTGTTAGAGATGGCACATTAAGCAGAACTAGACTTAATAAAATGCAGGGCAAAGATGAAAGAGGCAGTGTGGAATCTGGATTTCACACTTAGCCCCTGACTCACTGGTTAGTGGATGCTTTCTAAGGCAGAAAATCAAATATTGATGCAGATCATGATTTTATCAAGTTAATGATCTTAACCAGGGTTTCCAATGATCTTAATAGCAATTTTAATTCAAAAAGTAGACTATACCAAACTATCTGTCCTAAAATGTAATCTCAATTACATTTTGCTTAATTTGATTTAATGACATTTCACTTAATTACAATTAATTACTTAATTTTCCATAACATTATTGCCTCCATAGAATATAGTTTAATCTGATATTGCCTTGGCAACGTACCTGTTTACTTGCTCATAATTTGTCTCCTGTTAGAATGTGAGTGGATGAGGGCAAGCACCCTACTATTTTGTTTGCAGCTGTGTCCACAGTGTTGAGCACAATGCCTAGCATAGAGCTGACATTCAACAAACACCTATGGAATACATTTATTAATTCTTACTCAAAGTAACTTTTTTTTATACCTTCAGTCTTCTTAATTTTCTTCTTCCGTGCCTGTCAAAAGGTGAATGGATAAACAGGCTGTGGTTTAACTGTACAATAGTCTACTACCTAGCCGTTAAAAGAAAAGAAAAAAAAAAAACCTCTAAAACTATTCGGCATGATACTGTAATGTTGGACACCCACTGCCATAGAGTTGATCCTGATTCATTGTGACTCTAATGGACAGAGTGTAAGTGCCTTCTAGGGTTTCCAAGGCTATAAATCTTTATGAAAGTAGACTGCTACATCTTTCTCCCAGGGAGCAGCTAGTGGGTTCGAACTTGTGACTTTTGGGTTAGCAACCAAGCACTTTAACCACTGCAGCACCAGGGTTCCTTGTAATGGTGGCTATAACCCACTGCCGTTGATTTGACTCTGACTCATAGTGAGCCCGTAGGGTTTCCAAGGCTGTAAACCTTTATGGAAATAGACTGCCACATCTTTCTCCCACAAAGTAGCTGGTGGGCTTGAGCCACCGGCTTTCTGGTTAGCAGCAGAGCACTTTAACCATTGCACCACCAGAGTTTCTGTAAAGGTAGATACATGGCATTATGCATTTCTCAAAACCCAAAGGACTGTACAAAAACAGAACCCTAATGTAAACTACGAACTTCAGTTAACAACAATGTATCAGTATTGATTCATCAATTGAAAAAAGTGAACCACACTGATTCAAGATGTTAATAGAAGAAGAAACTGTGCAAGGGGCAGAAGAGTGTATGGGAGATGCTGTACAGGTTTCAGTGGAGCTTCCAGACTGAGATAGACTAGGAAGAAAGGTCTGAAAATCTATTTCTGAAAATCAGCCAGTGAAAACCCTATGGATCACAAAGGTCCAATCCACAACCAATCATGGGGAGGGCTCAGGACTGGGCAACCTTTTGTTCCACTGTGTGTAGGATCGCCATGAGTTTGGGACCAATTTGATGTTAGCTAGCAACAACTGCACTTTCTGAGAATTTTTTCTGTAAATCTAAAGCCACTCTCAAAAAAAAAAAGTGTATTAATAAAAATAAAATAAGCTGCTGATACACACGATGCCATGAATGGATCTCAAAACAATAGATTGAGCAATAGAAGCCCGTTACCAAATAGTTCATGCTGGATCATTTCCTGTATATGAAGTTCTAGAGTGTATAAAACCAAGTGTGGAAAGAGAACTCAAAGCAGCGGCTGCCTCTGGAGGGGATTCACTGGGAAAGAGCGTGAAGAAATGTCCTGGGTCATGGAAATGTTGAGTATCTTCATTGGGCTGATGGTTACAGGGTATACACATTCGTCAAAATTCTTCAAGCTGTAGTCAGACTGTACACCTAAGACCTGTGCATTTATGGTGCGCCAATTATATTTTTTATTTAAAAAATCTTAATAAATACTTTCTTTTACTAGTTCACAGGCAAATAAAGGAAGAAAACTTAGAACAATTCTTCAATTGAGAGTGCCTGGAATTCCTCTTCCCACATCACCACATCCCTCCTCAAGTCCCTTTTTTTCACTGCTGCTGGGCAGCCGAGTTGGCCAATGGTGCAGCCTCTCCCTGCACCATGGAGCATTTTCCTACCTGGCTTCACCCTGACACGTGGGTTATGACCCATCTCTCTGGCCTAAGGCAGGAATTTTTTCATCACAAGAACACAGTTTTGGGTGCCGATAAGTGCCTGGCTCTCCTGCCAGAAGCTTTGAATAATGTCCTTAACAGTTCATGCAAATGCTGTGGTCTATGCCTGCGTGCCCAGCTGGCCCACTGATCAATTTTTACTTCTCAAATTGGGTCGGTAAAAGAGGATGGGGCTTTCTGTGCCACAGACACACTCTATGTGATCTCAATTCTGTTAATACTGGGAAGCCTGGGAATTTCAAGGCAAGCCATCAACTTCCTTGGGACCACCTTTCAGAAATGCCCGTTGACCTGTTTTTTTTTTCAGATTTTCTTTCTTTAAATTAAAAGGCCCGTATTTCCCTGGTGGTAATCAAGAAAGAGACTGAGAATTAAAATGGTGTGTATCACCCAGAGAACCACCAAACCATACTCCTCTAGTCAGTACTTAGCCACACCTTAAGGGTCTTCTAGCCAAGAAGTCACTATGCAACTTCCCAATGTCTGTAAGATGGACCAAGATGGGCAGGAGGGCTTCCTGACACTGTGCCTCTGTAGGGGGTGGACAGTGGATTTGGGGAAGTCTTGGTCGCTACGAGTCAGAATCAACTCGACGGCAGCAGGTTTGGGAACTCTGTGTTGGCTCCTTGTAAAATCTGGATCTATTATTCTTGCTCCACCTGGAAGGTTCTACTTTTCTCCTCCTGTTATGGCTTTTCATTTTCTTTTAGTCCTGGGTAAGCAGTGAAGATCTGACCAAAGGGGTAGGAGTTGCAGTTTACCTGGAGTTTCTCAGCACCACTCTTGCTAATTGGCCTTTTGAGTGCCTAGGGATTTGAGGATATATTAGTCTGGATAAACTCAATGGCAGCAGGTTGGGGTTTTTTGGGAAGCTGAACCCAAAAGCCTCAGTTCCCCTAGGTGAGCTATACACCTGGCCTGAAAGCTCTGGCCTGTCCAGAGTTGTTTCTTGAACAATTTTTGTTTGGTGTCGCCCCTGTTTCCAGCCCCGGTCATGCCCGAAGAATGTTGAAAGGTACACAGCGCAATCCCCTGGGCAGCACAGACATCTGGGAGTGACTTATCACCCATGCAGCATGCAGGAAGCACCAAAAGGGACAGGCAAGATGCTGGGTCAGGCCAGAGGAAGAAGCTGACCAGAGAGCTGGGAGAATCATGGTGGGTGTCTTGGAAGAGCAGAACCAAGATTGTGTCCTAAAGGAAGGGACAATTTCAGGCAAGGGAGGGTGTTCTGGTACAATAACCAGAGGCATTTTGTCTGGTAAGATAACGAGGGCTGTTTTGTCACAAGCGGTTTTTTTTTTTTTTTGGCCTGAAATTGAAATGTCCCCACGCTAGCTTTACAAGTTTTGCCATATCAATATACACTGATCACATATGGCCACCCAAAAGCTCATTACATCCAGGGCAGACAAGAGGGACAAGCCAAGAGCTGTGGGCAGCCAGTAGCCACCACACAACCAGGAAAACAAGCCAGGCCAGTTTTGGTTTGAATACCGGGTCTGCCAAATACCTCTCCTATTTACCCTCTGTATGTAAAATGGGTCTGTGACATGACAGGGAATTGTTGTGTAGGTTACTGAGGCATTTTGTAATTAGTTCCTGACATGGTCTAAGGGCTCAATATGTGATAACCAAAAAAAAGGAAAAACAAACTAACAAAAAACCCGTTGCTGTCGAGTCGATTCCGACTCATAGCAACCCTATAGGTCGAGCAGAACTGCTCCATAGGATTTCCTAGGCTGTAATCTTTATGGAAACAGATTGCCACATCTTTCTCCCAAGGAGCAACTGGTGGGTTTGAACTGCCAACCTTCTCGTTAGCAGCCAAGCACTTAACCACTTTGCCACAGGGCTTCCTCAATAGGTGATACCTCTTGTTGATATTTTCTACACAAAGGACCACAAAAGGTGGATTTTTAAAGCATATAAAATAACAAGAGTCACAGAATAATACAACCTGGCACTCCAGTCCTCACCTACATCTTCAGGGTCTATCCCTGTAGGTATCTCAAAGGCCCTGGCCCCCAGGGGAGTCCTTATCCTGACCCCCATCCAGGAAGGGAGTTGTGGTACTGTCAGCATTGTGTCCAGAAGCACTTGTCACAGCTCAGAGCCCCTTGGCCTTGCTCTGCTCCTTGACTTTTGGGTCATTAGTGGCGCCGTGGGCTGGCTGGTGTCTGCTGATACAGTCATGTGCCAGAAGGGGCTGAGGGTGGGGGTGGGAGGGTTTACCCAGTGATGGCATCAGGGAGCCCTAAGCAGCTCAGGCTGCAGTGACAGTTGAAATTTACCCACCACACACCATGTTAAATGCTTTCACACACATTATCACGTCGAGACCTCATTACAACCTGCCAAGATGGAGACTGTCAACAGTTATTTGTGTGACGGTTTGCTTAACATTCCCTCCCCATTGGACTATAAGCTCTGGGAGGTCAGGGAATGGGCCCATCTCTTCCCTTACTGTGGCCCTGGTCCTGGCTCCATGCCAGGCAAACAGACACTGCTAAATAAATACTAACTGGGGAAAAAGTAGTTAAAGTCCGTAGGTATGAATGTCAAGTCTTCTCCTGGGTCCCAGAATCAAGTATAACTGTAAGGAGAGAGGTGTATGAACTAAATGCATGTGCATGAAAAGCCAGGAGAAGGAGAGTCAAGTGCACACCGTAGTTGCCAGAGAAGTCCATTCTGAGCTGGTGGCCTCCTTGCTCTGTAATCTGGTCACTGAGGCCACAACACTACAAGAGGAATCGGATAATATCAGCCGTGCCGAAGAGTCATAGAACCTGCCAACAAGGATTACTGAAGAAACTGGGGGTAATGTGTGTGTGTGTGTGTGTGCGTGCGTGTGTGTGTAGGGCAGGTGATCCCAAACACCTAGACCCTTCCTTTATGGATGACATAGAAGTGACAGGTAAACGGTGTGGAGATGGATTTTGGCCTAGGTGGCACAGTGGTTAAGAGTTTGGCTACTAACCAAAAGTTTGCTGGTTCAAATTCACCAAACTCTCCTTGGAAACCTTATGGAGCAGTCCTACTCTGTCCTACAGGGTCACTATGAGTTGGAATCAAATGGAAGGTAACCCAAACCCACTGCCCTCGAGTCCATTCCGACTCATAGCGACCCTGTAGGACAGAGTAGAACTGCCCCATAGAGTTTCCAAGGAGCGCCTGGTGGATATGAACTGCCGACTTCTTGGTTAACAGCTGTAGCACTTAACCACTACGCCACCAGGGTTTTTTTTTTTTGTTTTTTGGTAAAAGATTTTCTAACACTGAGGCTCTACTTTGGAGATAGAGCTCCAGTCCTCAAGAGGTGTTCAAGCAGAACAGAGATGCTACAAGGGGTATCCTGAGTCAGGAGGAGGCTCAGCTGAGAGTTTGATTCTGATCATCCCTGATGCTAAGAACTACTGAGCAACTACCGTGTGCCAGGGGCTTCTCTATGCTCTAGGGATCCAGCAGCAAAGAACGCACAATTCCTCTCCTTGAGGGCTTAAATCCTAGCACAAGGAGACAGGCAAGCCAGTTCACACACCAGGAAAGGCCAGATAATGGCAAGCTTTCTGAAGAAAATGGAATAGAGAGTATTATGGGAGTGGCTGGCAGGGAGTTGCACCTTTTAGATTGGAAGGCCTCATTGAGGAGTGGTCATTTGGGCTGCAACCCTATTGATGTGACCTTGCATTCGTATCAATGATTGAAAAATCTGCACAAATCAGTGCAATGGATTTGGAAAGCATTTCCCCATAAGGACATGCCCATTGGTACTATGGCTGGGATGCATTTTGTGCAGCTGCCTCTTGGAGAATGATGTAAACTGAGAGGAGTAGGCTTTGTGTGCCTCAACTCCATCTTTCTCCCTCCCTAGGCTGCATCCTACATCTCTGGTGAACTCCTGGTTATCTTTCATGCCTCAAAGTATTGAAGCCCTCCCTGATTCTCAGTCTGTCAAGCCCCTGGGCCCCCACAGGCCTGTGTATACCTCTGTCACACTTCCCACGCAAACCTGTAGCTGTTCACCTACGATCTGTCCCCCTGGAGGACAGATGCTTTGCCTTGTGTCCCTCAAGCCCAGCACAGTGGTGACACTAGCAGCTGTCAATGAATGCTTGTGATGAGTCTTGCCATTTTCTAACCCCACATTCTAACAGAGTTGACCTACAAGTGGGCTTAAGTCCTGATTTTCTACCACAATCATGAAGGACTTAAATTATGTTTGCCAGGCTGTTCCTTAATGGAGCCCTTCGAGAAGGCAGCTGACGTCCATCATTCTGAAGAACTTTATTCTGTCAACACTGCCCAGAACACCTTTGGGTGCAGGGAACGAAGGTCTCAAGGTGCTGCTCTGCCATTACTTCTGCTCTCTGCTGGCACTCATTCCAAATCCAGCACACACCATGCCTCTCTGCAGCCTATGCAGAGGCATCAAGAGGACTTTTTGTGTAACTGGCCAATGTGACACGTCTCACTATACAAATGGAAGCTTTATGATGATAAGATCAGTAGTTACTGAGATATTTATGTGACAAGCTGACAGATATAAAACTACAAAGCTTGCTTTTATGCCTCCTATCCTTTCAGTGGAAAAAAATAAATACCAAGATGATGGGTCACTCTAAAGAGAATTTATGATATAAATTACCTAATACCTGGTGAACTTCTAATATGCAAGATGAAGTCTCTCAATGCTACTAAAAAAGATAAACTTCATTTCCCAAGATTGCAGCAGATGGATTCATCCTGAAAAGGAATCCCAAAGTCTCACACTTTTCCTGTCCCAGATAAACTTCAGATCCTGTGAGGAGGAAGAGGAGAAAGGAGCATCCACCTGGATTAGGTTCTCAAGCATCTCCCTAGCCTGTGTCCAGGAGGAAATGGCCCCACCTAGTCATAAAACATATGTCTCTCCTGTAGAGGAAAACCTACAGCGAGAAATGAGTGTGCCTTTGAAAGTCTCAGAGATGAAATAGAGAATTCTCTGACCACCACAGAGTGTATTTGTTGTTGTCGTTGTTGTTGCTAGTTGCCATTAAGTTGACCCCTGACTTGTGGCGACCCCATGCACAACTGCACGATGACACAAAATGCTGCCCAGTCTTTTGCCATGCCCATGATCAGTTGCAAATTGGACCATGGTGATCCATGAGGCTATCATGGGCTAATTTTTGGAAGTAGATCACCAGGCCTTTCTTCCTAGTCTGTCCTAGTCTGGAAAAAAAATTTTTTTTGGAAGCTATGCTGAAATCTGTTCAGCATCATAGCAACACCCAAGCCTCCAATGACAGACAATGGTGGCTGCGTGTGAGGTGCATTAGCTGGGAATCAAGCCTGGGTCTTCCCCATGGAAGGCAAGAATTCTGCCATTGAAACACCACTGCCCTCTGCAGAGTGCATGTCAACCTGGAAAAACCAAGCAGTGGAAGACTTTCAGGACAAGGTGTGGGCAATGGGACAGTGGCTGCAGCTACCATCTTACCTTCAGTCCGATGACAACTGAGAATTCAGCACCTCACCTGGAAGGCTGGGGTCAACCTTTGTCTCCACACCCTGCTCAGATGGGGTGGAGTCAGTACCAGGCCAATGCTGGTGGTGTGTCTGCAATTAGACATTCCATCCTGACAACCTGAACTTTCCCTGTTTGGCTGACCTCATTATCGACTTCTGGAGTACACGGCCAAGCTCCGGGAACAAGCATGCCAAGGTAAGGCACAGACTCACCTCCTTGAATCCTCACATCTGCTCTGCAGGGGAGGCATTGTTCTCCTTCCCTCCCAGGAGAGAGGCTAGTGGCCTCCTGGCCCTGACCCATGGGTGGTTGGGGAGTCTGAATGAGGTTGTACACATAAAGTGGTGACCGCAGGGCTCCAGATAAATATTCTTCCCACCCTCCCCATCCCCAACCCCATGTTCAAGGTTGCACGATCGGGATGTTTAGGTGTTTAAACCCTAGCCTCCCTGTCTCAAAAAAAAAAAAAAAACCATTGCCGTTGAGCCAATTTCAACTCATAGTGACCCTATAGGACAGAGTAGAACTGCCCCATAGGGTTTCTAAGGAGGGATTGGTGGATTCAAAATGACAACCTTTTGGTTAGCAGGTGAACTCTTTAACCACTGTGCCACCAGGGTTCCAAAAGTCCTTTCTCCAAATGTCCTCAGATCTTGGTTGTCTGGGGAGTAGGAAACAGGAGATTAGGGATGAGCAGGGCAGCAAAGGTTTACTTCTCCTTTTGTGGGTGTTGTCTTATAATGATGTCCCTCCTGGGGAACCACGGAGGGTCAGAACTACAAAGTTGCATTAACAGATAAAAACCAGTTGCCCTTGAATCAACTCTGACTCATGGCGCCCCCCTGTGTATCAGATTAGAACTTTTCAATGGCTGATTTTCAGAAGTAGATCACCAGGCCTTTCTTTCGAGGTTCATGAAGGTAGGTGTGAGTGCACGTGTGAGTCTGTGTGTGCATGAAAGTGGGTGTGAGTGCATGTGTGAGTCTGTGTGTGCACAGAGGTGGATGTGAGTGCACGTGTGAGCCTATGTGTGCATGGAGGTGGATGTGAGTGTGTATGTGAGTCAGTGTGTGCACAGAGGTGTGTGTGAGTGCACGTGTGAGTCTGTGCGTGCATGACTGTAAGCTGCACATCAAACCCAAATTAAATCTTTTACTGTATTTTATCAGATCGATCTTTGGTGTATGTACTCCTCAGCATTGCCTCATTTAAATAAAACTTCCATTTGTAACAATCCTATAAATAGAAAGTTGTATTGATCAGGGTCCCACCGGCAGGCTGCACTTTGGTTATCACTGAAGCCTGACCGGTTAATGGGAGGGCTACGATTTATTACGTGGCGAGATACCATGCGAGGCTGCGCCATTTAGATCTCTAAAGAGAGGTGTGCTTAGCTCCGGAAAGCAAGTTCAGCGGGCCTTCTTTAGGATCACCACGCACTCCTGACTTGCCATTTCACAACCCCAGACATCAGTGGGTTTGGCTCTGACTCTGACCTCCTGGTCCCAGCCTGTGAAGGAGGAGTTATCCTTCACCAAAGTGGTGAAGATATTAGTCTAGGGGGACCCCAAAGGCTGCCTGGTTTCGTACTGGAAGTGAAGCTGGGGAAATGTAATTGGGATGAAGGTTGTGTCCTGGCTACCAATGATGTTGGGTTAACTGTACTGGAGTATCAGCATCACCAGCATTTACTCAATGCCTACTGTGTGCAGGGCATGGTTATCTGTCAATAAAGTCTATTTCCTTCAGAAGTTGTAGACTTAGAACACATGTTGATTGCGCTGTTGACTAGCTGCTAACCGCACATTCATCACTCTCTTGGCCATGACTGGAAGATGCCAAGGAATTGGCAATCAACTCCTGCCCTCAAGTTGTTTACAATCAAATAGTTTTCCTAAATTCATGGAAACTAGGTGTGAGTGTGAGTATAGATAAGGTCACATTTATATTTATGCACAGGGAAATCTGGCTGAGAGCACCTCTTTGTCTCACCAGCAGAAATCCTGCTACCTTCTGGGGTCTCCATTCCCTGACTTTGTCAGAGACTTCCTGCTGGGGCTTGCCTGGGACTGAGAATTCATCCTGGGGCCTCAGACAGATGGAGTCCTGGATGCTGGACACCACAGCCAAGGATCTCAAAGCTGGGTGTGTGGAAAATTCATTGCCATGGTCATGCAGGTACCCATCTGACCTGAAGTCACTGAAGCTGGCCTCTCACTCTCAGCTCTGGTCCTTCCAGGACCACTGTCCTCCTTGTGATCTTGTTGCTGACACTAGACATGGATCCACCCTTCAAGTCCATACAGCCCAACAAGGCCTGGTTATGACTTTCTTTGGCTTTTCTCTTGGTGTGCTGTTCTCTTCCATGGTCTTGTGTCCTTGGCTGAACTTCATATTTACTTTTACTTCAATTTATATTCCTTAAGCATTGTCAGAGTATCAGTTCCCCCAGTGCCTTGAAAATGAAATAACAAACTGTTAGATTTTTTTTTTTTTCATTCTGATAGGGAAAAATTGGTAACTGAAAGATTTTTTTTTTCTTGCTCTGCTTCTGTGCTTCTATTTGTCTTTTTTTTTTTTTTAAGTAATAACTTCCTGTTCTCCCCTCTTCCCAGTCCCTGGTAACCACTAATCTGCTTTTATCTCTATGTATTTGCCTAGTCTAGATATTTCATATAAGTGGGGCCATGCAATATTTGTCTTTTTTGTGTCTGGCTTATTTTGCTCAACATAACGTTTTCAAAGTCCATCTATGTGGTAGCATGTATCAGAACTTCATTTCTCTTTATGACTGAATAATATTCCAGTGTATGTACGTATCACATTTTTCTATCCATTCCTCTGCTGATGGACTCTTGAGTTCTTCAAGGTGATGATTTTAAAGAGTCAGTCCAGGCCTCATCTACCACTGTGCATTTATGTTTTTTGCTAGGTTTCTCCCCTAAACAGGATGACTTGAGGATGTCTCTGAGATCATTGGAGTGGGGGCTTGTGGGTGAGTGGCAAAGGACTTGCCATCAGGCCTGGGACACTTGAAATGCCAACATGAGCAGGGGAAGACTCTGGGGCCATCAGGATCACACCAGCAGCCCAGGCTCTCCCAGGGAGCATCAGCAGAGCTTAGAGCGGAGTCCTCCACCTGGGATAAGTGTCAGGTCTGGTTTGCAGCCTACAGGGGAGAGGAGAGGAGAGTCCCCTATCCTGGCAGGCTCTCAGCTTCCACCAGGCAAACAGGCTCTTGCTGTCTCCCAGCCCTCACTCTCCCTGTCATCTGTTCCATTCACTCTCCAGCCCCCATGAATCTGTTGAAATCCTTTGCCTTCTGAGGCTTCTTCCTCTTCTTTGCTTCTCTGAGTGTAGCTCCTTCCTTATATTATTTTCATATACTTCATGGGAACTTCATGGGACCTTGGGAGGTAGCAGAAACAAATGTCAGCTCTCTGTCTGCCATGTTGAACCAGAAGCTCCAGGCTATGACTTTGGAAAGGCTCAGGCCTTGCTGCGTGTTAAAAGGAAGCCAAAAAATGATCACACACATCTATGGAGGAATGCCCGTGCCATCTGTCAGATGGCATCTGCACTCCCAGGTCCATCCCAACAGACCAGCTTCCAGGGGCCAATTCCCCCCTCCCCAAGCCAGTGCAACAAAGCATATAGACCCTCCTTGGAAACAAGTCCATGTGGACATGAGCCCAAGAGAAATGAAAATGTTCTCCTTTTATCCATCTTTCAAGTCCCTATTTTCCATCAAAGAATCTATCTTTTTCTGGTATAATTAGCAGGCAACTACCTTCCAAGAAAACCTCATTCCCTAGCCACAGGGGAATAGCTTTACCCCACAGACCCAACACCAAAAACACCTCAGGACACAGCAGTGTAATTCCTAAACCTGGCTTACTCTTCTGTAAATCACACAATGTATAGGGTGCCAGTGATACAAGTTGTTGAACTTCACTAAGCCTCTTCCATGTCCATTAGTGTAGCTGCTCTATCCTGAGATGAAATTCACGTTTCCATGTCTTTCCTTCTTAGAAGAAATACAACCAGAAAGCTTAGAAGTGAAGATGGCAAGATTTTGGCTCACTTAGCTTGGACACATCGTCAGGAAAGACCAATCGCTAGAAAAGGACATTACGGTTAATAAAGTGAAGGGTCAGCAAAGCTAAGAGAGGGTTTCGGTGAGATGGATCGACACAGTGGCAGAAACAGTAGGTCCAAAAAAGGTAACAATCATGAAAATATCACAGTACCTGGTAACATTTTGTTCTATTGTACATAAGCTCACTATGAGTTGGAGCCAACTTGAAGGCAACCAATGACAACTAATGTGTTTCGTATGGTGCCTCACTGCCTTTGAGCTTCACTCACACAAGACACACACACAAAGGGCCAGGAGCTGGAGCATCGGTTGACATGCAGAGCGCTGTCTAACATTGTAGCAGACACAGAGTATGCACCATCACACTACTTTCCAAAGAATCCCTGACTTTTGTGTAAATGAAGCTCCTGTCTGCACACCCAGCCTAAAACATCTGCCTTTCTTGTTTCTCCAGGAACAAAAGATTAAAGTTGGACAGGTACTTGTTCTATCTCCAAGTAATTAGCAGGTTCATACAGGTGATTGTCTCAGGAAAAAGAAACTATGTGCCAAGAGAATAATCACACCTCCTCTGGAACTGTTTATTGTCAGAAATAACAGTTTTCTGAATTCTACCAGTTCCTGGTGGCCCAGTAGTTAAGAGCTATGGCTGTTAACCAAAAGATTAGCAGTTCAAATTCATCTGCCACTCCTTGGAAACCCTATGCGGCAGTTCTACTCTGTCCTATAGGGTTGCTATGAGTTGGAATCGACTTCAGAATTAGTTTTTTGGATTTTTTTTACTAGTTTCATAGAAGTTAAAAATATTACAGGGCCCAAGTTTCTGCCTGCGGTATTCAGCATTGAAGGAGGCTTACCAAAGTGGCCTCCAAACTCTCATTTAAGATACACAATGTTCTTGCTCTCCTTAAGCACGTTGCTGAACTTGCTTGTCTGTTATGCTGTAATACAGGTCTTCATAAAGTCCTTTTTTACTGTTAAATTTTAATAACTTGGATTATAGGTAGGATAGAAACAATATCTAAGTGGCATTTAAAACCGAATCTATTAAATTTGGGGTAACTGCATTACATGGTTAGAAACATCATCATTTGAATCCTGCAGGGGGAAATTGCCACCATAACAGAGAAGGGAAATTGTGTACTTTGGAAAACACAATCCAAGTCTAATATCTGCAAGAAGAAAATTCTCTGCTCATTACCAAGAAGATCATTTTTATTTTACCTATAACTAAAGTTATTAGAGTTTGAGAACTGCAAAATACTTAATGAGAAACTGTATAATAGATTATAACAGCTAGAACCTGGACTAGTACTACCTGGTTATAAAATTCAAATCTCCATGGTGAGATAGTGCCTTAGCCTGCAAGGTACACCCCTGTGAGTGTGAAATGACTAACTGTAAAATCCATTAGTCAAATATTAAGTGGGAGGTATCATAGTAACTCTACCACCTGTCTGTCAGTTTGTTGTACTGTGGTGGCTTCCATGTTGCTGTGATGCTGGAAGCTATGCCACCAGTATTTCAAATACCAGCAGAGCCACCCACATAGACAGGTTTCAGCAGAGCTTCCAGGCTAAGACAGACTAGGAAGAGACCCCTGGTGATCTACTTCCAAAAATTAGTCAATGCAAACCTTATGGATCACAACAGAACATTGCTTGACTTGCTTGATAGGAATCATTGGCTAGAGAAAGACATACCTTCTTCCCTATGGTTCCTCACTGCCTGTGAGCTTACACTCACACAACACATATACACACACACACAAATGGCCAGGAGCAGGTAATCTGCTAGCTCAATTCCCAAGAACCAGAGGTCAGATGAACAGGAGCCAGCTGCAGGATCCGGAACAAGTAAAAGCCCCAGCAAGGAGATCAGAAAGGACAAGGCAACACAGGGAGGAAAGACAAAGGCTGAGGGAGGGCGGCGAGCAGCCATAGGCCCCACCTCCACCTGTACCAACTTACAGCAGACCCCATCATGGGGTGGTCTTGTATCAAATCTCAACAGAGAAGTGATCACAACATTATAGAACTGCCAAAACACTGAGAATAATGGTCCAGCCAAGCTGATACACAATCTTAACCATCACAATGACATAGTACTAGGCAATGTTTCATTCTGTTGTGCATAGGGGTCACCATGAGTCCAAGGAGACTCAATGGCAGCTAACAACAATCATAGTAACTACAATTCTATCCAATAGAACAGGAGTTCTTCATTATTGGATTTAAGGGAGGCATTGTCATTTCAACCAAAAGCCACAGAGGTTTAACACATTTCCCCACTTGCCCTCCTGAAGACCGCACACCACCACTCTCAGCACAGCAGAGACCAGGATGCTCAGGCAAAGACAGGACAAGTGGGAGGCTGTTGCACATGAGAGATGCTATTCAAGCTCTACTACACTCAACATACGGGTAATTGGACAAACTACCACTTACCCCTCTCTTGGTGTTAGTTATTCACCCGTAAAATAGTAATAAAGACATGCCTACGTCCAAAGGTAATCATGAAAGTTAAGTGAGATGTTGTTAGGTGCTGTGGAATAGGTTCCAACTCATAGCAACGCTATGTACAACAGAAGGAAATGCTGCCCGCACCTGCAGCATCCTTGCAATCATTGCTATGTTTGAGCCCGTTGTTGCAGCCACTGTCAATCCCCCTCGTTGAGGATCTTCCTCTTTTTTGCCGACCCCCTACCTTACCAAGCATGATGTCCTTCTTCAGGGACTGGTCCCTCCTGATTACGTGTCCAAAGTATGTGAGATCAAGTCTTGCCATCCTCGCTCCTAAAGAGCATTCTGGCTGTGCTTTTCCCAAGACACATTTGTTCGTTCTTCTGGCAGTCCATGGTATATTTAATATTTATAAGCAAGTGGGGCACCTTTGAAGAATTTGGAACACAACCTTGATAAGTGGGGGGCAACAGGGGAGTTTATGAAGATTAATTTGTGGTGATGCCATTTGAGGAGGAAGAAGTCTTGGTGTGAAGGATCACTTTCGTGTGGCCTTTCTTGCCATGGTCTTGTAACTCTCACCCAAGTGATTTGGCAGGATTGCATGATAGGGCAATTGTGGCCCACCAAAGGGATTGATCAGTTTTGCCATCCCGGTGTGTTTGAAATAAGCCACCCTAGAGGAGAATAAGAGATGATCCTGCCACCACCAAGGGATAACAGCCAGGAGCAAGCACACCCTTTGGACCTGGGACTCCTGTCCTGAAAAGCCCCTGGAACCAGGAGAGAGACAGCAAGAAATGTAACACTGAAGGCAGTGAGACCAGGTAGCAGAGACCCGGCAGCAGAAGATGAGTAGTGGGCATTAGGGAATGGAGGGACTATGGCAAACTGGAGAACACATGCACCAGGAAGTACTCTTATCAAAAATATTAAAACACTGTGTCAGCCAGACAAGGCATTCTCTGGGTGTTTTTTTCTTTGGGGGAGGGGCAGTGGATTGAGTGACCCTTTCGTAGGAGGCACTATTCACCTACTCTTCTTATCCTCCACCTTGTGCCCTCCTCTCCTTCCAGTTGGAAATGGTGTGGGGTACGACTTGCATAAGGTGATGATACATGGTGGAGAAAGTGCCAGGAAAGCCTCTGGATCTCTTAGATGCTCAACACCCTCTGTGTGCGGATGGCTGTTGGTTGGTTGGGCATCAACCAGCTCAGGACCAGCATAGTGAGACAGCCCTGTATCCTTCCACTGCTCTGCACCTCTCACCACCACCAGACTTCTGTGGTCCTCTCCTTGCACTGTCACAAGAATACAATTACCCACAGCTCCCAGATAAGAGGGGGTGGGGGAGGGAAATGGCTGCATTAGCAAATTACCAAAGATTGACTTGCATCACTTTCCTTTAATTATGTAAGAATGTTGTACAAATCATTAGGTAAAAATTTGATGTAACTCTTCTTTCAATTAAGCACAATGATGGAGGCAAAGTCTGTATTAGTGTGCAAATTCCCCATGAGAGCATCCTCTCTGCAGAGTGGAATGTCTATTAGCTTTCTGCCAAAATAAAGGTCACCAGACAAGAGCCTCCCGCATCCACCTCTTGCTTCCCTGAACATGCAGTGTAATCAGGCAAGATGTGTCACACCCGGGAAACCAATGGTGCAATTATATTGAATATGTCCCGTGTGTTGCAGCCTGGACCCCTGCTCCACCTCCCAAGGTGCTCAGAGTGCACAGGGTTTACAGCCTGACTCAGAGGACGGAAGGACAGACATACAGTTCATAAGTCTCCTGCTTATGGAATTTGTCTTTCCTGTTGTTTTGATTTAAAACCGGTCCATATTTCAGGAAGAAGTAATAATCTCATACCACAGATTTCTGTTTCCCGTGTCTCATCTGAACTGCCCCAATATCAGATGCTTCCTGTGGGTGACATAATCTGCAAAGAACACATAGAGAGTATGAATCTCAATCCATAAAATCAGGTGTGCATGAACGCAACCTTCTTCATTTTTCTACAGATACTTTGCATCTAATTTGAGTCTCCATTCTGTTGAGAAAATTAACCTCAGACAATTCAGGGCTCTCCTCTAAGACTGGTCTAAGTTCCAGGAAAATATGGACAGTGAACTCAGTGCCTGAGAGGAGGAAGAAGGTCTAGCCCTTGGTCCTCAGTCCATCCACCACAGAGAGCACAGTTTTGAGTGATCCTTGGTTATTCACCTCAGCAGGTTACAGCTCACAGCATCTAATTATCTGAACAGGAAATAGAATCTGAGACAAGTCAAGAAACAGGTGTCTCTGAGAGAAATAAATATACAAGATCATGAGAAGCAAAGCATCTTTTAACTTAGCCATCCCTGCATCCATTGCCCCTGCTTCTAGTAACACCATATTGATTCTATTTTGGGAAAACCATCCCTTCTCACATCTTGGTCCAAATAATTTGCATAAAGCTGACTCTCCATCTCAGCTCCAGGAGAGGACACATGACTTATCTAACCAGCCCATTTTATCACCCTAGTTAAACTGACTGGTTCAGGGATAGACCTTTCAGGATTTGTCCACTGAGGGTCTTCACCTGAGCACTTTGCTGGAATTACTGTCAAAGAAGCACTATTTTCTGGGGAAGCTTGCTAAGCTGGGAATTGCTGGTGGCAATCTTTGCCACTACATGGGGAGACCTTTCTTAGAAGCAAAGATGGTGAGACTACATCTCACATACTTTGGACGTGTTGCCAGGAGGGATCAGTCACTGGGGAAGGACATCATGCTTCGTAAAGTAGAGGGTCAGCGAAAAACAGGAAGACTGTCAATGAGATGGACTGACACAGTGGCTGCAACAATGGGCTCAAGTGTAACAACAATTGTGAGGATGGTGCAGGACCAGGCAGTATTTCTTTCCGTTGTACATAGGGTCATTATGAGTCTGAACCTGCTCGATGGCACCTAACAATAGCAACAACTACAAAAATAGGTGCGGGGATTAGTAAAGGGCCCCTACAAATAGGGGCACTGAAAGTTGTTTCTTTGGCTTTATTGTAGTTAGAAGGCTCAGGGGATATTCGTCATCTCCCCCTAGGTCCTTTGGTAAAGTCACTTAATATCCATAGGCCTCAGTTTCATCACCTAAAGAAAGATGGTTGATGGAAGTTAAATCTCATTCAGTTCAAACGCACTATATCTCTATAATCTCCTTTGTGGAAGAAATAACATTGCTTAAAATTAGATTTTTCAATATCTGCTTGGATGAAAATCTTTGTGTCCTGCCCCGCCTGCTTGGGTCTTCTGATGGCTCTGGACCTCTGTGTCACTCTATCATACCTCAGTCCTGTAGACCACTCCTCTGCTTCATTGATACGGGCTGGAGAGAGGGGCCAGATGATTCAGGGCAGCTGTTCATGTTTACCGTCTTGGTAGGTGTAGGCCTGACAAAGAAAGAGAGGAGGCAGAACTTTAGAGAATGATACCAGGCTATTGTATTCTCTTAGGAAGTGTTTCTTCCTCAGCTGTCGGGGCAGAGAAGCTTTCTTAAAGAATGTTTTCATACAAAATTCCTAAAATGCTGAAAATACAATAAGATTAACGACCCCTGGAGGCTATGGCTTAAATATTTTATCTTCTTAGATATCAGTTACACTGCACTATCCTCCAAGGATCTAAAGTCTTTTAAATATAGCATCTAATTAATCCTCCTGTCATCTTTGGATGGAGCAGCATCATTACCCCGATTTCACAGGTGAGGGCACAGTAGCTAAGGGAGGGGTGTCCATGGGCACCAGCAGCCCAATTCCAATCAATAGTCTCTGGCCATACCATGGTGGCCAGGCCCGGTGGGGGCATCCTCGGGCAAACTCATTAGAAAGATGCCATTCCTCATCCTCACACCACAAAAGCATTCAGACTACAGCCAGCACAGTCACCAAAAAGATGCCACAGGCAAGGTGGGACATCTCTGCCTCTGAGAGCAAGTGACTCACCTCACCAACAAGTTCCAAGGCAGGATCAAGGTGACCACATCTCTAATGAATCACTTGCCTTTTGCATCTTCACAAACAGACTGGTTATTTTTAAAAACAATCACTTAATCCAATCCTTGGACTAAAATGGCATCTTCTGCCAAATCCCCAGCTAACAGTGCAGGTCATCTTTCACTCTCATTTACTCTACACCTGCCTGGTACCAAGCAGCATGCCGGACATAGACCTCACAAAACCTCCGGTTGCCTAACTCTGAAGCGCACCTAGTATCAGTCCCACTTCATAGAGACAAGACTGAGCCTACACCAGCTTAACTACTTTGTTCAAACCGAAGAGCTCATTCAGGGTGAGACCAGGGTCCTTTCTAAGACAGCTTTCCTGCTGTTCCACGGTTTCATTTTTCAAACCATTTTGATTGTTTAGATCCAGTGTTAAGCAATGTGGCCATCATTTCTGGTGACTTCTCCTGGATAAACCTAGGAGATAGAAGCTCAGCACGAGACACTTGCACTGATCGTAACTGTTCCTCTGGGGTCGTCACCATTGAGGGCTGGCTACTTGTGGGCTGGCTGGTATGTCAGGCTTTCAGAAGGGGTACTTTAAACTCAGAAATTACCTGAAGGGTGCCTCAGAGGAAAGCAGCTCTCTCACCGGCAAAACTCAACATTGTTCAGCATTACTGTCCCTCTTCTTGCCTCTTCCCCAAATCCACAGCCCCAATCCCAGAGTGAAAGCCCAGAGGATGCCCCTACATCATCAGACCAACAAGATTCTCACTTTTGGCCTATGTGACGGTGCTTCCAGAGAAATATAACAGGGATGAAGGGGAAGAGAAAAGGGAGAAAGGGATAACAGAGAAAAAAAGAGAACCAGAGAAAGAAAGGATGGCAAAAAATATGGCAGATGAAGAAAGGTGAGAGAGAATGAAAGAGTGAGACAGACAGAGAAAGAGAATGGATGCGTGTATACCACAGAGAAAGCAAAAGCAAAAAAAAATACCAAAGGACACCAATTCATGAAAGACAAAAATAGAAAAAGAAACAAATGAAAAGAGGCGGAGAGGGGGAAGAAAAGAGAAAAGGGGAAGCTGGAGGAGAAAACCCAGATTTGAGACAGAAACCCCTGACCCAAGTTGTAAAATGACAAGGATTGAGTGAGCAGTTTTTAATACAAGATAATATTGTCCGTGTAGTCTATAAATATAAAATTAAATGCTGACCTCTATGGTCCATGTCAAAAGTCTGAGCCAGTGTCAGCACATATTGTTTTTATTTGTTTCAAGAGAAAATAGATCAACAACATTAACCTCCCAATGAACAGAGAATTGAATGAATTAAAAAGCAGAACCATAAATCGCACGGGTTTTATTGGCACCGTGATAAACATGCCCCAGGCTTGGTGCAGAGTGGGGTCTGGGATTTTCTCACTACCCCTGCAGCCTCCTCACCACCAAGAAAGAAAAGACGTGTTAAGAGCGGGACCCTGTTCCCCCACTCCCACCACCTCTATCCATCACCATGTGACAAAGGCTCCAGTACACGCTTCAGGAAATATTGAAGAGGAGACCCTGGGAACAAGGCAATTTGGAGAGGCCCTTGGGGAGCCAGAGGTGCCCCAGAACCCCACTCACAGCTGCATTCAACAAGGGGAGTTGTTAGGGGTGAGGGGGAAGCTGGACCTTGAATTTCTAGTCCACAAATCACAGTGGTGCTGGCCAGAGCATCCTGGGGGCTCCCGGCCAGTCCCCGACCCACTCCCTGCTCCAGCACTCCTTAGGCCAGTTGGTTATTCATGGGGAGAGCTGCTTGCCAAGGAAGGAAATGCATTTTATTTCCAGCTCAGGAATTCACACCATAACTTGGGCAGTTGCTAAATAAAGCATCATTCCCTCCACAAAGGCAGTTTCATGTGGCCCTTTTAGCACTGACTTCATGATGAATCTGAACGATTCTTAATCATAGAGATGGAGCTAAACAAATGCATCTGCAGAGAAGAGACACGATGTTCACAAGCAGCCACCAAAAGTCAGGCTCCCAGCCTTGCCAGCTTGGCCCCAAGAAGCCAGAGAATAGAATTCCCAGAGACTTCCAGCTTTCCTTCCGCCAATAGCCCACTTACTTTTATTATCTTTCTCTCACATGGCTGCAACTCTGGAGGCAGAGAGGTGGGCAGAGTGGAGACTGAATGCATTCTTTACAATTTCAGCTAGACTTTCAGAAGATCCTTGGATCGCCATCACTACTTGAGAAGAATAAATAGAACACAGTAATTTGGGGAGAAGAATCATTTATGAAAGCAGTCCATACAAGGCTGTATAGATCAGATGGGAAAGAACTTTCATTTATGAACAAAAGTGATGTTCTATATTTATAAACTAGTGGTAAACATATTGACTAGATCATTAAAGCTAAAAAATAATGACCCTTTGGAACAAATTTACTGAGCAATAAAGATTCTTTAGCAATTAAAATATTTTCACATAAGTAATTATCTTACGAAGCTATTATTTGCTATACCATCTCGACTGGTTTAGCTACGGTTATTTTAAGTATGTCACTGGCTGTGACAAAACTTGGTCAGGGTGACCACAGAGTTAGCTGGGCGCATGGACGTAACGTTTTAATTAAGGTTACATTAACTTAATTAGAGCAGAGAGGCGTCCTCTTTAACCATGTGGGTGTGTGTGGGCACGTGCTTTGGCGTGTGTTTTTCTCAGCCTCTCGAATTAGGATTTCGTCCTTTAGAACAAAATAATACAAATGGCCAGCCCACACAGTGTCCACGACGTGCCATGCCCTCTTCCAGGGCTTTACCCATATAAATACATTCCTTTTCTACCACTACTCTGCCAGGCAGAGCACCAACCAGATGCCCAGTTTGGTGAGGAAATGCAGGCACAGAAAGATTACATAGCTTGCCCAGGGATTACCCAACTAATAAATGGCGGAGGTAGCACTCCAGCCCAGGCAGTCTGGCTACAAAGTCCCTGCTTTTGACCACTCCACCATATTCTTCTTTCCTTCCTACGTCCTACCAGGCAGTTCCTTGAGTCCCGTGTCATGTTCTCCTGAAGGCCAAGTTGGTCCTTTAGAGTTCACGTGCAATGTCAGTTTCCCGGGCCTGTCCCATTTCAGGCTACAGAGTGGCTTATAAGAGGAATACTACATCTTTGCTGATGCTGGCCCCAATCTGGACACCCAGGACTCTATCCTCATAATTGTTGTTACGCTTAAGCCCGTTGTTGCAGCCACTGTGTCAGTCCATCTCATTGAGGGTCTTCCTCTTTTTTGCTGACCCTCTACTTTACCAAGCATGATGTCCTTCTCCAGGGACTGATCCCTCCTGACAACATGTCCAAAGTACGTGAGACTCAGTTTTGTCATCCTTGCTTCTAAGGAGCACTATGGTTGTGCTTCTTCCAGGACAGATTCTTTCGTTCTTTTGGCAGTCCATGGTATACTTAATATTCTTCTCCAGCACCACAATTCAAAGGCGTCAATTCTTCTTTGGTCTTCCTTATTAATCATCCAGCTTTCACATGCAGGGGCCTCCCCTAGTGTCTCTGAATGTCCCCTGGTAGGGCCCCACGGGGGCTCACGGATGTGTCAGATTGTGAAGGTCAGTCTTGTGCCTTCCCATGTTCACCAAACATTGGTCACTTTGAGCCTCTAAAGGGCTCAGTGGTTGGAGCAGTGCCCGGCTCTGGTGCAATGAAAACAAGAACCCTTACTCCAGCTCTGTGGCTCTATTGTTTAATGTGGTTTTGCGGTAGTGCTCTCTGGGCTCTGCCATTGCTCAAAGTTCTTTCTGGAAACAGCTCCGCAGACCAGGGTGGGGGAATGGAATACCCCTCTACCCGCAGGACTCTCCTCTCCCCTCCTCAGCCCCTATCCTCAGCCCAGACAAAAGAAACTTCACATAAGTTGAGTCAAGCACATTCTTATGGGTTTGCTTATCTGTTTGCCTTATTGTCCACACCCCTTTGGATCTCAGTTTGCTTGAGGGTTAACATCCGCTATTGAACACACCTCAATGGGACATGTTTAGTAAATGGTGATGACCATGACTGCCAGGCACTATGAAACACAGAGAAAACTTAGCCAAGTAAACAAGATTTTCATTTTAATACCCCCAAACACAGAAGCAACTACAAATCTATGGTTTTAATGAGCTGATTTCTGTCTTTCCACTCAGTTAACTGTGGCATTTTGGACATACTGGATCTGATCATCTGGTCAGAATAAATCACCCGCCATGGACTAGGGCTTCAGAAACTAGTTGCCGATTTCTTAGCCATGCTCAGTTGTTGCTGTGAGTCCTAGGCAAAGTAGCTCAGCTTCCCTGAGTCTGTTTCCTTCTCTATAAAAATGGGAATTTCTAAAATATTAACCTCATACAAAACCAAAACCTGTTGCTGTTGAGTTGATTCTAACTCACAGCAACCCTATAAGACAGAGTAGAACTGCCCTATAGTATTTCCAAGGCTGTAATCTTTACAGAAACAGACTGCCACATCTTTCTCCTGTGGAGCGACTGCTGGGTTCAAACTGCTGACCTTTTGAGTGATTAGCAGCCGAGTATTTAACCACTGTACCACCAGGGCTCCATTAACCTCATAAACCTTATAGGGTTTGTAAATGCCTATGTAAAGCATCTAGCAGAGTGCTGGCATCTAGATGATGCTCAATAGAAGCTAGCTCTTAACTGGGGCTGATCTTCCTAGTAATGCAAAAAAAGGCATGGTCTGGGGTCCTAGAGCCCCTCTGCCCACCAATGACAAGCAGTTCCCACTGCCCCACACATCTTCGGGTGGTAGGCATTCTTCCCTTAGAGAAACATCTCTAAGATGTGGCGCTGGCCCCGCTGCTGTGAAATACGGTGACCCAAGGGACTTCCCCTCTTATGGGTCACCTGAGAAATTCAGTTCTTCTTCCACGAGGCTCAGTAACCACATTTCCTTCTGATTGCATGACTAGTTAGTGGCAAATCTCTAAGTGTGCCACACCTTTCCCATACCTGAACATAGGCTGATGATCAGAGCTTCGGCTATGGAAACTTCTTCTCATTTCACCTTACACACAGCCCCACCTTGAAGGAGACCGTTCAATAAGTGCTTAGAAATTTCCAAAGTGAAGAAAGTTGAGTGAGGATCTGGCAAACAAGATGAGAACACACACTACGCTAAACCTCAAGCAATATTCTACACAGCTAACAGATCCAGAAATAATTTCTGTTAATTTCTCTGCCTCTTAGAAGGAGACATTTCAAATTCAGATAAGGTATTTTTTTTTTTTTTTATTATTGCTGAGCTAAATACCAGGGCAACAGTCCCAGACCTTCAAGATTCAGATTTGTTCATCAAGGAAATGCAAGTAATTTTATTTGGGACAAGTATTGAAAAAAGAATTTCAGGAATGTGGCTACACTGGCACAAACCTACTCGATTTTCCAGGTAGTAAGTACCCTTGCATTTGTCTGTACAGAGAATTTCCCATTTAGGAAGCAGGGGTCTTGTCTATGAAGATCTGGATGGATTGGGGGTCGGCAATGATGAAGTTAATGAATTCAGATGATGTAGACATTCCAATCGGGTAATTCAAGATGAAAAGATAGAGTTCAGCATGTGTGAGAAATAAAAGTATTAATCTCCTTTATCACTCTGTTTTATATAGAACTTTATTAACATGTGCTGGAGAAGGAGGGGCAGAGGATAAAACATCCACATGTCAGCCGTTTTCTAAAGGAGACTGGCAGGGGGCTGGCCCATAGATCTTCAGAGAATGATGTTGAGTTATTACCCACTATTAGGAAGGAGTGTTCATTTCTCATTTGTCTGGGCTAGAAAAGCTTCTTCCATAATATTGAGAGCTAATAGCTCCATGCAGAGTAGAGTTTTGGTTCTTAAATTACGAGGATTGGCTGTGTACCAAGTCTAAACTCACCCAGCCTTCCATTTCTCACTTCCCACTTGAATGCCAGAGATGTCAAACCCAGATCAGACTTCCTAGATGAGCAAGAAGAAATCAACCAAACATCCAGGCCATTGATACATATCACAAATACCTCAAATGGATCTATTTTGCTGAAATTTAAGGGTTTATCCTGATGATTGACATCAGATAGTTTCAAGCCCTATATTTTCATCTCATTTTCAAAAATGTTTCTAACCCACTTCCAACCCAGCAAATGGCTGCATGGCCCCAAAATGAAGTGGCTCCTTTTGAAACCAGTAGCTTCCTTTTTGCTCTGAAGAAGGCTGAGGCAGGTGCATTGCTTGCTGTTCTTTCCCCTGCATCTATCTTCTTCCTGGGCTTGTGGGCAACCAACACCCCCACCAGTGGAGACACAGCTCCCAAAGGCAGACAGGAGGTGACTGGTTCAGGTATTGATCAGTTCTTACTCACACAAAACCTTTCACCTTCCTGAGAAGATGATAGCCACAGACAATGTCGGATATTCACATATGGAAACAAACTAGAATATAAAAAATCTGCATCCATGACAACATGGGCGATGATCTCATTCAAACCTCTAAGCCAACCAGAGAGCAGCTTCTGGTGAGCTGCAGAGAGCAACAGAGATGCTGGAATGACATGGCCTGCTGGGCAATCCAGGGGACAAGAAGCTCTGTGACCACTGCCCCAACCCATGACAATCTTCACTACATAGGGTTCGGCTGTAAGAACCTGGTTGCACAGAAGTTCAGCATCAAAGAAACCTTGGCAATTATAGTCATCACCATTTACCAAGTGTGTCCCATGTGCCAAGCTCTGCACTATGGGCTCAGCGAGTATTCTCTCACCCTGACCTGCTGGTTGTGCAGATGGCCCAGAGAGAAGCCCACGTAGAAATCAGAGCATCATGCCTGCACAGAGCATGTCATACTCTCAAAGCACCTTCCCACTCTCCTTGCAGCAGTCTGGCAAAGCTGGCAGGTAAGGGTCAGCCCTATTTCTGATGACTAAGCGGAGGCGTGGGAAACCCTGGTGCTATGGTTAAGTGCTATGGCTGCCTACCAAAAGGTCTGCAGTTCGAATCCCCCAGGCACTCCTTGGAAACTCTACAGAGCGGTTCTACTCTGTCCAATAGGGTGGCTATGAGTCGGAATCAACTCAACTGCAGTGGGTTTGGTTTGGTTTGGGAAGTGGAGGCCCAAGTTTATGTCACTCATTTAAGTCCTCCCTGAGTGTCTTAGTTATCTAGTGTTGCTATAACAGAAATACCACAAATGGATGGCTTTAAAAAGAGAAATTTATTCTCTCACAGTCTAGTAGGCTAGAAGTCTGAATTCAGCTCCAGGGAAAGTCTTTCTCTCTGTCAATTCTGGGGGAAGGTCCTTGTTATCAGTCTTCTCTTGGTCTAGGAGCTTCTCTGCACAGGGCATTCACTGCTTCCAGAGCTGGCTTCTTAGTGGTATGAGATCCCCAAGTCTTTCTGCTTGCTTCTCTCTTTTATTTCTCAAAAGAGATTAGATTAAAACACAACCTAATCTTGTAGATTGAGTCTTGCCTCATTAACATAACTGCCGCTAATCCTGCCTCATTAACATCATAGAGGTAGGATTGACAACACATAGAAAAATCACTTCAGATCACAAAATGGTAGACAATCATACAATACTGGGAATCATGGCCTACCCAAGTTGACACACATTTTGTGGGGGCACAATTCAATCCATAACAATGAGACATTCCTATTGTTTTAGAATTTTGGATATAGTCAAAAAGTGAAGTAATGACAAGGCAAGGCTTGCAAAGTATGGTATATTTCTAATAATTACTTTTTCTAAATTAGCATCTTTAAGACAAAAAAATTGTAATGCAATATTATTGTAACTACAAGATTTATTCAAATATTAATTCATATTACATTACAAAGAGTGTGAACTGGTGCCAGGGCACTCAGTTGAAATCAGTGCAAAGACCATGTGCACATCCACCTATCATGTATCACTCATTTGGAAGCTGAGCCAAAAGTTTTTTGTGCATCAGACTCTGATTCAAAGTAGCATCATTATGAAGGCCCTAACTCAGAGGCCTGGGCATTTTCTATCATCTTAGGGAAAAACCTACCTCCTTTGGATTAAATATTCCTGGGCAGTAACCATGGGGAAGGAATGTATCTCTGCCCACCTACTGACCTGTCCAGCATGGCCATCCTGTATAGTTAAACAGCTGCTGCTTTCATTCCAAAGATGCAAGAATTGATTTTAGAATATATGACTAACAGTTTACAAGGCATTCTGGGATACATCAAGACCAAGATATCTGTAAACATCAGTCAATCACATCAATTTCCATTAGGTGATGTGAGGGAGCACTCTCAGAGGAGGGATGAGTTCCAAACTGGGTCACTGGTCTTTGCACTCGGAAGGAGGACCTTTGGGACAGCCATGTACAGAACCTTCTTGGTGGTGTTGGCAGGAGACCATCAAGGAGCATCAGAGGGCATGATTAAGAGGCAGTCCAATGACTCCTGCCTGGGAAGCTTTGCAAAGGACATTCTACAACTTTTTGGAGGGTTGAGCAAGGGTCAGGCAGCATGTGTTGTCTGGTCTGCCCAGCATTCACTTTCATTTTTCGTAGTCACAAAATACATATATGCACCTCAGGAAACACCTCTACCTTTCTCTTGGTTGTTGAGGTTTGGATGAGCTATGTTCACTCGGGCTTGAGGAAAGCCATTGACAGCATCAAACTTACACTCCCAAGTCACAGACACAGGGAATGTTCCAACCTTGAAGAGATGCCCTGTTTTAGTCAACTGTCCCAGAGGAATAAGACATGCTAATTTACACTAAGGTGTTAGTGACTGAAGACTGAGTTACCAGTTACACCTCAGAAAGCATTTAACAGCTATGAAGTATTTGAAAGTGCATTAACTTTGTCATCAGATCCTATCCCAGCTTCATTTCTTGGTGGATGTGTGACTTTCAGCAAGTTGTTTAACCTCCTTTTCCATAGTCAACTCCTTCCTTCCACCACCAATCTGTCAGTTTGTTGTGCTGTGGTGGCTTGTGTGTTGCTATGATTCTAGAAGCCATGCCACTGGTATTTCAAATACCAGCAGGGTCTTAAAGAAGAACAACAAAATAGGAGGCTGCACACTTCCCAGTTTCAGAACTTACTGTACAGCCACAGGAATCAAAACAGCCTGGCTCTGGTATAATGACAGACACATAGATCAATGGAACATAATTGAGAACCCAAAAGTAAATCCATCCAGCTGTGGACAGCTGATCTTCAACAAAGGGTTGAAGTCCATCCAATGGGGGAAGAGATGGTCTGTCTCTTTAACAAATGGTGCTAGCACAACTGGATGTCCATTTGCATAAAAATGAAACAGGATCCATACCACACACTATACACAAAAACTAACTCAAAATGGATCAAAGACCTAAATACTAAACCTAAAACTATAAAGTTCCTGGAAAGTAACATAGGGACAAAGCTGAGGGTCTTAATTTATGGCATAAATACATAACTAAAAATGCACAAGCAAAAGAAGATAAACTAGATAACTGGGCTCTCTAAAAATTAAATACTCACGCTCATCAAAAGACTTTACCAAAAAAGTAAAAAGAGAACCTACAGACTGGGGGAAAAAAGTTGGCAATGACATACGTATCTGACAAGGGTTTAATCTATAAAATACGAAGAAAACTTCAGTACCTCAACAACAAAAAGACAAGCAATGTAATCAAAAAATGGGCAAAGGACATGAACAGACATTACACCGAAGAAGACACTCAGGTGGCTAAAAAACACATGAAGAGATGCTCACTATTATTAGCCATTAGAGAGATGCAGATCAAAACTACAATGAAATATCATCTCACCCCTGCAAAAATGACACTGATCAAAAAAAAAAAAAAAAACAGAAAATAACAAATGCTGGTGAGGCTGTAAGGAGATTAGAATTCTTGCACACTGCTGGCGAAATTGTAAAATTATACAACCACTATGGAAAACAGTATGTGCTTCCTCAAAAAGCTAGAAATAGAAATACCATATGATCCAGTAATCCCACTCCTAGGTATGTGTCCTAGAGAAATGAGAGTAGTGACACAAATAGACACATGCACACCCATGTTCATTGCAGCATTATTCACAATAGCAAAGAGATGGAAACAACCTAAGTGCTTATCAACGGGTGAATGGATAAACAAAATGTGGCACACACACAAAATGGAATACTATGCAAAGACAAAAAATAATAATGTGTCTACACAACGTGACATGGGTGAGTCTGGAGAACATTATGCTGAGTGAAATAAGTCAATCACAAAAGGATAAATCTTATGATACCACTTTTATAAAAAGTCGAGAATGGGTTTACACACAGAAAGAAACATTCTTTGATGGTTACCAGGGATGGAAAGGGGAGGGAGGGAAAATCACTTACTAGATAGTAGACAAGTGTTAATTCTGGTGAAGGGAAAGGCAATACACAATATGGGGGAAGACAGCACAATGTGGCCAAGGTAAATGAAGACACTGAGAGGTATGCAGGAATAAAGGACAACTATGGCAAATGCTATAACATGTAGAGTTATGCAACAACAATAACAACCAAAACTTTGTGAGTGGTTACATAAAAAAAATTACATAGGTAGATACATATGTTATAAAGGTGTGGAAGGGCATATGGAAGTGCATGTCTATGCATATATAGGTATAAAAAAAAAGAAAAAGAAGAACCCTTGCCATCAAGTCGATTCTGACTCAGAGTGACCCTATAGACAGAGTAGAACTGCCCCATCCGGTTTCCAAGGAGTGGCTGGTGGATTCACACTGCCGACATTTTGGTTAGCAGCAGTAGCTCACCATAGCTTTTAACCACCAGGGCTCCATATGTAGGTATAGTTGTGAGCATTTTCATATACATATTTGCATGTGCTGTTTATATCTTCATTTATATAATAGAGCACTTAGGGACCACAGTTGTGGAAACTTCTTAGACATATCCAAACACCTCTTAGGACTGAGTGACTGGGTTTAAAGGCTCAGGATTATAGTCTCAGGGAACATCTATGTCAATTGGCATAACATAGTTCATAAAGAAAACGTTCTACATTCTAGTTTGGTGAGTAGTATCTGGGGTCCACCACTTATCTGTCAGTTCACTGTACTGTTGTGGCATGGGTGTTGCTATGATACTGGAAGCTATGCCACCAGTATTTCAAATACCAGCAGTGTCACCCATGGTGGACAGGTTTCAGTGAAGTTTCCAGACTAAAACACACTAGGAAGAAGGGCCGGGCAGTCTACTTCTGAAAAAAAAATTGACCAGTGAAAACCTTATGAATAGCAGCAGAACGTTATCTGATATAGTGCTGGAAGATGACCCCCTCAGGTTAGAAAGCACTAAAGATACAACTGAGGATGAGCTGGGTCCTCAAAGCAGAGTCAACCTTAATGACATAGATGCAGTCAAGCTTTCAGGACTTTCATTGGCTGATTTGGGATGACTTAAAATGAGAAGAAACAGCTGCAAACATCAGCAATTGTGAGGATGGTGCAGGAGTGGACAGTGTTTTGTTCTGTTGTACATAGGGTTGCTATGAGTCAGAACCAACTTGAGAGCACCTAACAACTAACAACAATCCGGGTCTTAAAAGCTTGTATGTGGCCATCTAAGATACAACTATTGATCTCCTCCTATCTGGAGCAAAGGAGAGTGAGGGAAATCAAAGACTCAGGGAAATAATTAGTCCACAGGACTAATGGCCCATCTAAGCCACAGCCTCCTCTAGCCTGAGACGGGAAGAACTAGATGGTGCCCAGCCACCACTACCAACCACTGTGGCCAGGGATGCAATAGAAGGTCCCGGTTAGAATGGAATAAAAATGTAGAATGAAACTCAAATTCATAAAAAAGACCAGACTTACTGGACTGATAGACTAGAGGAACCCCCGAGACTATCGCCCAAAGATGCCTTTTTAATCTAGAACTGAAGCCACTTTGGGAGGTCACCTTTCAGCCAAATAATATATTGGCCTATAAATAAACAATAACACCTGTGAGGAATGTGCTCCTTAGAACAATCAACTATACAAGACCAAACCGGGAACATTTGCCCAAAAGCAAAGATGAGAAGGCAAAGAGGGGCAGGGTAACTGTAGAGTGGAAATGGGGAGAGTGCTGACACATTGTGGGGATAGCTACCACTGTCATGGAAGAATTTGTGTATGAATTGCTGAAGAGGAAATTAATTTGCTTTGTAAACTTCCACCTAAAGCACGATAAAACGTTAACAAAAAAAAATGCCTGCAGGGTCATCCACGGTGGACAGGTTTCAGGGGGGCTTCCAGACTAAGCCAGGCTAGGAAGAAGGACCTGGTGACCTCCTCCCGAAAGCTAACCAATGAAAGCTCTGTGGAGCACAATATAATACCGGCTGATTAGACTTAAACATGCCAACAATCATGAAAATGGCACAGGACTAGCCAGGTAACATTTCCTTCTGTTATGCACAGGGTCACCATGAGTCAGAACTGACTCCATGGCAACCAACAACATTCCCTTTGAGGTTTGGTGATATTGGCCTCTTCTGTCCTGTAATTTGGATGATATCATATCTGTAAGAGCGCAGCACAGAGGCTGGTACGTGGTAGGACCCAACATGCAGCTCTTAACACAGGCCAACGTTATCACCTGGGTTGGGGCGGACAGGAGGAGGCCTTCACAGATTCATGAGTATTTGGTGTCTGCAGCAATGCCTGCCAGCTGTAGCTGTAGGCAGGTCAGCCCTGCTTTCGCTAGGCTTGCCCAAGACCCTCACCAGACTCCCTGCTACATGCTCCTTCTGTGCATGGGAGTCAGTGTTATCTCACTCCACTGAGAGTCTCTCAAACTTTCTAATCAGTGGAGAGGACACCACTTGTGCCAGCACCTGGAATCCAAGGAAAGAGGCCTTGGCTCTGATGGCAAGATGACAATGAAGACAACCTTGTGCAGTAAAGGACTGGTGGTATCTGTACCCCTGAGCCATCTCCTGCCTCTGTCTCCAGTTCTCTGGATGACCCTGCTCATGGCATTCTTCTTTCTGGCTCACCTGCCCCTCACCTGGCTATGTGAGGGTCCTGGGGTGTTTCATAAGCTGCATAGCTCCTGCCACATTCAGATCCAGACAGCCACGGGTCCAGGCTTTGGCTGCCATACGCAGAGTCTCAGCAATGCCATTTTCCCACATTTGGCTTCCAAGGTTAGCTTCTGAGTGATTCATTTATAAGCATTTGGTATTAATCCAGGAGTTTGCTGAAATGTGGAAGCTGTGCCATCCACTCAGGTACAGATGGTGAAATCGTTTCCATCTACTAGTAGGCAGGTCACAGGCCTGCAGCAGAATTGGGGGTGGGAAGAGAGAGAGACCACCTTTGTCTACATTTAGCTCTTCCTTTGGGCTTCACAGAGGGACACTATTGTGCATTCATTATCAAGCCCACATGTAAAAGTACACTTGTGCACTTATGTGCACATATGCAAAGACACATAGACATTTTCACGCAAACACATATGGACACACACATATATATAGGTACGCACAAGCACACACATTCTCCCATTCTCCCAGGTGAATGGGAGGCCTGCTATGGAAATACAGTGACTTGGAGTGTTCCCTGGCTCTCTCTCTTATATGGACTCCGAGCATCTTTCACCAAGTCTTCCCCACCTCCAACATCGACCCACAGCTCCAGGTGGCTCTTAAATAGTGGGTATGTATGAGTTCTTGCTGCATAACAAACTACTCCAAAATGTAGTGGCTTAAGCAATAACTGATTGTAGCTCAGCTTTCTATGAGATGATAATTCACTCTGGGCTCAACTGGGCAGTTCTTCTGGACTTGGTGAGGCTTACTCATATGTCTACAGTCAGCTGCCAGGTCATCTGAAGGCTGGCTGGTCTAAGACGGCCTCAGCTGTGATGGTACATCTCATTCTAAAAAAAAAAAATAAAACAAACCAGTGGCCATTGAGTCGATTCCAACTCACGGCAACCCCACATGTTACAGAATAGAACTGTGCTCCACAGAGTTTCTGTGGCTGATTTTTCAGAAACAGATTGCCAGAACTTTCTTCTGAGGTGCCCTTGGTGGACTCAAACCACCAACCTTTCTGTTAGTAGCCAAGCACTTAACGGTTTGCACCCCCTAGAGATTCTGTGTCCCACTGTACATCTTCTCTCATCCTCTAGCAGGCTGGCCTGGGCTTGTTGATAGGGGTTTGCAGGGTTCTAAGAGCAGAGGCAAACGAGGCCTCTTGAGGCCTCAGCACAATAATTGACATATTGGTTCCTTTGTGGCCTCCTATTGGCCAAAGGAAGTTACATGGCTAGCTCAGCATCATGACACGGAGAACGCCTCTGCTCCTTGATGGAAAGAATAACAAAGTCACATTGGAAAAGGGGCATGAGTAGAGAAGACAATAAATATGGCCCCATTTTTGCAGATAATTAATCGCAGGGTAGATAATGAAGGGCTTTGGGAAAGGCTGGACTTGGAGCATTACCGGGAGTCCAGATTGAGCAGGTCGGCGCTCGGCTTTCCCATGGCCCCACCTCCATGCCACCCCCACCCGTGTCGCTGCTGTAACCCTGCCATTCCCTGAAACATGAGAAAGCCATTTTGCTCTGCTATATTTTTCACTGACAGTTGAAAATACTTTTTTTTTTTTTACCCATTTATGGGTGCAAATTAATGAGATGCCAACAGACTGAAACCAATGACAACTGCTAATCTGTAAGCAAAAACAAGGGATGAGGAGCCGATAGCAGTACAGCTGTTTTATTTTAATTGAGGAATGATTTTATGTTAGAAACACTCAATGCTCACAGCAAATTAAAAATAATGAAGTGAATTGATACCACTGATATTTTTTTTTTCCTTACTATCCCTTTGTAAATCTATTTCTTCACACAAATTGACAGGTCTAATTGATACATACACTATTATTCCTCATTAGTGGGCTGAATGAAATAATTCTTGATTAAATTTATTGCAATTTACCAATCCAGCATAATGTTTGCAAGCTATAAAAGTCAATCAACAGAAAACCAGGAGGAAGTCAATGACATTATTATATTTTATGTAACACCTAAGTGGCCTCTCCACTCTGGTGATGGAAAGGCCATCAGAAGGTCCCTGAGTGGGTAGCACACCATAATAGGGGAGCTTCACTCATGTTCTGGTTTTCACAAATGTCAGCAAGTGTTTTGAAACCACCTCTCCCCATGCAACTGGCCTGGGCTCGAGCCATCCCTGCTTTCTCAGGCCCATAACCATCCTCAGCCAGGCCTTCAGCCATTAATGACTCTGGTCTGTGGTGACCTCCAGGAACCTAGGGCTGGCAACAACACGGGTCACCTGCAACCATCCCATCCCAACCAGATTTCAGAAGGCAGGCTTCCCAAAGAGAGGACAAAGCCACAGCATGACCCCTAAGAGCTTGCGTGCCCCAGGCCACCCATCCTAGAGCATCAGAGCCAGGGGAGTTTCTGAGTCCAACTGTCCTCCCAACGTAGTAAGGTCTCCATTGAGGGTCTTTCCTCCCCTATGTCTCAGGTATTACAAATTGGTAACACAGAATCCTATATCCAGCTCCACGATAAGTTCTATTTGGCCAACACAGGATTGAGAAAATACATATGCACTAGTTGCCAACATTTAAAAATTTGAACTTCTCACATAAAGCCCTGGTTTCCAGATTTCTCTTGGAAAAAAGGAATGTCTGACCACTCTGGACCCTGTTTTCACACAGAACAGAGTCATAGCTGCAAACTTTGAGTAGATGTGCGTTCTGTTCACCACAGTGTCACCACTCCGGTTGTACTGCATTTGACTCCATCGTTTTTCATTAACATTGTTTTTCATTAGCCTGTGCCTGAAAATATCTGACTTTGTGATTGGGCTTCCCAACTTCTGTAGTTTCTCGGTTGTCTTAAAGTCACTGTGCACTCTGGTCTAGACAGTATTAGCTCTTGACAAGGCAAACCTGTAGCAACACCCTGAAGACAGTAAGGTTGGTCCACAGCACCCCCCGCCCCCCGTCTTTTTCTCATCCTGAGCTGATAAATATATTCTGCACTGGGGGCTCTCACCCTCCCTCTCTGGTTCCCTATCTGAGGTGATGACCATTTCGCCCTCTAGAACATCCTCCACCCACTGTCAAGTGCACCCAAGGTCTTGTTTTCCAGGCTATGGGTTATGCATATCAACTCTTTCTCAAGGTCAGGATGGTGGAGAAGGGTCTTCCCAACTCCGGGCTCTCGAAAGTCTCCCTGCAGAGTAGTGCACTGACCAGGACAGAGTGAAAGCTATCTTCAGCAGGCAGACCTTTGCTAAACCACTTCAGTCAGAGCCACAGCACCAAGAAGAGACCCTACGTTCTCAATAAATGATTTTGAACTTGGATCCTTTGACTACCTTCCTAACTATCCCTGTTAGTTCCTTACCCATCTCAGTGGAGAATTATTTTCTCGGGCCCCCATATCATTTGGAGACTCCAAAGACACCTCTTCAATGGCCTGGTCATTCGTCAGGGAAGCTTGTCCAGATGTACATGCCTCTGGTTTGTATAAGCGGCAATGTAACCATGATCCCGCACTTTTCTCAACTCACCCGTAATAAGAGCAGCTGATCAGTGTCAACACCACCCATCTGTCAGTTTGTGGTACTATGTTGGCTTGCCTGTTGCCATTTTGCTGGAAGCTATGTCACCGGTATTTCAAATACCGGCATGGCCTCGCATCATGCACAGGTTTCAGTGGAGTTTCCAGGCTAAGACAAACTAGGAATAAAGGCTTGGTGATCTACTTTTGAAAATTAGCCAATGAAAATCTTAAAGATCACAAAAGAATATAGTTGCATATGGAGCTGGAAGATGAGCCCCTATGTTGGAAGACACTCAAAATACACAGTTGCCTCAACAATGTACTTGAGCATACCAATGACCGTGAAGATGGTGCGTGACTGGACAACATTTCATTCTGTTGTACATGGGTCACCATGAGTTAGAGTCAACTCAGCAGCAAATAACAACAATCGGTATCAAGGGCTTACCATGGCCAGGCCCTGTGCCAAACATTGTTCATATGCTATCAGGTTCAATCCCCTCCACTACTTTTGAGGCTAGTCTTATTATCACCATCCCCTGGGGGCCACGCTTTACTGAAATTTTGCACTATTCCCCTCCACCTGGGTCCATCTTGCCCCTATCTTAGTTGAGGAGAAAATGCTAATCCATCAGCAAAAACTCACTGATTGCCTAACATTCAATATTGTCCTGGGCACAGTGACGGGTAGAAAATTTATATAAGACACTATCCCTGTCCTTCAAGAACTTATAATCTATTTAGGCAGATAAGTCTCAATATTGGCAATAAATTAAGTGTGAAATTGTTTCATGCAATGATAAAAGAGCTCAGAGGACGGGAAGGTTAGTGAAGGTTGGAGTGATGAAAGACAGCCCCTGGAAGAGACGAGGCTTTAGCTGGACCTTAAAAGATAAGTAAGACTAGACTCCCTGCCACACACCCCTGGTACTCCAGTGGCCCTTCCTTTCCCTCATCTTTTCCTTCAATTATTATTAGAAGGATTGTCACAGGCACCATCAGTCTTGTCCCAGGTGGTTCTGACAGACAGAATTGGACCACTCGATGCAAGGTATGGGGAGATATGCTGGGGTTCAATACGAGGGAGAAAGAACTTTTTCCAGAGTCAGAACTATTTGTTAAGGTAGAAAATGTGAGTTTTCCATCAATGGGGGGGAGGGGGGGCTTAAGCAAGCCTACTATAATCTGGGAAGTGATGCTGAGAGGGGATTCAAATGTGCCTCAAAGTCCCTTCTCTTCTGGCCCTGGGATTCTGGGGTTCTGAGAGGCATGGGAGGAGCAGAGCTCACCACAGTGGAGGACTCACATGAGGTGGGACTGGCAAGGCAACATCCTAGAGGCCGAGAGGCACTCAGAATCTACCCCAGGAGCTCCCAGACACAAGGCACCACTCGCACAACCAAATCCAATTTAAGGAGTGTATGACCAGGGCTCTGGGTCTCCAGGTAAGGAGGCCCGCTCTGCTGGACATGCCAGGATGAGCATGGAAGCATGCCGACTTCTGGGAAAGAGCCTTGAATGGCTCTGGAGGCTGTACAAACATGTGCCCTGTAGCTCTAGTCCAAATAGCTCTCTATGTTCTAATACCTTGAATCCAGCTTCCGACAGACATTGCCATGTGCAAATTCCCCAAAGGCAAGCACAGGATACATTTCATCATTTCCTGTCCCCAAACCTCTCCTTTTCCTGTGTTCCTGGTCCCAGGGAGATGCAACCATAACTACTCCAACTGCTCACCCAAGAGACACCTCCAACTTCTTCCTGTCTGTCATTACTGCCCCTCTTCCGCCACCGCCCGTATCCCTTCCTTCATAAAACCCTCAGGATTCACTGAGTTGGTCTTCTTCTCTCTTCTCCACTGCCATTGACTTAATTTAGGCCACCATCATCTGTTACTCATAAGCAACATGGATGCAGGTGGGGCAGCTCTCTTATTCACCACTGTAGCCTCGGCATCCAATAGAATGCCTGATACATAATAAAAATAACAACACCACCACAATAATAATAGTATGGATCCTTATATCGGACTTTTATGTGTTGGCACTTTTGATAAATGTTTTACGCCAGTAATCCCACAAAATTCTCTGTGGTGGGTATTATTATCATCACCCTTTTATACAGAAGAAAATGAGGCTCAAAGGAACCTTGCTCAAAGTCCCATAGCTAGTAAGTTCCAGAGTCACAAATTGAAACTAGGCCTGCTCCATCTGACCCCAAAGCAGCCTGATTTCTTAATCATTGGGCTGTGTTGTGTCAACGGGGCTTAGTGAATACTTGTAAAATAAAGAAATGGATCATTGCAACTTCTAGTCTCTGTTTTTGCTCAAAATATGCTCCTTCCAGATCTTCTCCATGCTGTAGCCGCCATGGAAAGTCCTCAGGCAGGAATCTGGTTTTATAACCCCTGGTTAAAACATTCAATGGTCGCTACCACTGTTGGGGTAAAATCCAACCATGAGCCTGGCTCACAAAGATAGAGCGCCTTCTTCCATTTCCCTCCTCACTCTCCCTTCAGACATACTGAGCTCCCTGATGTTCTCGGAATAGTGCTCTACCTTATTTATTGTCTCTGGCCACTGCAAAGCCAGTCCTCCACCCAGAACGCCTTCTTCTGCTTCACCAGACCCAAAGCTCTCAATCTAAATATAGTTCCTCTTGTCTGATCCTGTAAGCCTAGTCGAGGGGCCCATCTTCCGTGTCCCCCCTTTACCCTGCATGTGTCCAACAGGACTGTAATGGCAAGTTGAATTCATTTCCTAGGGCTAAATACTACAAACTACATATTACAAACTGGGTATCTTAGAACAGAAATGCATTTTCTCACAGTCTGGCAGCTAGAAGTCCAAATCAAGATACTGGCTGTGTTGATTACTTCTGAGGGCTCTCAGAGAGAAACTGTCCCATACCTTTCTCCTAGCTTCTAGTAGCTCTGGAGCCCTGGTGGCACAGTGGTTAAGAGCTCAGCTGCTAACCAAAAGGTCAGCAGTTCAAATCCACCAGCTGCTCCTTGGAAGCCCTATGGGATGGTTCTGCTCTGCCCTGAAGGGGCTCTATGAGTCGGAACCCACTCCACAGTAATGGGTTTGGAGATTTTTGTTTGTTTGTTTTCTAGTTGCTCCAGGCATTCCTTGGCTTGCACTATTTCATGGCATCCTTTCTCGTCTCCCTGCCTCTGTGTATCTTCTCTTTCATAAGGATGCCAGTCATGTACGATTAGGGTCCACCCTACGTCAGTATGACCTCATTTTAACCTAACTGATAACATCTTCAAAGACTGTATTTCCAAACAGGTTCATGTCTACAGGTACAGGAGTTAGGACTTCAACGCATCTTTTTGGTAGACACAACAATAACCACTTTGGGCTGTTTTTTGTTTTTACTTTCTCCTCTCTGTTCCATTAAACTGTCAGCTCCTTGAGGTACAGTGGGCATTCTATTCACCCTTGGCTTCTCACTGGCTAAGCTAGCCCAGTGGTTTCCAGATAAATGTCAGCGCCTGGCAGCAATGCCCGGGGGTTTTAATGAGTTGATCCAATACAGTTATTAGTGAACAAAGGCAGATCACGCACAGCCTAAGTGGCCTGCAGGAATCAAAGATCAGAAAAAACTCATGACAGTTGATGAGACAATATGGCTGATACTGTAGATCAGTGATTTTCAGCCTTGGTGGGCATCAGAACTATCTGGTGGACTGATTATGACACCAGTTGCTAGGCCTGATCCCCGGAGATTCTGAGTCGGTAGATCTGGGTTGGAGGGGGAGGGGGAGGTCTGAAAATTTGCATTTTGAATAAGTTTCAGGGTAATGTTGATGCTGTTGGGCCAGGAGCCACACTTTGAAAGGCATTGTTCTAGAAGATTCTAAAAGCGTCTACCAAAGAACAGTTGTTGTTGTTCCTGTTGTTGTGTGCTATTGATTCCAACTCATAGCGACCCATAGGACAGAGTAGAACTGCCCCGTAGGGTTTCCAAGGAGTGGCTGGTGGATTCAAACTGCCCACTTTTTGGTTAGCAGCTGAGCTCTTTAGCCACTTCGCCACTGGGGCTCCAAAAACCAAAACCCACTGCTGTCGAGTCGATTCTGACTCATAGTGACCCTATAGTGACCAAATTGGTCCCCAATTCATGGTAATGTTATGCACACTGGAGGAAAATGCAACAACCGTGTTCAATAAAACTAGGATTAGTGCAAAAAAAAAGTGAAAACTCAGGTTTCTGTTCTGTCTCAAGTTTGCATTCACCAAACCCTGAACAAAAATCATTAGGGTGGGGGCAGCCACACCCAGTCCAAAGTGAACACTCCTGTGAATTCAGCCTCTCATTGCTGACATCCTGGCTTCCCTCTGACATACCGGGACTGATCTGCCACATTCAGCACCCTGCTCCAGGCCCAGCGTCCAAGCACAGAGCAGTCTCTGAGATGCCCCGAGCACCCCTCACCACAAGCCGACTGACAGGCAATCCAAACAGGGGCTGACCCCTCCTCGCGGGTGGGAGCAGCTCCAGGCAAACCAGCGGCATTCTCCAAACAGCGCGTACGAGGAGGAAACAAACAGATTAATCTCTGAAATTTGATACCCGTTCCAGACACAAGTAGCAACAAACTTAGCGACAAAGCTGTCAAAATATGTTCCACAGACTCATTGGCAAGAGATCTGGACACACGAAAGAATTTCAGCAAAACCAAATCAGTTGCCAAACTGGGAGGTTTGACAGCATACTCGGGAATACATTTAAATCAAAACAGGAACTCGTCCAAAGGAGTGAGTGTCTCCATAAATTATTATGAAATGATTAGAAATAATTAGTCAGTGATTTCAAAATATTACATATATTTTTCAGTGGTATTGAGGGGACGTGTTATATAACGTGGGATTTTGTTTTTAGAGTGGGCTTCTCTATTTTTTCTTACTGCTTTCCAGCAGTTTTTTTAAAGATGGGGGCCACAGATATAATATTCTACCATGCAAATCACTGTGGCTTAAAAAATATGTTCTAGGCGATAGGATTCCTTTGCAAAGCTTCTCATGGAAGGACAATGGCAGAGAGAGCCTTGTTGCTTTCTGGGGGCCCTGGTGGCACAGTGGTTAAGAGCTCAGCTCCTAACCAAAATGTAGGCAGTTTGAATCTACCAGCTGCTCCTTGGAAACCTTATGGGGCAGTTCTCTGTCCTCCAGGTTCTCTAGGGTCAGTATGAGTGGGAATCCATTGGAAGACAAAGGGTTTGGTTTGATTTACTCTCTAGTTGTTATTCCAGCCTTGGAGTTTGGTATCAATGGAGATACAGCATTTGCATTTCCAAAGGCCTTTATCGGCAGCTGGGCCAGCCCCTGATTTTACAGAGGTTGTGGCTTAGTGGTTAAGAGCGTGGCTGCTAACCCAAAGGTCAATAGTTTGAATCAACCAGCTGCTCCTTAGAAACCATATGGGGCAGTTTTACTCTGTCCTATAGGGCCACTGTAACTCTATGGGGCAGTTCTACTCTGTTCTATAGGGTCGCTATGAGTCGGAATCGACTCAACGGCACTGGGTTTATAGGGTCACTATGTGCTGGTATCGACTCGATGGTAACAGGCTCGGTTTTTTTTTTTTTTTTTGATAGAGGTTGGGGACACACACAAGCTCACAAAGAATTCATACCAGAGCCAAGGCCAGAACCCAGGCTTCCTGACTCCCAGATACTTTGTTCAGTCAGAAGACAGCAGAAGCCAGAAGGCTCCTGTGTCCTTTCTGAGGAGACCTCATTCTGAATAGGGCTCAGTGGAGCAAACCAATCCTGAGCGCTCCTGCCATGTGTGAGAAGAGCTCTCCTCCGGGCCACAGAGGGAGACCTCACGGGCTCTGCTTCCTGAGCCAACCCTGGAGTCTCCAACCAGATGTGAAACAGTGCCCCAAACCTGGGCACTCCAAGTTTGCAATGTTCCTTCAAGATTTAGAGTCATGGGAATGTGGGCCTGGAAAGCCCGTTCTCCTCGTGTTGCAGAGGGACAGTGAGAGCCCAGCTCTGGGCTCCTCAAAGAGGAGGGGGAAAATATTCCAGAACCACAAGCATAGGGAACCCAGAGGATACAGGCAACTGACTAGAACGCCGGCCGCACATCACTGCCAATGGCCTCTCTGACCGCAGTTTTTTTCCGCTCTCTCTTTAAGAGTTAAGACTTAACAGCCTGCTAAGGGGTATTAACTTTTAAGTTGCCATAAAACCAAATAATTATATTTATCAATTTGTTTTAATTACAGAGCGCGGTTAAGCATATGCATGAGTTAGCCTAAAAAGCCAGCACGTGCACCTGCTGTGTGGAGCGCTTTCCAAAATTAGACGTGAGAAAAATATTTGAATTCCATTTTCCTGTTCTAAACTCCTGTTAGAAAAAAAGAAGGGGATAAAAAAAAAAAAAAAGGAGAAAAGGCAAGCCTTCCAACAGAGAACCTGGCCTTTACAGTTACGGCCTTTTACAAGATGATCCTGAGCTATGTTCCCTGTCTCGGAGGAAGGCACCAGCATATAAAATGGTAGTGAATTTGCATTCCTTCCAATCCATCATTCTCTGGGTGTGCAGGAAAAACCAGGGGACCGGCTGCAACAAAGCTCAGCCTTCGTGTTGACAGATTCTTATTTAAGTGACTATGAATACAACAATTCCACAAATAATTTGTCAAGTGTGTGGCTGAACTGGCTCTGAACCCTGATAAATACCGACTCTTCTCCGGCTACAAAAGCAGCATGTTCTGTACGTGGACACCGAGGAGCAGGCGCGAGGATTTAACAATCGATGCTACTGTATTTCTCTCTTCTTTGCGGTTGAACAAGAAAAAAGAAGCAAAACAAAATGCAACTTTGAAGGGTGGCTTTTTCCCTCAATGTTAAGTACCGGAGGTGGTGATGCCTTGTAATTCTGTACCACACAGTGCAGGCTGAGCGACAAGGGGTCCCTTTTCAGACCACACTGACAGCCTTCTTCCTGCAGATGCTTCTAGCCCTCTGCTTGGATGCTCTAGGCAGGTCCTCTTAAACCTCGGGCTCCCTAGGCTGCTGGCCTGAACAATGCCCCTTGCAGCCCCTGTCTGGGGTCCTGGAACCGTGATGGCCCCATGTGGGGCAGCCAGCAACGTATGGGCCATGCTGGCAGACCTGTGGTTCAAGACATGCCTGGAAGATGGGCGACAAGTTCTCTTTAACAAAACATAAATCTAATCATCTTTGAAGACTGCAATATACACCTAAATGTCTCTTGCAGATGTAATTTAGTATGCATTATTAATTTATTTTTCATAAAGCTCCCAGCTCCTGAGAGGGTGAGTGAGAGCTTAGAGCCGCCCAGATGATAAGGCTCGTTTGTCAGCGGAAGGCGGGCACAGGCATAAAAACAATTTTCCTTCCTAAAACCCCATCCAGGAGAAAGCACAGGCTCTTCCTAGGGGAAGAAGCTTCCTGTAAACTAGATTATTCCGGACGTTTTAATAAAGTGCCGGCCCATAATGGGACATGAACACTCCTGTGCCATTTGCAACGTGAAGCGGTAACTTACTGATGCTGGATGGCCAGGCATCAGAACGCCGCCTATTTGTCAGTTACGCGGAAACTTTTGACTCCAGAACAGTAATGCCTATAGAAACAATTAAGAAATAATTAACTGACTCTAACATAAAATGCTAATTATTTATTGTTTATAAAACAATTTTAAATAATTCAAGAGCTCATACGGTAGGACCATCATGATTTTCCAGTCATTAACTTAACCAGAATTTGCATTTTGGGACGCTAGCCAGTGACTTACATGCAGTCCTTAAGTAATTTTTCAAACACCCTGTCCTATCTTAATCTATTCATCATTAATCACATTTGGTCACTTTACATAGAGAACACTTTTCAGATGGAAGATAAAAGAAATGCATTAATAAAACGAAAGCAAGTTGAAATACTTCAAAACATAAGGCAGGGGAGGAATATGGTTATCAAAGCCATTGATACATTGTGCACCCGCGTTAAAGTGGGCTTGGTGGAGCTGCTGCTTACTACGTAAAGAATTATAAGGAGGAGCTAGGCTTTTATCACAACACATGCCCCTTCTCACTGTTCCAGAGATGAGAGCCCTCATCTAAGCTGGTCCCAGGAGCAGTTTTGCCCACCAGACAGTCGAAGTCATGTCAACAGAGCCTAGTAAAACCCTTGCATATCTCCAGACCGGGTTACCTCCACTGGTGACTGCAGGCTGGCCTGGTGAAGCACAGCCTCCGAGAAGATTTGGGGTGCCTTTCTAAAGGGTTAACCCCCCATACTCAGTGCTGTTACTCAAGTTTCCTTGTGGGTCACAGGGAGTTCACCCACAAGCACCGGCACCTCCTTGCCCTGTAATGCCCAAGTTACATCCTCTGGGACATGCGCCGTCTGTGGGCTCCTGGCCATTCTGTGCAGTGTCCCCTTCCCAGGTGGGGCCAGACACCACTAACCAGCTTTCCAGACTAGCAAAGGAGAGAAGGAACAGCCTCCACCTTCCCCTCTGCTCTCACCCGCCGCCCCCCCCCCCACACACAGAGCATCCACAGCAGCGGGAATAAGCGGGGGTTCTGAGCCAGCATTATGGGGTCTCACCGCAGAGCTCATACACTGACCGTGCTCTCCTTGGTGAGCCCAAGGTGGGTGAGGGACTGTGTCCTGCTGAGGCATGTACAGCTGTGGAAGAATCAAAGGCTGAACTGCCCGGGGCCCATAAGACATACAAGGGTTGTCTCCCTCAAGGATTTGCACTTTGTTAGGTGGTGGCAAGCAATGTCAGACTGTGGCCAGGCCACGGGCTCTTTGGTGGACTGAGGGCCCAATGGACATCTTCAGGAGGAGGAAGGCTGAATCCCTGGCACAGGCATGTAGGTAAAAGGAAGGTGAGGCAATGAGCAGAAAACCAGGTGCTAATAATGCCACACTTTGGCAGCCAGACTTTGGCAGATATACCTGGAGGTCAGTTTGGGGCATGACGGGATCCAAAGACACCAATATATTCTGTATATTGGATTAGAGATGAGTAGCATAGACAGGAGTTAAGTGAGAGAGAACTTTGAAAATCTAACTACAATGTTTTAAATTTCTCTTGCAAGGCCAGGGAAGCCATGAAAAGTTTTAGAGCAGAAGAAAAATGTCATGCAGAGCACGGATGTTTCAAGGTTTTTAATGAGTACACTAGAACATGGTGCCTGTGTTCCATCCTCAGCAAGGCTGTTGCTGGTACAAAGCCAACTCTGTGAGGATGGGATCTGGTCTGTTTGGTTTGCTGCTGTGTCCCCAGCACCTACAACTGTGCCTGGCACATAGTAGATCTTCATGAATGACTGACCACCAATGTGACAATAAACAAAACTAAGTACAAACAGTTTCAGCATCACTAAGCATGTCCAGCTGACCCACACTGAGTGCTTTGAATCCCAACATCACCGACAGGCAGAAGAGTCCAGGAATGAGTAGCCTGGGTTGCTATCTGGTACTCTGTGGGCCATAATTGTTATTATTCTACTCGTATCATATTTTAGAGCACCCTGATATGTGAAGTGCTTTATGAGACAAAGCCCAAGCCCTGCTGGAAAAGGATGGTTCCATCTGTAAATCATGATGGAGGAGGACTGAGTGATGTCTGTTCAGCTGACATGGAGTGATCAGGGGGGCGTCTCTCAGACAGAGTGGAGTGAGGCTGGGCACTGGCTGAGCAAGCAGGCCATGAGAATGTGAGGGCCACTGCCATCTTCTCCTGAAGTGTGCTTTGGGACGGTTGCACTGGCCCTGCCTAATCTAGGGTATTTTAATGTTCTACAGATATGGGATATTCCAATGTTCTATAAATCATACTCTTAAAGGTGGTATTGGTAGGCTGGAGATTGGTGGTTCAGTGGTAGAATTCTTAAGGTAGTATCAGGGGGCATTGGCGGTTCAATGGTAGAAGTCTCACCTTCAATGCAGGAGAACCTAGTTTGATTCTTGGCCAATGCACCTCGTGCACAGACACCACCCATCTGTCAGTGGTGACTTGCATGTTGCTATGATGCTGAACAAGCTTCAGTGGAGCTTCCAGACTAAAATAGGCTAGGAAGAAAGCCTGGTGATCTATGTCTGAAAACCAACCAATAAAAACCCTATGGATCAAAATGATTCTACCCATGACTGATCATAGGGATGGTACAGGTCCGGGCAGCATTCTGTTCCATTGCATGTGGGGTCACCATGTGTGGAGGGCTGACACAAAGGCAGCTAACAACAACAAGGTAGTATTGCTGTTGTGGTACAGTGAATTACTTAATATGGCCATTCTAGCCATAGTCTGTGTGACTCCCACACAATGATTGGATAGGACTAGGCAAATAAGGTGCTCATGGTCCATCAAGGGGATTGGACAGATTGCTGTCAATGTAAATAAGGTGCGTGGAATGCTTGTATGGGTGGGACCGTACAAATAAAGTATGTGGAACCCTAACGAGGGGATTGGTCAGTTTTGCCATCCGATTAGGCTTAAAACGAGCCTTCCTAGAGGTAGACAGAGGGGACCTCACTACCCTCAAGAAAGAAGAACTAGGAGATGAGAGTATCCTCTGGATCTGGGACCCTGTACTGAGAACCTCCTAGACCCAGAAGACAGAGAAAGCTGTAACACTAGAGATGGTGTGAGACGGTGAGAAGAAGTGGCAGGGAAACAGTAGCAGCAGAGGGAGCAGAACCAGGAGACCAGTCGAAGATGGCTCAGTGCGCTTCCTGGCCCACAGAATGAGAAAGCTGAGTGCCTTCAGGCAGGAGGTTTGCTGGAGGAGTGGGTTGTGTCTGAGCACTTGTCAGCAGAGCTAGGTTTGCTGACCTACGGAGCGAGAGAAATGAGCGCCTTCATGCAGGAGGTTTGCTGGCAGAGTGGGGTGCCTCTGGGCACTTATCAGTGGAGCTAAAAATCTTTGCAACACTTGCTTAAGGCCTTCAGCTGAGAAGAGGCTGTACTGACTGAAGAGCTGTATCCTAAGTCATTCTTGGTCCTGAATTGTAACCTGTTACTTAAAAAAAAAAAAAAATTACTTCCCTAATAATCTCCAAAATCATGAGAATTGTCTTTGAGTTCTGTGTGGCCATCGCAATGAATTAGTGAACCCAGCAGAGAAGTAGAGAGTGCCATGTGAGGGATAGCTGGTGTTGAAATTGGTAAAAAGGTTAGAGAGAGGAGGTATGTGTGACCTCCACTTCATAGGAATCAGCCTTGAACTGTTGATGGTGATAATGATTCTCCTTCCCTCTTGTGAGCTTAGACGAGGAGGTCGGATGCCTCTGACATGCCAGTTTTATAAGTGTTAAAGGGCAGGAAGGGGAAGAGGTAATGGGGAGAAAGGAGAGAAGAGGGATCTGGGAATAGGATATCCAGTACTGGATGGGGCTGGATGACCCCACAGGACAGGCAAACCCTCTCAAGGGTCTGACATTTGGTGACCCATCTGTGGCAGTCAGCACAGCTCCTCAGGGGACACTGGGAATCAAAAGCCTCAAGGTCCGAGCCTTGTCCCAGGCACCACAGGGACTGTGCTAGGAACACGTCTCCAGTCTGAGCACCCATAATGCCGCCAGAATAAAGGAGTGACAACCAGAGGGACAAAATATCCAACTCAGGGCACTCCTCCCCCTTTTTATTTGATCTACCAGCTCAGGGCACTCCTCCCCCTTTTTATTTCATCCACCATGCTACCACGGGGGAATTCAAAAGCATCATCATCCTAACCCCACGTTCGGACACGGTGGGAAGCTGATGCTGACTGAGACAGCGGCGGGGATGACAAGGGGGAGCCCATTCTGCAGGGTCGCCCTCATCATTTGTCAGTTTGGATTCAGACCACATCATAGAGTCATTTTGTGGGTGCGTTTTAAGCATCTCCCCAATTTCGTTTTATTTCTGTATGACAAAACCCCTGCCCAAAGAAACAGGTTTCTGAAGTCCCAGTCAAAAAGTAGTAGTGTTCTAGCCCCACATTAATGATTCCAAAATTCTCTATTATGAACAATATTTATCAAAAACAGCCCCCTATCAGATGAAAGATGTGCCTTATCTTTCCTTGTCAACTAAAACATTACTCACTGAAAGTTTCTTTCATATCTGTTCCAGAGGTTTCAGTGTCATTTTAAATTGCAAATCAATCATCTATCTCGCAGCCCTAGTTCTGCAGGGGAGATTAACGCTCTGGCTAAAATTGTTTACAAAGCCATTTGTAAACCTTCTGTGGATGCAAATGAGGCAAGTTTACCAGTTTAACATTGTTGATCCCAGAGAAAGCCTTAAGCAATGACTTCAGAGGGCAAAAAAATTTGTTCATTTATCATTATTGTCATGGGCTTTCGCAAATGATAACAATTTGTCTTCATCCTATTTTTAGACAATGAGCCACAATAGAGTCCAGAAAGCCATTTTGCCAGATGGGAGAAGGTGCTTTCATTGCAAAATGTTGTCTTTTCTTTCCCTGCCCTATAAAATTGGCTTAAGTGAGAACCAAGGATATGTTTTAATGTCAGGATTCCCAGAAGACATAATGACATACAATAACGGCATTGCCAGCTCCAGGAAGGATGTGGTTCAGATGTACTGAACACTCTTTTCAATCTAAATTTGTGACTTCTGGGATAGATAGAAGCATGGTGAAAGCCTGGAGGATAGTTATGGATTTTAGCACGCTATCATTCCGTATTAATATTCCCTTTTTTAAAAAATGAAACACTGCAATAGGAAGCCCAATTACTTCTCATTAAGATGAATAAAAATGTTAGAATAAGCTGGACATAAAATAAACATTTAAAGTGATATATGGTTAATTCCATCAAGCTCTAAACTACTAATCAGAAACTCTCTATGGAAGAGAAGATAAGGAAATCCAGTTTCATTAGAAATGTTCAAGATGCCGTTGGATTTCATCCAGCTTCTTGTTGGTTCACCTTGGCCGGTTTCTAGCCACATCCTCGGAGGGAGGGGTGCCCCTGTTTTTTGCATCTGACAGGTAAGTCTCCATGAGACACCCTTCCCCACCATCCTGCTCTGATCAATAGGCTGACTCCCTAAGCCTCCATCTGCTTTGTAAACCTATCATTGGTAATCATTTTATGGTCGGCCTGTCTTAATACAAAGGAATATTTCACCCGTGTTTTCCCTCTATTGAGGGCAATAAACAGATAAGCCTTACAGGGATCCTGTAGTAAAAATCATGCTCTGATCCTTTTTGGTTTGAGTCCTACGCAGAAGGAACAAAGAACTTATATCCTGATATTTTAGCAAAAGTACTATTGGCTCACTAGACACATAGAGGAGAAAAGTGACGGTATTGCTGAGTGTTAATCAGTCTCACCTACAGCATCTGTCAGTTTGTCATACTCTGATGGCTTTTGTGATGCTATGGTGCTGGAAGCTATGCTACTGGTATTTCAAATACTAGCAGGGTCACCCATGGTGGACAGATTTCAGCAGAGTTTGCAGTCTAAGACTAGGAAGAAAGGTCTATGGATCTACTTCCAAAAATTAGCCAGTGAAAATCTTACGTGTCATGACAGAAAATTATTGCCTTTTTTTTATAGTGCTAGAAGATGGGCTGTCTAGGTTGGGAGGAACTCAAAATACACAGTGGCTGCAACAGTGGGCTCGAGCATATCAGCAATCTTGAAAATGATGCAGGACCAGGCAATGTTTTGTTCTGTTGTACATGGGATTGCCATGAGTCACAGCTGACTTGACTTCAACTAACAGCAATGATGAGTGGAAAACATGTTCTGAAGAAGCCTGAACACACACACACACACACACGTCTTGGAGGTTCACAAGAACACTACTTCACTGGGAGTTAAGGGAGGCTGATACTGGGGATTGGGTCGGTCAGCAGGGGCTGCTGCAGCCCCTGCTCTGCACGGGGAGGGTGGGGGCTGTACAGTGGTCATGGCCTATCATGACTGGTGGCCTCTTCTAATTTAGCAAACTGGGTAATGGTCCATTGTCTGGCCCTCTTCATGCCGGGACCAACTGTCTAAATGGCAGGACCTTGTCTGACAAAAAGCTACTTCTCCATCACTCCTTTCTCTAAAAATGAAGTAATACCTTTTCAGTGCTATCTCCCACAATTTCCTTACTCTGAATCCTAATCACAGCCCCACCCACCCCATCCTTACCCTAGTTCCACCACACACACACACACACACACACACACACGTCCACATATCCACCCATTCTCTTCTCCCTGCCCTTTCTCCAGATGCTCCTATTTGCCTTCCAGTTTCACTCTGTCCCTTCTCCAGGAACTTTCCCAAAGGGCCTGAGGCCTAGTGACCCTCATCCTCCAAGTTCCTCACTGCCTGCCTTATAGTTGTATTTCCCAATGACGTCGTTTTTAACACAATAACCAAAGTTTTGTCCTCCTTTATTTCCTACCACTTGATCTCCTCCACTCCTATTCAAGCCACATAGCTTCAGGGGAAAAGATGAGCTAACCAAAAATAAAGAAACATAATTCTTTTAGGATTTTCTAGTCTCGAAATCTAAATGCAGAGAAGGGAACAAGAACAAACTCCAGGCATGAACAATAGATTACAAAGAATATAAGATAAATTGGCTTCCTGCCCCAGAGACTAAATAAATGGTCCAGAGGTTGGAGAGGGGAGAAGAAGAGAAGGGAAAAAAGAGCTTAGTCACTGGTAGGTCCCCAAGAAGGGCTTGGTCGCTGCCATCCCTAGGGTTGAGTCCCAACAGGATGATATGAGCACCCACAGTGACCTTGGACAAGAATGAGCCATGACACAGAGACGGCCAAACACAGAACAGAGAAATACCAACTGGGTATCACAACCAGTTCTGTCACGAACACCTCATCACTACATAATACTCCAGGGAAACCTGGAAAGGCCCCAACTCGGCTAAGATTATTTTTCTCAACCTAACAACATGAGGGCTTGTATTAGACATTTAATTGAGAGATAGGAAAAGAAATTGAAGCTTTTTTCTTGGATATCTGAAGCTGGGCACTGAGGTAAGCTTTACCAACCAAGCAACCCTATTAGAATAGGCCATTTCCTAAAATGAAAAGGAGTCAATAAGTAAGAAATGGTGCAAGTGAGCTGATGGCTCTGTCTGTTCTCCATCATCATAAACCACCTTTGTGGATATTTTTCTTTGTTCTTTCTAACCAACTAATTTGAAACTGGGTAAAATGGACTGCATAACAGATTGCTCAACAGAACTCACTTTTAAACAATTTCTGGATGATCTTTCCCCACCCCCACCGAGACCCCACTGCATACACAAGTATAGTGGCACGTGCACAGGTGCCTGCACACAAAGGTCATTTTGACATGGATCCACTCTCCCTCCTCTTGGGAAAATAACCAGGGCTATGTTTGTGCTTCCTCTCTTTCCCCATGGAGCCCATGAGCTTCAAGAGACTTTGATGCTTTCCCAGAGCTTATTGTGGGGCATGTGGCTCTGGCCTAAACAAATCAGAATTATCTCACCCACCTGACCACAAGGATCCTTTTCAAGAGTAAGCACTGACCTCAGTTGGTCCAATCAGACTGAAGCTCTGGGGACACACACTTCTCTGCTAGCTGGAATGAGAAGCCTGAGGCCTGAGAGATGCTGGAGCCATGCTACACTCATAAGAAGCTGTGAGTGGAGCTGTTGAGATCAGAGCTGAGCACCAGTGGTTTTCAGATAAGTCCACTCAATTTGTGACTTGCCTTCTTTCAAAGGGTGCCACCTAATTCCCTTCCCCTGGAATAGGCTAGACTTAGTGACCTGGTTCTCATGGATAGTATGTGGTGAAAGCCATGCTATGTAACTTCCAAGGCTAGGTCGTAAAAAAAAAGGATATCAACCACATGGCTATCCATAACTCTTGGAGTTTTTACTCTGGGGGAAGCCAGCTGCCATGTTGTAAGGAAGCCCATGTGGGGAAAAACCGAGGCCTCCCACCAACAACCAACACCAAGTTGCTAGCCATGTGAGTGAGCCACCATGGAAGCAGGTGCCCAGGCCCAGTCAAGCCTGCCTTCAGGTAATGACAGTACCAACTGACGTCTTCAATGCAACCACATGAGAAAGCCCAGCCAGAACCACCCAGCTACGCTGCTTCTGAATTCCTAGCCCACAGTAACTGGAAGTTTTTGTTGTTGTGAGCCACCAAACTTTTTGGGAAGGTGTTACATAGCAATATATAACTAAAACAGGAGCCAATACTAAGACAAAAGCCATTAAGTTGCTGAATCTACCTTCACCTGATGCTTAAGTACCTTTGAACTTTTCATTTACATGTGTCAATAAAGTTTCTTTATTGTTTATGCCAGTTTGAGTTCGATTTTCTGTTATTTTCTATCAAAAGCCCTTTGGCAGACACATCCCTAATTCTATCCACTAGTTTCAGACTTCTGAAAGGAGCTGAAAATGTGGATTAACTGACCCTATTTAACTTCAGTTCAAGAATCTTCATTCCAGCTACTCCTGCTTGTAATTGTGGCATTTACATTAATGGAAGCAGAGGCTATTGCAATCTCCATGTAGAGAATTCATTCTCTTGCTTAAGGATGTAACAAATGGAGATGGGGAGGAAGTTTACACCTGAATGTATAAAGAGTCTATAGGTAATAACCCTTAAATGTAACATCTCTGTATGTATTGGTTGTTATTTTCCTGTCCAAAGAAGACAAAGAGAAGGAGCTACGGGAGATGGTAATTCTCACTTGACAATGGGCCTCTTACCAAAAAAAAAAAAAAACCTGTTGCCATCAAGTCTATTCCGACTTGCGATGGGCTTCTTAGCATTCCCCAAATCAAAATGACAGCAGAGAGATCTATGCAGTGGTTACAACGCTTTGGTGGCTGAAGACTCAGGTGCACTCTTTCTGTTTCTTTTGGAAGTAGCCTCTTGTGCCGTGTGGTGAATTGCTTGCTATGGCCCTTCTAGTCATAGTTTTTTTTAAACTCCCACCAAATGAATGGGTGGGAATTATGCAAATGAGGTGCTTGTGGCCCACCAAGGGTATTGGATAGCTTGCTAATAATGTAAATAAGGGAAATGGCACCCTTGTGGGGATGGGACCACCCAAATAATGTGTATGGAAGCCTTAGAAGGAGATTGATTAGTTTTGCCATCCTTCGAGGCTTAAAAGAACACTCAATTCCAGAGCAGTGGAACATCTCAACACCACTAAGAAGGAAGAGCCAGGAATGAAGGATGTCCACAGGACTCGGGACCCCTTCACAGAGAGCCTCCTGGGTCCAGGAGACAGAGGGAGCTGTAACACGGAAGATGGTGAGAGACCACAGTAAGAAACAGCTGTGATGCTGGCTCCTGGCTCATGGAGCAAGAAAGCTGAGTGCCTTCGGGCACAGCCTTACTGGTAGAGTGAGGTACCTCCAGGCACTTATTGGCAGAGCTAAAAGAGCTTTGTAATACTTGCCGGAACACGGCAAAGGCTGCGCCAAGGGACCAAAAGGCCGAGAGGTCCGAGAGAGGTGTACCTGTGGCCATGACTGAGAAGAGGTTATGCTGATGGAAGAACTGTATCCTGCACATTCCTGAACCTGAATTGTAACCTGTTATTTCCCCCAGTAAGCCCCATAATCATGAGTATTGTCTCTAAGTTTTATGTGGCCATTGCAATGAATTATCAAACCCAGCAGAGAAGTAGAGAGTGCCGTGGGAGGGACAGTTGCTGACTTGACGGCAACTAACAATAATAAAAATAACACATACTTTTATAGTGCTGTGTTTCAGACGCTGTTCTCAGCGTTTTTCATTTCTTAACATGTTTAATCACATTACCTAAGGGACTTCACTTATCCCAAAGCATGGCACGTATTAGCCACTGCAATGGCAGTACCCTCTTTCATTTGGAAATGAAAATATCAAAAGGCATAATGAATAGGCAGAGCACAAAATTAACTGTTTTAACATTTCTCACACATCGGGGTGATTCCACGTTAAAAAATATTTTAAAAATATTAGTTTTTAATATTAATATTTGTAAAATATTAGTGACCAATTTATTTCAAGCACACACATACACAGTGAAAGAGCACAGTTCCTGAAAATCAGTGTGTCTCTGCCTTTTCTATAACGCCCATTGCTATCCATTCCTCCTGGTATCACTGGGAACATCAGAGGGACACTGTATTTCAAACACAAATGCCATCTTAATTGGACAGGTCTCTTTTTAACATTTACCATTTCCTGTTAGGTCTAACTCAAAGTAGTTAATTTTTTTTTTTTTTTTTTTTAATAAACTGGAGAGTAAAAACTGTAATCCAGAACCCCATATCTCTGTTTTGGTGCGTGTTTGGCACAAGCCTGTGGTTGCCCAGCATTCATGTGGGTGCAGAGTTATGTGTGGCTATTAGCTACATTAACTATAGGCCTGAGGGCTATGTCCATGTCACCCAAAAAGAATCAGTATTATTGACAACCCAGTGCAGGAAATTACACCACACCCTTATGTCATCACCAACAGTGGTAAGGCCATTAGTTGGTGGGGATGGTCCAGGCTGTGCCCACCAATGCTTAAGTTCTGAGTGTCATTAGTCATGGTAGGGAACAAAAAAGATATTGCTTACAGACACCAGAATTAAAGGTGTCACATAAAGTTATAATTATTGGAGTTATGTTTAGAACAAAACACAAACTTTCTTAAATATGAGGAGAACCATACACAATAAGGAGCCCTGGTGGCACAGTGGTTAAGAGCTCAGCTGCTAACCAAAAGGTCCATGGTTCGAATCCACCTCTCACTCCTTGGAAACTGTGTGGGGAAGTTCTACCCTGTCCTACAGGTTTGCAATGAGTTGTAATTGACTTGACCGCAATGGTTTTGGTTTTTGGTATACACAATAAACAAAGCAAAGAGATTGCATAGGAGGGAACTTTTAAAAAATAAAGTAAATTAATATACAATGCTATTCTAGAATTAAAACCAAATACATGTGTCATGCCAGCTGGGCTCAACTGATTTATCAGAAAGATTTTCAGGATGTCCTACAAAGCAAAGCCAACTCTATGCTGTATTCAGGGGACTTTGTAAGACCAAGTCAGCCAAAAAAGATGAAAACGAAAGGATATTCAAAGACGCACCAGACAGAGATAAACAAAAAGAAGCAGAGGCCATACTCTTAACACGTGAAAAGGCAGAATTCAGGATCCAAAACCAAGAACCCAATGCAGTCGAGTCGATTCCGACTCATAGCAACCCTACAGGACAAAGCAGAACTGCCCCATAGGATTTCCAAGGCTTTACAGAATCAGACGGCCTCATTTTTCTCCAGCAGAGCAGCTGGTGGGTTCAAACCACCGGCCTTTTGGTTAGCAGCCGAGCACTTAGCCACTGTGTGACGAGGGCTCCTGAATTCAAGATAAAAGCATAAAATGACACACAGAAGGGTACTTTAAAATGTTAAAGGCAGAAATCCACAGTCATGATATAATGGTTCTGAACTCCTGTGGATCAGATTACACAGCAGCGGCAACTTAGCAAGCAGAAATTACAGGAGGCTCAAGGAGAAACAGCAGCGACACTAATAGCAGGAGACAAGTCACAGCTCAGTCCACGACAGAACAAGTGGACAAAAAACAAGAGTGTGGCATCCCTAGATAACATAATTCATAAGACAGACTGTACTGAGTCATACAGAGTGCATACCTTGAAAATAAGCCATTGATTTTCTTTGCAAATGCCCATGAAACATTCATAAAAGAGTTGATCACATTCTAGGCCACAAAAAATTCCCCAGGAGTAGGAGCAGTACAGACGGTATTCTCTGATCACAAAAAAAAGGGAAGCAAATAACAAAAGCAAAACCAAAACAGTCATTTCCACATGAAAATTTAAAACAAACAAAATCGCTCAGACATATTCTTAGGTTAAAGAGGAAACACAATCCCAAACCTGAGAATTTCTAAACGACGGTAATGAAAACACTATATATCTAAACCTATAACCTATAAAAAAAAAAAAAAAAAAAGCATAGTTAAAAAGAACTCGTAGAAAAAGTCAAAAAATCAAAAGCATATATAAATAAAAATATAAAGAATAAAGACAAATGAATCAGCCACTTACTCAAAAAGTTAGAAATACAACAGAGTTGAAAAGAAAAGAATTAATAAAGATAAAAGCAGAAATGGATGCTAGAAAACTGGAAACTTACAGAAATAAAGAATAAATCCAAAAGCTGTTTCTTTGGTGGGGTGGGGTGGGGTGGAGTGGGGAAGAAAAAAATCACATAGATATGCTACTAACTAACCTAGCGAAGAAAAAGAAAGAAGAAAGTACAAGAAAATGGAAGGAAAATGTACACAGACCAATTTCCTTTCCAAAAAAAAAATTACAGAAATACGTCAAGAAGCTTTTGATATAAAGGCCCCAAAAGAAGCCAGTCTGGGGAAATTTTATCAGGTCTTTAAAAATAAGATGCTGCAATACTGTTTAAACTGTTCTAGAGCATTTTTTAAAAAGGAAAAATCTCAAAATATTTTATTACAGCAACTATAACATTATGCCCAAACCTGCTAAAGATTGGACAAAAGACAACAATAAAAACAACTCTAGCTTCACCTTATTTATGCATATTGATGCAAAAACTAGATATGAGATACTAGCAAACAGCACCCATTAGAATACTAAAAACTAATACACTACGACAAAGTGGGTTTTATTCTGAGAATTCAAAAAAATGGTAAAAACCAGGAAATTTGCTAAATAAGTCATCCAATTACTAAAGAGAAAAACCGTATGATCATCTCATAGAGACTAAGCAAAAATAATTGTTAAAATTCAACAATGCCTGATTAATATGCAAAAAATTTCCTAGAAATTAATACGAAAAAATTGACCTTGTCGAAAGTGGGGACTAACAGAATTCATAGAAAAGGAAATATAAGTGGTTCGAACATAAGAAAAGGAACTCAACTGCACTCTAATGTGAGATCTTTCAATTAAAGCTACCCTGAGATGCCATTTTTCACCTTTTGGATTGGTAAAAATCCAAAAGTTTGATAAGAGACTATGTTAGAAAGGCTGTGGGAAAAAAGCAGGCACTGCATAGTGCTGGCAGGAATATGAATTGGTATAACCCCTGTGGAGGGCAAATCAGCACCATCTATCAAAACTATATATGTATATACCCTTTGACCCATCAATTGTACATTTGGGAATTTATCCTCCAGTCACATTTGTACATGTGTGAAAAGTCTGTGCAAAGTGATTCATTAGCATTGCCTGTAAAGCAAAAATGGTAAACATACTAAACGTCCATCTAGAGGGAACTGGTTATATAAATTATGGTACATCCATACAATATAGTACCACGAAGCTATAAAATCATAATGAGGACAGTTTTTATATATGAATATAGAAAGATTGCTAAGGTAGATCATTAAAAAAAAAAAACAGACTTGCAGACTATGTATATTAGGCTGCCTTTGGTATAAAAAGAGGAAAATAAGAATATGTATTTGTGTTAGCTTGCATATACATAAATAAATTCCAGAAGGATACAGAAGATATTGATAACGGTAGTACTTTTGAGGCTGGGGGGCATGCTGGGTAGATGGACGTTTGGACAGGAGGGAGTATTCTCATCGAGTGCTTTTCATGCTTGTATTTGTAAAATCATATGAACGTATTATTTTATATAGGAAGGTGGGTAAATATGTAAGTTCCACCAATTCTACCACCTAACATGCCTTCGATTTGGCTTTTCTTTCTATTCTGGTATCACTGTCTTGGCATAAGCCTCCAACAACCCTTGCTCAAATCACTTCAACTTGCCACTGAACTAACCTTTCCACCTCTCCTTGTCAACCCTCTGTGGTACGGCCCATATCTTTTGAAAACTGACATCATTTGTCTGCTCGTAAGTTATTCCCTGTAGTTTTAAGACAGAACTTTTCAAATGTTGGCCCTGACCTATTTTTCAACCATTCTTATTCCCTGCAACATGCAGCTCATGCTTTAGCCACATGGGGCCACTCAACAGTCTCAGGCTTCCTCGTGGAGTACCTGGGAGGTAGAAACAATTAACCAACTCGGCTGCTAATTCAAAGGTTGGCAGTTCAAGTCCAAAATCAGCCACTGAATACCCTGTGGATCACGATTCTACTCTGACACACATGGGATTGCCGTGAATTGGAATCGACTGAATGGCAACCAGTTTTACCCTTGGTCATCCTTGTGTATATATTATTCCCTCTGCCAAAAGCACCAAGATGCCCACACTCTGGCTGATGAGCGGCTCATCCTTCAAGAAGACCCAGTTTTAATTATAACCTCTGAGCTAGGCAGAGGGAGAAAGTGGCTCCATTCTGTGGGGGTCATTACATACCTCTGTTGTACAACTCGTCAGACTGTACTGAAATTCTTAGCTCAGATATATAACTTCTCCCCAAAACGACAAGAAACTAAGGAGTAGCAGCCAGTTATTACATTTAACTTTGCATCTCCATGACTTATCTGGCCCACATGATGCTCACATGGGACCTCGAATGGGGGACCCAGCTAATCCTGGGTAGGCGGGTAGAAAATCTTTACCCTCAAGAATACTTCTGTACCCTATCCCCTAAGGTGGGAATATTGTACTTGTTTCCCTGCTCATCTGTCAAAATAAATTCTACCCTTAGAAAGCTTTCTCCTGGGACTTCATTGAAAGCTATATATGAATGGTCATGAAAACCTTGGTAAATATGGTATACCATTCGTCAATAAATATGGATGAGCTACTACGTGGCAGACACCAGGTGCTAGGGATAGAAAGGTGAGAAAGACAGACATGGGTTCCTCACCTAAAGAAACTTACAACAAAACACTGAATCTACAGATCCTAAAATACCTTCAAGTTCCTTTATCTCCAGTACCTTCTGGTACCTTCGACCACTAGCACATTCTAGTCTAGTGGATCACTCTCTCTCTGGCTTCCCACCCTGTTCTTTACTCTCTATAGTAGTTTTCACTGTGTGTCCATTAATGTTTCACACCAAAGAACCAATTCCCGTAAGTAAATAAAGCACAAAAAGTTTACGAAATACATGCTCAGGTAGAAAATCACCACTCATTTTTATGTTTTATTTTTGAGTTGGTTATTGCTGGGGTAGAGAAGTGCTATTGATTTTTGTATGTTGATCTTGAATCCAGCAATCTGGCTGAACTCTATTCTTAGTTCTAATTGTGTGTGTGTGTGTTGATTCCTTTGATTATTCTGGGTAGATGAGCATATCAATTGCAGATAATGTCGGTTTTATCTCTTCCCTTCCAATTCTTACAACTTTGATTTCTTTTTGTTCCCTCATAACCTCAGCCAAGACCTCTTAGACAAAATTTCAAAAATAAATACTGTAAATCAACAAAAAAGTGGATTAACTTTATTATGTTGAAATAAATGATTTCTGTTCAAAGAAACCATGAACAGTTACTAAATGATAGAACAAGAAATATGTATTTACACTATCAAAAATAACAAGGAATTGCTGTTTCTAGAATATATGAGGAAATTTTGCATAGGAACAAGGAGAAAATGTCAACTGAATTGAAAAATGGTCAAAGGATATGAATAGTAATTTATAGATGAGAAAACTCTAAAGCTAACAAGCACATTGAAGAGATACTTAAAATAATTAATAATCAGAGAAATGCAAATTAAAACAATAATAAGATATCACTTTATACATATTAGACTGGCTGAATTAAAAAGCAGAATAATGCCAAGTGTTGGAGGGCGTATATAAGAATGTCATTGGCTGCCTGAAAGAATGTGACTGGTACAGCAATTCTGGGGAGAAATCAGGCAGTTCTTAGTCAATTTGGCATGTATCTCCCAAAATTCCCACACGTGTCCACACATGGACATGTACAGGATGTTCATGGTGGCATTGTGTGAGAAGTGTTGAGCCCCGGGTTGTCTGTCACTGGGAGAGTGGGGATAAAATATGGCGGCAGCAAATAAGGGAACACCTAGTAGCAATTGGAAGCAACAGTCTCAATGCACACATATCAACGTGGATGGGTCTTGAAAACATAGTGCTGAGTGAGGGAAGTTTAAAAAAAAAGATGTATCACACAAGCTATGTATATAAAATTAAGCTGCATACATATAAATCAAGAGTATACATCTTACAAGAACACATATGAAGAAAAACAGCAAGTACACATTAAACACATCAAAATGGTTGCCTACGGGGGGAGAGGATGGAGATAAAGTGAAGGAATAAATAAAACAAGAGCAGGCCCTCACACAGAGCGATGATGGCAACGCTCCATGATGAAAGGATGCAATGAACTTCAAACCTGAATTTTTTTAAAAAAAAGAAGAAAAAGAAGATAAAAATAATGCCAAAGGCTTCTAGAGAGAAAAGGTAGTAGGAGCAAAGCTGGTGTCTCAGGAGGGTCATGGGGGCATCTAGCTCAGCCAAAGCACCATCCCAAAGATGTTTACCATCTCAAAGGTAACCACAAGAAGCAACGCCAACCACCCTTCGCTATGGGATATAGTGAACTCCGAGGAATGGCAAGATTAGGAAGAAAGATGAGCCTTTTTGTCTCCTTACTTTGTACAGAAAGTAAAGAGTGGCAACCAAGCAGGAGGGGAGGAGGAAGGGAATAATCTCAATCTTTTTGCTGCCCACCAGGCCTCTGCCTTCCTCATGCCAGCCTGTGCACAAGGAGGTGGAGAATCAGAGAATGGCAGTCTTGTCTACAAATCTGTCCAGACTCCAAGACCTCTGCTGCTCACGTGGTGTGTAGGGACACAGAAGGAGCAGACCTGAGAGTGGAGAGTCCAACCCTGTATTCCTTACACAGTTATGACATATAGAAAATAAATCATTGGTTTTAGAAGCCCATTAGTCAAGCAACCAACATACCAACCTTTCCCTACGTAGCTTTTCTTGGCGCTATCATTTGACAATTCAGTAGACTTGAGGTTGCACCCTTGGTGTCGACTGCATTCTTCCAGAAATCTGGGGGCAGCAGGAGCCAGGCTTTGATAGAAGCAGCATTTTTATTAAAGTCTGTCAAGAAAACTCAAAGTATGACAGGAGGACTGTTAGGAATTATGTATGGGCCATACTTCCTGAATTTATTCTTTTCCACTATGGATTGTTACATATTATAAATGTTCACTGAAAAGTTAGCCAGGCTGGTCTCATGGTACACTTAGGGTTGGAGAGATTCTCCCACCTGTCTCTGGACAAGTTGTTAAGCGATAACCAGGAAGAAAAATAAATTTGGTGAAAATGTAGCCACTGCAGACAGTGGGTTTGAGTACATTCTACCTACTGGGCTTGGGATCCCAAATTCAGAATGTTGTTGTTACTGTTCATTGCTGATTCCAACCCATGGCGACCCCATGTGTTACAGAGTAGAACTGCCCCACAGGGTTTCCTTGGCTGTGATCTTCACAGAAGCAGATGGGCAGACTTTTTCTTCCATGATACTGCTGGATGGGTTTGTTCCTTCAATCTTTATGGTAGCAGCTGAGTGCAAACTATTTGCGCCACCTTAGAATAAGACCTGTTTAAACGCAATGTACTACCACCCACCTGTCTGTCGTACTGTGGTGGTTTTCTCATTATTATGATGCTGGAAGCTATGCCACCAGTATTTCAGATAACAGCTGGGTCACCCATGGTGGACAGGATTCAGCAGAGCTTCCAGACTAAGACAGACCAGGAAGAAAAGTCTGGTGATCTACATCCAAAGACTAGCGGATGAAAACTTTATGAATCACAACAGAACACTGTCTGATATAGTGCTGGAAGATGAATCTCTGAGGTTGGAAGGCACTCAAAATACACAGTAGTTGCAGCAATGAACTTAAGCATACAAACAACAGTGAAGACAGCACAAGACAGGGCAACATTTCCTTCTGTTGTGCATGGACTCACCATGAGTAGGAGCTGAAAACAACAACAAACACACTGGAAAGCATGGGTAATCAACATCATAACGCCCACTTATTCCCAGGCCAGTCCCAGGTGAATCAAGGTGAGCGCACGCGCACACAGGTGAGCAAGTTTGGTGGCTGAAGCTAAGTGATTAGATGTTATCCTTGGGCAATGACTCGGAGGTGAAAATCAACAGTGGTTGTTCCCAATTTCAGGCCTCCTAGAATGAGATGGGCGAGTGGGCCTGCCAGGTGGGGGTTCCTGCTCACTTCTGCTGGCAGCGCGGGGGCTCTGACACAAGAACAGTGTGTGCCAGGAGACAAGCTCAGGAACGAATCACCAGTTTGGTGGGGGCTGAAATCCTTGGCTTCTCTGAATATAACCCTCCGTAAGAATTTAGATGAAGATTCATGCAAAAGCTTGGAAAGCAACCCAAATCCCAAACCCACTCACAAGCACTGAATGGAAGGAACATCTATTTTAGATGTCCCAGGCCCACAACTGTCACCCTCGAGTAGCAGCTACCAAGTTTTCAAAGAGGCTAAGAGAAATTCTGCCTGGTTTTCCTGGGGCCCCTGGGCCAGGGTGTTCCTGGGATGAGGAGAGGTTAAGTGTCTACCAGGGGCCTCTGATCCTGCCTGTTCCCCAGAAGGGCTTCTATGGTCCATGAAATGCCACTGGGTGACCATCACAGTACTGCAGTGGAGGCTTGACATGGCTGAGGCGCCATGTTCCAAGACGAATGAATGAAATGAGTCTTGTAAACTTGCTCTCACATGCAAGCATTTGCAACAACTGCCTGAAGTTGAGACGTGGGGTCTGGTTTGCGGCATTGTTGATAATCCAATGTATTCCCTCGGGGCCAGAAGATGTGGCCGCCTATCCTAGGACATTCTCATCATCACTTCTCTCTGAGCGTTGCATATAACTCAGCATTCCTGAATATCAAACACACCCCACGTGCAAATGTGATAATTACATGAAGACGTAGTCCAAGTGGCCTGAAAGAAATGGTGACACCCCAAAATGCCAGACTTACACCCAAGGCTTCGCTTTGACTCTCAAAGTGTTCAAGTCAACATGTGTCTGGGCATCAAATCAGAGAGAACTGCCAACTCTTTCAACTTGTCACTTCTATGATACTGAAATTTCTTTCTTAAAAGAGTATCCAATTTCAAGTATAAAAGAACGTACGATGCAGATGTTTCGTGAAGTTTGAAGTACCAAGAGTCTAAAACCATCACTTTTACTTTATCAGCCACCTCTGAAGAGTTCAAAGCATTTTTCATGAACATTTTTCATGCAAAATTTTACAATAGGCAGACATCCTTATTTTACAGAGGAAAAAAAAAAAAAAAGAATGAACTGCTAAATGTCTTCTGACTCCTAGTTTCTGTTCACTACACATCATTGCCAAACTCAAGAGTTGGGGCTGCTCCAATACTCCCTGGGGCTCTGGGACTGGAGAGGCTAACATATGCCTACCAAAGCCAGGTGACATGGTAGGGCTGCCTTGTGCCCAGTGGGCGCCATGGCAAGGATGCTTTTGGGGCAGCACTACCCCTGGCCAATCACGCCCAAGCTGGTATGTGATCTCAGTGTTGACAGGTAACCTGATGTTTAAAGAGAAGATATAAATTTAATTGTGTGTGTGTGTATGTGTGAAATCTACTGATTTTTACATGTTGGCTTGATGTTTAAAAAAAAAAATTCACTGTAAGCCAAACAAATCACATCTGTGAGCCAGACACTGTCCAAGGCAGCGAGTTTGCAACCACAGTCCTAAGATGTCACCATTGATACCAATTTTTACCTATGTTTAAAAAAAAAAAGCCAAACCCACTGCCATCAAGTCAGTTCTGACTCATAGTAACCCTATAGGACAGAGAAGAACTGCCCCAATGGTTTGCAAGGCTGTAAATCTCTATGGAAGCGAACAGTCAAATCTTTCTCCCTCAGAGCGTCTGGTGGGTTCACATTGCTGATCTTTCGGTTAGTAGCCGAGCGCTTTGACCACCATGCCACCAGGGCTCCATGAACTATGTCTAGGGGAAAGAAAAAAAAAAAATAACTCTTATTTAAAACCACAAATGACCGCAGCCACATCTGCTTGCTGGGGGAGGTGCATCATTTCTCTCTGGGCTGGGATGTTTTCTCGCAAAGCCCTGTTAGTAGGTCTGGACTGAGAGCCTCCCCAGCCCAATCTCCAGACATAGTCCGTAAGGAGAGGGTAGATCTTTGCTGCTTAGAAAAGGCAGCAGAATGTGGGGTTCAGAGGCCTGTGTGTGCTGTGCTGTGCGCTGCTGCAAATAAAAACGAGAAGGCAGGAAGGGACAGGAACTGGAGGAGTGGGCACAGGGAACCAGGGGAGGAAAAGGGGAGCATGCTGTCACATTGCGGGGATTGCAACCAACATCACAAAACAATATGTGTATAAATTTTTGAATAAGGAATTAACCTGAGCTGTGAAATTTCACCTAAAGCCCAATATTTTTTTTTTTTTTTTTAAGAATTATTCCAAAAGGAAAAAAAAAACTATCCATCTCCCCATCTGCAGGGAAATTTACCACACCCAGCTACGATTTGTAAGGGGAGTATGCAGATCAGGAGAAAGTGCAGTGTTCCACGCCAGTGTTGATGTGGTCAGTAGAGAAGGCCCAGCCCCAAGAGTGAAGACTCCAGAAGGGTCAGGAATTGTGTATGTGAAGGAAATGAGAGAAACACAAGTCACACGGGAATCTTCAGAGATATTGGGAAGGTTTCTGGGCTTCCCACAGTAGGTGGGACTGGGTTCAAGACATTTTTATTTACATTTTATAATAGATATGTATTTTTAATAGACTCTATTTTTTAAAGCAGTTTTACAGAAAACTTGTGCAGAATTACAGATAGCTCCTGTGTACGTGCTCCCATCTGCTCCTACACACTGTTCCTCTTCTTATTAGCATTTCGCGTTCTTGTGGTGCATTTGTTATAACTGATGAACTTCTGTTGATACATTATTACAAACTAAAGTTTATAGGTTTACATTAGGGTTCACACTTTGGTTCCTACTGCCAAGAAATTTTTTTTTTTTTCCCTCTAGCTCTAAAGTACTGAGTTCTCCAAATGGCTCGTAATTCTTTCTTTGTGGTAAATATATGTATGACAGAACAATGGCCACTTCAACACTCTTCACATGTACAGTGAAGTGACAGTAACTTATGTTCATCATGTTGTTCAACTATTACCCTTATCCATTCCCAATTTTTTCCATCACCCTTAACAGAAGGTCATTTTAAAGGTCAACATGACCTCAGCAGCCTGGAGGACTGAGAGGCGTGTTTAGCCAGGAAGTCGATAAGCTGTGATTCCCCAAAGATCAGAGCACACACCACAAGCAACTTCACAGTGGTTGATAAGGAGGTCATTCCCTGCCAAGATTCCAAGGGACATCAGGCCCAGGGGAAAGTAAGTGCAGATTCACAGCTAACGGTATTCCAGAACCTTCTGAGTTCTCCATACTCAATCATCAAACCACACTGACTGTTCCTGATCTACTCACTTCCCAGAGCTGGAGGGCCCCTCCAAAGATGCCGAGTGGGGTATCATCTCGTGGTCATAAAGAAAGCCTTGGACAGCTACAGGGAAGGCATTTGTTCTTTCCCTGCACCTCAGACGCAGCTTCCCACACAGCCAGTCTTGACAGCAGGTGGCTATCGGGTAGATATAAAGGCCTTCAGGACCTCCTCAGGGTGTTCTCAGGCACTAAAGAAGGTAATATGTTTGTCAATCAGCAGAGCAGAAGGGACAATCCTGATGTCCTGATGGCTTCCCTTGGAAATAGCTCTTTCTGCTCTGAACACTGCTTCCGCCTACACACTATCTTCCCCACCCCATCCTCTCAACCTACCCAGACACAGCCTGAAAGAAGCTGGGGTCTTTTAGCTCCAAATGAAGGAAAGTGACATCTCCAAAGGTGGCCTAAGAATGTTCCTGTTGATAGGTCCTTAGAGGTGCCTCCATGCTTCTTGTCTCCTTCTAGTGGCTTTTAGAGCCATTCGTCATGAGTCTTAGTAGAGAGGTGTTTTCCTCCTTCCTCAGCTGTAATTAATGTATGAATTGTTGGCATTTTTTTTTAATAGAAAAAACTGCAAAGGGAGAGTAATGTGCCCACCCATGGTCTGATTACCGTCATCTCACATATCCAGATCTGTTTATTTGGTTAAAGCATGTGAACTGTAACCCTGAATAATTTACTGAACTATTGAACCACTTGTAAAATAATTGAAGCTTGAGCCTAGTTTTGCATAACAGATTCAAACTGGAAAGAAATGTATTAGCAAGATCTCAACCTCTAGAAATAGAAATGGCAGTAAGGAAGCTGACAGCCTATGTCATAAGACACACATATGTAAAGAGTAAATAACTGGTCACTGTCTTTGGCAATGACTTCAGAGCATCCCCATGCCACCCCAACTGGGACATGCTACAGAGGGAAGGAAGCTGAAATGGTGGAGGAAGATGGTCACTGCCAAAATGAGACACAATCCCAGAGTTTGCAGAGATGGGAAAGCAAGGAAGGTCTATCATCCGGTCTTGACAATGACCTAGAATCTAAAGATCTGGTGAAGATGGTCTGGAGGTGGTTTTCGGTTAGGTACAAATAGATTGGCACCACTGGTACTGGGAAAGGAGACGTTGGCTCCACTTGGCTGTGCACCCTGATGAGTCAGCCCCTGGGGTACCACGTGCACATCTGGACCCATATGATAAGAGGGGCATTGATAAACTAAGGGATCCAATAGTTAATATGAAAGGTGGAGAAGGAATTTCAACAACGTCCTAGGGAGATCAGTTGAGAAGCACGCTTTTTTCTCTTGATTTTAAACTTTTTTTGTTGTGCAAGGATTTTAAATACATATATTAACAAAATCTGGAAAATACAGATCAACAAAAGATAAAAAATAAAACAGATAACAGAAATCACAGACAATTTCAACAACCAGAGATTCGTGCCCTTTTTAAACTTTAATACACTGCATTATATTATAAATGGTTTGTAAAATTGAGATCATATGGTTTCGGGGTCTGCTTTTATTTCAATCAGCAATACATGTGAGCATGATTTTATAGAGCAATCTATGTTGCAAATACGCATGTACAACATGTCAATAAAGCACATATACAAGGTTCCTTTCAGGGGCCGGATGGCATTCCTGCGCTGTCGTTTACTAACAAGGGCAGGTTGATCCTGATTCTCATGACTGTAAACAATACTGTAATGATGCTGGTACAATAATAATTACTGGGACTTGGGAGCCCTGGTGGCACAGTGGTTACGAGCTTGGCTGCCAACCAAACAGTCTGTAGTTCAAATCTACCGTCTACTCCTTGGAAACCCCAGAGGGCAGTTCTACTCTGTCCTATCAGGTCAGTATGAGTGGGAATCAACTCAACAGCAATGGGTTTGGTTTTTGTTTTGTTTTGTTCTGTTTTGTTTTGGTGGGACTTGTACTAAGGAAGCATTTTCTATGCTTTTATCTCCTTTAATCCACATAACCTAAGAGGGAGATACTGTTAATTTCCCTATTTTATTGATGTGAAAATAAGAACTTAGGGAATGTAAGTAACTAGTTGTGACATTCTGGGCAAGGAACAGAGCTGGAATTTAAACCCAAGTCTGTCTGATGCTGTAGCCAAAACTCAGAATTACCTCAATCTACTGTCTTTTTTTACTGTCTACACACATCTATTGCATTTTTTCTGACTACTTCTTCAGCATGAATTCCCGAAAGTATACTCACTGGGATGAAGAAAGTCAGAAATATTCAATCTAGGAAAGAGAAGACATGGTCGCTGTGTTCAGAGAGGTGCAGGCTGATCAGGCGGCTGTAAGATCCGACTCCCTCTGGGGTCATCCACCAGGCGCAACAAGGGCTGACGGGCTGAGTGAGGACAACAATGTGGAGGAGAAAGAACTTTCTAACCATCCCACATGTGAGGTAGTAAGTGCCCCATCTCCAAAAGAATTCAAGCAGAGCCTGGGGGGTTCCCTGGCTGAAGGACGGGAGGGAGCTGAGGGAGAGGACCCACAGCCCTCACCGCTTCTCTAGTTCTGTGGACAGCCTAGCAGCCCATCCAGTCGTCTGGTGCTTTAATTATGATACAGAATTTGAGGAATCCATTTATATGCCATACTTATTAAATCAGTGTTTCAAAACTGTTTATATAAAAGAAAAATCATCTTTGATCTCTGACAATGGAGAGAGGTAGAGGGTAGAAAAGGGTGGAATGGGCCCATAAATGGAAATACATTCAATTGGAACAAAATACAAAAGTGGCTTCTGTTTCCGATTATAAGCCTTTGTTCCTGGCAGTGGCTGTCCTCCACCTTGCCTGAGCCTTCTACCCAGTGTTACCTGATTTGTGGAAGCCACAAAAACGGAAAAGTGCATATCCACCTGAAGAAAACTGCGGCATGTGCGCCTAAAGAGACACAGACTGCTAAGCCTAACCTGGCCTTCTTTCCCTTCTATTCTAATAGATCTTTCTTTTCTTTTCTTTTTGTCACTCAAAATAAGTGTCTAATGTGCTAGCATAAATTGTTAAAAGCAGTTTTAGGTAAAGCAAGAGAGAGTGAAGTGGAGTTTTTTTTTGTTTTTTGGTTTTTTTTTTTCCACAAAAGCCAACCTCAATTTATGTCAAAGAGGGTTAAAAGACCTTGGTATTAAAGCAATAAACTTGCCGCTGTCAAAGCTAAAACCCGCTAACAATTTAGTGGCAAAAGCATGTTGTTCAATATCATTTCATATTATATTATGTCACAAAGAGCTGACGGTTCTGCATCACCCTGACAAGGCTGATTTACTCTGAAGAATTCATCGATGTTTTGCACAGTCAAAGCTGACTTCATTTTGTTTGGATGGACGATGGGAAATGTTTCTGTACCCAAGTTCAAATATTAGTTTCAAAATCTATCTCATATTAAAGATTCAAGAGGCCATTGGTCCACGGCTTTGCAAAGTAAGGTCTCTGAAAGGCAGGTATAGACTTTTCATTGTTCTCATTGACAGGGCATTTAGACCAAAGACTTAAAAAAAATCAAGAGAAGTTAAATTAGATTTTTTTTTTTTTTTGGCATCCCCTAAAGTATATGAAATGAGCCCTGGTAGTGCAGTGGCTAAAGTGCTGAGCTGCTAACTGAAAGGTCAGCAGTTCGAACCCACCAGCCACTCTGTGGTCGTCTGCTTCCGTAAAGACTATAGCCTTGGAAACGCTATGATGCAGTTCTACTGTGTCCTATAGGGTCGCTATAAATTTGAATCGACTGAAAAGTAATGGGAAAGTATATGAATTGTTAGCCAACAATTAAAAGAAAAAAAAAATCATACAAGAGCATTTTCCCTGGACTACATTTTTTTTTACATGTCAATCATTAAAATCATTAAACGAAACTTATTTTCTTAATTATGTGCATCAGTGACTCCTTTACCCATTTTCATCTTACCAGGAAAAAAGCACAAGTGTGTTTGACAATGTATCAGGAAGTGTCATGGTACAGAGGTGATGGGACAATGGACAAATAGGACACAAGGTCAGGGAGACAAAAGATTTCTCTTGGGACAGTTAGAGAGGAGAAAGTGCTTCGAAATTACATGCCTGTGCCTTGAAGAGTTGGGTGCAAATCGGACTGTATTTAAACTCAAATAAACGAATACACTGTATAACCTAACTTGTATAGATGTCTTTCAGATTTGAACCATGTGTCTATATTTATAAAGGAAAGCCTGAAAGATTATACGAAAAAACGTTGAGTGATTTTCTTTAGTTGGTGATATTACAGGCAACAGGTGATCTTCATTTTCACCATTACTAGTATATCCAAATTTTCCTAAAATGTACAGGAAAAACTTCAGAAATTTGAAGTTAACTTTTTTTTTAATTTATAAATTAGCAAAGAAATGATAAAAAATTATTATAAAGGGAATAATGAAAGGAATCCATTATCTAAAGCAATCGCACAGTGAATGTCTTTGTAAAGTGTGTTCCTAGTCTTTAAATGTGAACAAGAAATCTCTAATTGAGCAGGGTTCTCAACCTGAAGTTTTCGAGTGTTGGTTTCTGTAAAGTTCTGTAAAGTACGACGGTTAACTCTATGACATGCAGGAAGGGGAGTGAACAGAATGGTTTCTGGTGATGGTTTCCCACTGACATGTCTACGATTCTGTCCTGCCTGTCCTCAGTTCATTGCAGCTGATGGTTTGATTGACAAGCTACGAGTAGAAAGGCCTTGACAGGGGGTCAGAACAGCTCCAGACGACAGTCAGAGCTGAGCAGTTCCAGAAAAGGGCAAGGGGTGTGTGTGTGTGTGTGTTGACTCTTCTACAACGGGGGAAGAAGACTGTTCTCGGGTTTCACTCACTTCCCTCACTTGACCCTCAGAAGCACCATCTTCACCATTCAGGATTCGGATGGGATCTCCATGCCAGCTGTCTCTCACCTGAGCAACGGCTACAGCTTCCACCGTAGCCCATAGGAGCACACTGTAAAGGCAACTTTCTAGTGAGGTGTTTTCTCATCACCAAACATTAAGTCTGTAAAAGGTGCTGTGTTTGTTGGGGAAGCCAGGGCAGAGGCCCAGAGGACAGATCCTGCTCTGCCCAACACAGCTGTGTGGCCTCAATCCCCCTCTGTAAGACTGTCATCTTCTGTCTTGCAGTGCTGACATGAAACACCAAGGCACAAGGGGTGTTGTTAGATGGGTGGACATTGGCTGAGTGCCTGCTGTGCCAGTGTGGGGCATGGCCACAGTGGGAGGAAGTATCACCACTGCACTCAGAGGCTCACAAGCTAGCTGGGAGCCTGGCATGAAGCGATGAACTATAACTCAAGACCAAAAGAGAGACACAAGCAATGGAAGTACAGATCCACTACTCTTCAGCTGCGGAATACTGGGGAGGTTTCCTGAAGGAGGTTGCAGGACAGCTAAGCTTTGGAGGACGAGAAGAGAAGTGCATATGAAACACTTGATGTGTGGGCAGTTAGGGTTAGGAAATGTGGCAGTAAACCCTAATGAAGAGCTTAGTTTTCTGGTTATTTGTCATGCAGCCCTCAAAGAAAACAGAATGACCTACCCTGTAATAACGCTATGTGGACATGGAAATGGCCATTAAATGGTTCCCAGGCATCGAGCTTCCTTCCTCTTTCCCAGGGCAGACAATCCCAAAGCCTCAATGTCACCCTCCTTTGTACAGTGGCTTTTGTTCCTTTGGTTGTGCCTCAGCTCTAGGTTCCTCTATCTCTAAAGAGTCTAACCCTGGTCATGCTATCCATGGTTTTCCTTCTGACATCCAGGAATTATCCTGCCAACACTTAGGGCAACCCCACTTCTGGCCACACCTGAGACACTTCACTGCCCACTGGGAGGACACTGGAGGTGGGGAGGACAGTGCCAAAGAGGTGCAGGCAGTTCTGTGGTTTATAGACTCAGCCATCATCACTGACCCTCTATGAGGAACAGCTCCAGGACCAGACACTGCCCTCAAGGAGTGGAAAACAGAAAAGAAATGGCAACAATGATACAATCCAGAGCACAATAGGCTGATGACAGGTGCTGGGCTGCATACAGGAGAAACATCCAAGTCAAAGCCAGAAGAAGGTGCTTAGATGAGGGAACACCTGGGCTGGGTCTCCACAATGGACATGCAAAGCCAGTCTAGAGGGGGAAGGGAGTGAAGAGATCTGAGGACTCTAAAGAACTGATGCAATGGTGTTATGGGGTAGGGCCAGAAGATGGAACTGTAAAGGCAGGTGTGTGCAAGTAGCATGAGATATTTTAGGGAATCTATTCTCTAGGTACCTGGAGTCACTGTGGGATTTTAGGCAGGGTTATTTTTTTTTTTTTATGCATGCAGTCAGTTTGTGGCTTTGGAAAACTAACCTAGTTTAGTTGGGAAATGGGTGGGGTAAGGACACCAGTGAGAAGGATGTGGTGAGAACCAGATGGCACTGTTTTCCCTCACTGAACTTTGAATTGTGCACACTCATCCTCAACCCTCCAATGAGAAACAGTAGGTTCTGCATGTTCAGCACAAGAGCTGATAATTCATCCAGGGTTTATCAGGAGACAGATGCTAAGAGAAGGACACCAGGCCCTTCAGCTCGAGGAGTCCAGAACTCCTCGTGTATCCACCACCGAGATCCCAGGAACCCTACTGTTCTGTCTTAGACTAAGCAACTCCAGGAAACATTCATTAAAAGTCAGAGGACCCTCAGCTCCTTCCCTTTGCAACTACTCTACCCCTACCACAGGACACAAGGCATTTTACCCTTTGTTGTTGCCATCAAATCAGTTCTGATTCATGGCAATCCCATGTACAACATAAAGAAACGTTGCCCAGTCCTGCACCATCTTCATGATCATTGGCTCATGTGAGTTCATGTTTTACCCCTTAAAACCCGCCCAATGCCATCAAGTCAATTTCGATTCATAACAACCCTGAAGGATGGAGTAGAACTGCCCCATAGGATCTCCAAGGCTCTATATCTTTACTGAAGCAGACTGCCACATCTCTCTCCCATGGAGTAGCTGGTGGGTTCAAACCACCAACCTTTCAGTTAGCAGCTGAGTAAATAACCACTGCACTACCAGGGCTCCTCATTTTACCCATCAGCCCTGGCTCTTTATTTTTTCTAAATGTTCAGCATGTGAACATCTAGCTTTTTTTTAATTTTAACTTTATTTAGAAATAAATCACATACCATGAAATTCACACCACTGAAGTGTACAATTCAATTGTTTTTAGTATATTCACAGGGTTGTACTACTATCACCATAATCTAATTTAGAACATTTAATCACCTCAAGAAAAAATCCCATATGTGTTAGCAGTCACTCTTATTTCCTCCATACCCCTCATGCTAGTCCCAGGAAACTACTAATCTATTTTCTGTCTCTATAAAATTTCCTATAAGGGACATTTCATACAAATCATACAATATGTTGTCTTTTGTAACTGGCTTCTTTCACTTAGAATTATGTTTTCAAGCTTCATCTATGTTGTACTATTTATCAGTACTTTATTCCTTTTTATTGCTGGATAACATTCCATTGTATGGATATACCACATTTTATTTATTCATTCATCAGTTGAACATTTGAGTTGACTCCATTTGGGGGGGGGGTTGGTTTTATTATAAATAATGATCCTATGAACATTCACGTACAAGTTTTTGTGTGGAAATATGTTTATTTCTCTTGAGTATATACTTAGGAGTGAAATTACTGGGTCGTATGGTAACTCTGTGTTCAATATTTTTAAGGAACTGCCAAACTGTTTCCCAAAGTGGCTGCACCATTTTACAATCCCATCAGCAATGATGAGAATTTCAATTCCTCCACATCCATGTCAACACTTGTTATTATCTGTCTTTTTTATTTTAGCCATCCTAGTCAGTGTGAAGTGATAGCCCATTTTAGTTTTGATTTGAATTTTCTCAGTGAGTAATGGAAACCCTGGCGGCTTAGTGGTTAAGAGCTATGGCTGCTAACCAAAACATTGGCAGTTTGAATCCACCAGATGTTCCTTGGAAACCCTGTGGGGCAATTCTACTCTCTCCTATGGGGTAGCTATGAGTTGGAATCAACTCGACAACAGTGGATTTGGTTTTGGGTTTCTTTTTTAGTGACTAATGATGTTGAGCATCTTTGCCTGTGTTTCTTGACCATTTGTGTGTTTCCTTTGGAGAGAGCTCTATTCAGATCCTTTGCCCACTTTTTAAATTGGATTATTTATCTAAATCTCACCTTCCATGTGGGAGATCCAGGTTCAATTCCTCACCAGTGCACGTCTCTGTCAATGGAGGCTTGTGTGTTGTTATAATGCTGAACAGGCTTCAGTGGAACTTCCCGGCTAGGATGGACTAGGAAGAAAGACCTAGAAATTTCCTCCAAAAATTAGCCAACGAAAACCCTGTGGATCACAATGGTCCAATCTGAAACTGATCATGGGTATGGCACAGAACCAGAGAGTGTTTTATTCTGTCGTCCATGGGGTCACCATGAGTCAGGGGCTGACTTGACAGCAGCTAACAACAAAAATAAAAACAATCTTTTTTTTTTTTTTAATTGAGTTGTAAGAGTTCTTTATATATTTTGGATACAAGCCCTTTATCAGATATGTGATTTACAAATACCATCTTCCATTCAGCTTTCATCTCGGTTATTGAAATAGCCTCCCATTGGTCACCTGCCTTCTGTTCTTGCTCCCCTACTACTCAGTAGCCAGAGCAATCTCTTAAAATATAAATAAGGTTAAATTCCCTCCTGCAGTATGGTATTTTAAAATGCTACCCAGATCAAGACACTCTCCTGCTTAAAAAAAAAAAATAGATGCACGAAAATAAAAGTCCTCTGGCTATTGGGATGAAGTCCAGGATCCTTCCCCTGACCGGAAAAGACCTAAATGGTTTGGCTTCTGCCTACTTCTCCACTTTCCTTCCCCTCACTCCCTACATTGTCGCCAGTCCCAGCCACACTGACTTGGCTTCAAAATCCCCAAGTTCCTTCAAACCCTATGCCCTTTACATTCCAGAAGGCTTTTCTCACCCCTTTTGCCCTGGCCAACCCCTTTTCACCTTTATCCTGTTAAATGCTGCTTCCTCATAGTGAATTTCCCTGACCCTTCAGTCTAAATTAGGTCGCCCCTTAATACAAGAAGACCACCAATTATTCAACCCATCACAATGTTTGGGGGAGATTACTGACTGATGTGTGATAGAACATAACCTGCAAAAGTGCAGGGCCCTTTGTGGTGTTTCCAGCAGGCAGCAGAGTGCCCGCAGAGGAAAGCCAGAGAATGCAGGTCCCCTCGGGCCACCAGGAGCCCAATGGATGAACTCCCTGAGATAACAATCTTCAGAATAAAGACACGTCCAAGAAAGCTAATGTTAAAATAGCGTTCATTATGTTCCTGCCGTGATTTGTACAGTGCTTTTTCTCTCCACAGGGTTGGAAATTACAAAATTTCCAAAGTTTTACCCAAAGTCCTTGCTGACTTTTGGTGCTAAACAAAGCGCCATCAAAATTACCCCCCACAATTCATCAATAATCTATCAGCATTTTTTTCCCCCCAAAGGACAAAGGACCATGCTTCCCAGAGTTTGGGAGTGATCCATAGCCTTTGTATTTTCTTTTTTAAGTTTTATTTTAAGAAAGACTTTCTAAGAGGCCTTTGAAGTGTAAAGTAGCCACCTTTGCTAAATCTAAGGTTCTTGAGAATTTTCACCTTGGGTCTGACAGGGACTTCAGCAGTCGCTGGTCCTAGGATGGGAAATAGGCCCAGAGGGTAACCAAGGTTCATGCAGATATTCTGTGATGGAGCTGGGACCGCAGCCAGGTCCCTGGACTCCCATTCCCTGCTCTCCTTCCTTTGAATTTCATTGCAGGGGGCATCTTTCTTTTCTTTTTTTTTTGCTGCCTTTTACATATTCACCCTTTCATTGGCAATACTACCCAGGTTTTCTAGTTTGGCTCTAGGCTACTCCCTTTTCCAGCACTTGGCACTTTTCTTTAGGCTTTTCCATACCTGGCACAGAAGTGGCTCATGTGAACTATATTTAAGCCAATCAGCATTTCACAGTTCTCTGTCCACAGTTATTAGTTTAGAATTAGATATGTGACCCATTCAGAGCCAAGGAGATGCTAAACAATTATTTCTGGGAATGCTGGGTTATAGGTTCACATTCTCTTCAAGTCTGTATTTGAGGGCTGGAGCTGCTGCAACTCTTTTGTTAACAGGCTGAAAGAGAGATAGGGGCTGATGTGAGCACACTGTCCCAACTCTAAGGCAGTAGACCAGGAGGCAACACCACTTCTGGCATTTTAGATATGAATGCTGATGAATTCCTTTTATTCTAGGTTTCTGTCACCTATCCAAAAAGAGTCCTACTGAAAGGACCCCACGTTTCCCCATCTCCTACTTCTGTACCTCCCTCTATGACTGGGATGCAGCATGCGAAGGGCTTTCTAGCAGAAAGGTGCCACTCCTCAGGCCTGAGTATACCTGTGGTCTGCTGTGGACCTGCTGTTCCTACTCACCCACCGATAACATTCAACTCCCTGCAGTCACCTGGGTCTCCCAACTGCGGTGCTCTTGGCATATTGGGTAGATCAACTCTTCCTCCTATGGGCCTGCCCGTGTGCCTCTCACTGCCTCAACAGTGTGGCACCATCACCCTCCCACCCCCCATACATCTGTTGGACGCTGGAGCCTGGGTGTTGTGTCCACTCTTTCGACCAAGCCCTCTTGAGGGCTGCCTTAGTTCACAGGGGAGAAGAAGAGCTGGCCCCAAAAGCTGCCTCCACCCCATGGCTGTCCTTCCCGAGGTTTTTACTTCATCAAGGTAGGAGCCTGAGGACACTGACCTGGATAGTCCAAAGGAAGATGCAGTTGCTTGTCTGTGTTGTCAGGGCCCCCTCCCCATGGCTGCGGAACGAGGCTTTTATTCTCCCAGCACCATGCACCTGACAGCGCTGTCCATGCGGCTGGTCTCCATCTCCTGCTGGAGGCTTTCCAACCACTTAACACAGTTTTTCAATTTCCACTGCTTATGCACATACATCTGCATCCTTGTGAATGGATTGCCACGGGAACTTTCCTCTCCAAAATTCTGATGGACGGCATTTTTACCCCAGGATGATCCCTAAGTTAAAGTGATATTCACCAATATTCATTATGGAGTAATGGCATAGAGCGCCAGATCAAAAATTCATGGCCAGCACACTCTGCAAGCTTCTCCTGCTTGAACATGTGTAGAGCAAATATGTGACTCTATGTGTATGTAGGTATGCATACACACCGCATATCCACGTGCATGGAGTACACGCCTGCATGCACCCTCATGCACACTCACTTCCGCAGACTGGGTCCAATGGCACTGCTATAACTAACCATTGCAGGAACAGACCCAGGTGGCAGGTAGATATGATTTAGGGGAAGAGAAGAAGGTTCAGTTTCTCTCATTCTACCACCAGCTAGGAGTTCATTCATCGATTCCACATCTCATTCAAACAGCACAGTGTGAAAGTTGGAGAGCAAAAATGCACCCTGCAAATGCCTGTTCTCTCCTGCTGAGAGAAGCAGGGAGGACAATGAGAGGGGCTGGCCTGGGCATCTGGACCCAGGCCAGGGCTGAGCCATGAGCTCCCCAGAGCCTTTCTCCCAGAGTCTTAGGTTACATGATGTCTTTGGAGCCAAAAGAACACTTGTTGAAATAAAAAAAACACCTCACAAGTCACAACAGAGATCTTTGTTCCTCATTCCCACAGAGAGCAAGAAACTATCTGACAAATCCTGCCATCCACTTTCCTGCCATCGCTGGGCCTCTCTTCTTTGTGACCTGCTCTGTGTGACCTCCCACACCAAACCAGTCCCAATGACATTCCAAGGCTATAGTTGTATTTCCGCCTTTCCTATCTTTATGCTGCTCATCTGGTTTTATATTCTCATTACGGTGCCTAGGAACTCTGAGGCAATGTTAAATAGAAGTGGACAGGGAGTCAGGGACCAAGTCCTTAGCCATCTTTGAGCCATCATAATTCATCTTCACCTATTGTTTGAGCAGCCATTGCAGTCCACGGTAAAAACACAAAACACATTATTACAATGCTGTGAAAACATTTGGTTTTAATTCATATATATAAATATATGTAATTTCTTTTTCTTCCTCCTTCTGGCCCACAGGAAAGAGAACCTAAATGCCCACTTTTCCACTTCATAAATCTTCAGCTCCTAATTGTGCCTCTGGGGTCACTCTTGGCTAGTCTTTCAAACAAACACTACCTGGCCTTCTGTGCTTTGGTGTGTCACTGTGGATGCTTTCTGTCAAGTTTGCTCCATAGTGAGTACAGTTTCTCTGAAGACCTCAAGTTATTTATTATGGGGAAATAGACTGGTGAAAAGCAGAGCTTTTTCTTTTCTCTTTTAAACAGGATACAAGACACATACCCGCCCTCCTCCACCTGCTGAAACATTTCTCAACTAAGGTTTCCACCCCGCACCCCGTCTCCCCCCCCCCCCCGCCGCCTTGGTGACGCAGCACTGCATGGTCGGGTTTCTGAGCACGGTTAACAGGATGGGTGTAGAGAAATGAGCACAGATGGTGAGGTTTTTCTAGTCTAGTCCCTCCCTGAGGTTTCTGCTATTGAGGTGCAAGAGGAGGACAAGACCCCAAATCTGACAGCCACGTGTCCCACTTCATTGAGAAGACCCCCAGTGATGCCTGCTGTCATGGCATAATTCCCACTAGTGCCCCTCTCCTTAAAGAACCATCCTACCCTGAAGGCGCCAACCCTGCTCTCTACCCGCTTGCATGTAGGACCCAATCACTTCAAGGAGACAGTGGAGGCAAAGCATTGCTATTTCTGATTCCAAAAGTATGAAGATCCAGCTGAGGGCATGTGCTAAATGCTAAATGAGGAGAAAAAGGAAGGAGGGAAGGAGACGGCCAGTTAATGATTGGGGCAGAGAACACAGATGAGGGCATTGTGGGAAAATGGGCCAGCCATGGGAGAGGCTGTGGGTGGGCAGAACAGTTATCAGAATCTTGGCAAGGTTCCAACTGCAGAGCACCGTCTCACTCCTCAACAAAAGAGATTTTGAAACATAGGTACAGGAACAACCTGCCACCCAGTCCTCCACTCCCTCTCCTACTCCCAGCCAAGCATCTCAGTTGTAATGAAAGCATACTGCAAGAGTGTAGAAAGAAGAAAAGAAGTGGAAAACCACAAAATCATCCAAGGTGTATTTGTGGTAACTTGGATATACCCCCAAACTTTGTTCCCACCTATGATGGGTTGGATGTATCGTCCAAAAAGACATACTAAAATTCTAACATCCAATATCTGTAATACGGGTTTTCCAGATGTAATCAAAGTCATTAGGGTGGGTTCTAACCCAATATGACTATGTCCTTATAAGATGGAGCCCTGGTGGCACAGGGGTTAAGAGCGAACCAAAAGGTTGGCAGTTTGAATCCACCAGCTGCTCCCACAGGGTCTCTATGAGTCAGAATCGACTTGACAGCAGCGAGTTTTTGTTTTGTAAGATAAGAAGAGACACTCAGAGAGAACTCCATGTGGCAATGGAGGCAAAGATTGGAATGATGCCTTTATAAGCCAAGAGATGCCAAGGATTGCTGGCAACACCAGAGGCTAAGAAAAAGACATAGAACAGATTCTCCTTCTAGAGACTCAGAGAGAGTGTAGCTCTGCCTACAGCTTGATTTTGGACTTCTAGCCTCCAGAACTGTGAGAAAGTAAGCGGCTGTTGTTTTAAACCACTCAGTTGTGGTAATTTATTACAGCTGCCTTAAAAAATTAATACATCACCTTTTAAAAATGAAGAGACTGGACCAGGGTTACCAAAAAAAACACAGAATGCCCAGTTAAATTTGAATTTCAGGTAAACAACAACTTCTTTAGTATATGTATGCCCCAAATATTTCTTGGGACATACATAGGCTAAAACTTTATTCATTGTTTAATTTTAATTGAGCATTCTTTTATCTTCTTTTCCTAAATCTGGCAACCCTAGGCTGACAACATTTCCGAGGTCTCTTTCAGTTCAGACATTCTCTGTTTTATATTTTCACCCCCAAGGGTGACTTCTCAGTGTCTTGAAGGAGGCTGGACACACACAAGAGGTGAGGATTACTTGGATCGGGCTGCAGCTTGTGGGAAAGGCTGGAGGCAGCCAACATAGGGAAGGAAGGGGCTACTAATACAGACAACACCAAGGATGACAAGATTTGTTAAAAAGCACCCAGTTCATTGGCAGTAGCACTGACCCATTGTGTCTGGACACCACAACCCCCTGAAAAGCCTGGATCATCGAGTTGCCAGGGAGCAATTGGGGAAACACTAATTCATAGTTTAAAGGATAAAATTCTGTGTAACCTGTCTTTCTAACCCCAGAATCTGACACACACTAAAAAAAAAAAGAAAGAAAAGGCTAATACTCTTTGTGACAAACTGTATTTATTTATTTGTCTAAGCCACTAATTACTTTACCTGTATGAAATTCCTCTATTATTTTCACTGCTGGAGAATCACAGGGTAGTAACTGCTGCTAGTACCTCTCACAGGCAAGGCGTAAACAATGCGATAAAATAAAACCTTCCATAGCAAAGCGCAGGCAATAGTGGCTTCCAGGGCTCTACAAGAAAACAAAACATCAAAGCGAAAAACACCAACCAAAGTTTAGCCTGAAAGGAGAAATGTGGCAAGTGAGTTTGAAGACAGAATTCCTAATATCCCTGGACAACAGACTTCACAAACAAGGGTGAGGGGAAGGGAAAGGTCTCGGAGACGGGGACTGACAATTAGCTGTCAAGATCTGAGGAGGACTGGCTCTTCTCATTGCCTTGGTTCATAGAGTGGGAAGCACCGTCAAGGGGCCAATAGTCCTGTGCATCTACTTAGTACTTTACAGTTTACAGGCATTTACACATTCATTGGCTCATCCGATCTTTCCCCCAAATCCATAAAATGGGATAAAACTCTACTGTTCTCTAGTAGCTGTCTCTTAGGAAGGTTTGTGATTTGACTGGAGGTACCAATATATAGAGTAAATAGGGTGTGGAATAAATATAAAAGTGACCAAAAAGTAAAGAATAATTCATGGAGCCTACAATCGGTTTGGGGTTGTCAAACCACCATAAAAATAAATGGAGGAATTTAAAATAGTCATTGGGTTTAGGGACAAGGAGGTTGTTGACACAGTGATGCTGTGTTGGTGGAATGATGTGGGCAGAAGTCAATGACACAAACTTTATTGTGAAAAGGAGGTGAAGAAACGGGAAAAAGGAGTAGGTACCATTCTTTACAGAAGTAGAGGCCATTCTTCCCACCAGTTTGACAGAATGAAGAGCCAGAGGGTAGCAGCTAGAAGTAGATGTTGAACCTGGAAAGATGAGTTTGTTTGCTTACTTATTGTTTGTTTGTTTTAAGATGGGAACATGAGTGCATTCACAAGTCATTGGGGAGGGTCCTGGGAAAGAGTTGTTGTATAGATAATAAAGAGAAGGGAATCAATTGATAGTGTTAAGTTCCTGAAAAGGTAGGAGTGTGTGGGATCTGAAGCTTGGGTGTTGGTGGGAGAGACAATTCACCTTAGAGAGGAGGGGGATCATCTCATGTGCAAAAGTAGAAGTGGGAGATGGGGGAGGATCAGTGTAGGTATACACCAGGCTGGCACCAGGACACTTATGCCCTGTGTGATGTCTTCTATGTAAAGGAAGAGGAAGGGTGGATAAGTAAAACATTTGAAAGAAGCAGGTATATTTTGAAATAAGCTTTTAAGAGCAGGAAAGCAGGTTAATTCAAGAAACTTAGTAGAAGAACCTAGTAGTTATGAGAGGGCATTTGGGTTAGTGAGGAGCCCTGGCAGCACAGTGGGTAAGCACTCAGCTGCTAACCAAAAGGTCAGTGGTTTGGACCCCCCTGTTGCTCCAAGGGAGAAAGATGTGGCAGTCTGCTTTCATAAAGATTACAGCATTGGGAACCCTATGGGGCCTCTGTCTACTCTGTGCTATAGCGTCTCTATGTTGTCAACATCAACTCAATGGCAATGGGTTTGAGTTGGTTGTCATGGACTGAGAGTACAGATAAATAAGCTTATGATTCAAGAGTGAGGTGGTTGAGTCAGCCTCCACCTGTTCACCCAAAAAAGAGGCATATGTCCATTCCTGACCCAGGTAAACCTTATCAGTCTAAATAAGACATCAATGTTGTAAATGGTTACACATAGCTTGTTCTATCACCCCCACTAATATGCACATGCTTTTAGGACATATCTTGTCTGTCACTTGTCTGTCCCTCCTCTGCTATCTTCCCTCCTGGTTCCAAGTAGAGAGAACTTCAGGTAACACTCAAACAAGAAATCAGGTAAAAATCATGAAAGTATTGTGAAAACTATTCCATGTATAAGAAATAACTGAGTATTAAAATGATTTCTGTAGCAGTAGGGAAGTCTAATGTGGATGATGATATTAAGAGTGTATTTTTTTTTTCAAATTGCATTCATCCATTTATCTTATTTGCTTATAGAATCATTAATGAGTTGGGTATTATTAGCCTCATTTTCAGTCCTGGAGACAAGAGTGGCTGGTTGAAGGTCAGAGAGCAAGGGTATATCGGAGCTAACGGTGGAATCCAGGTCTCAGGACACCAAGGATGGGGCTTGTTCCTTTATTGCCTCAAAACACAAAAACTTGAGAATGACTAATACAGATCAATCATCTTCAGAGATAATAATGTGGAATGAGTGTCCAGACTCAGTTTTTGGATGCAGAAGATAGATTTCAAATTCCCAAGACTCTTCTCATCACATGCACACCTGGCCACACATCTAAAACTGAGAGGTGAAAGTTGCGGTCAGAGGCTACAGTACCACCTTCTGCAGCTGCCTTGGATTGCATTTGTCTAAAGTTGTTTTCTTTATCTAATACTTTGGGGATAATGCGATGGAACGAAACCCTGCCTGGAGAAAAGACATTTTGCTGGATGTGTAGAGGCCAGAATCGCATGGTCAATGCCTGGCCACAGTCTATGAATCTGAAACTAATCTCAGAGAGCCTGAGGCTACTCAGAGTAATCCAGTAAATCCGTCATTTTTCTCTAAGCTTTGAGCTAAACACACTGTCCACACAATATTCCCTATGCACTTCCCTTGTGCACTGATGTTTTGCCAACCTTAGCAAAGAAAGGTGTACCCAACTAACTGTTCAACTGCCCTGGTCTCTGGCAGTTTCATGAATAAAAAATGCTACTATCAGACAGGACACAAAATGCCAGGGACCTTAAAAAAAAAAACAGGGTTGTTTTTCAGAAATGAGTTAGAAAGAAGATATCCACTTGGAAATTGGGACAGTTGATATTGCATAGGGAAAACACGTCTTGCTCACCTTCAAAAGAGCTATTTTTTGTCAGTGTGAATCCAAGAATCCATATTGTGCTTTGGAAGGTGTCTTTGAGTTTCAGGGAGAAATTAGTTGCGTGCATTCTACGCTAGGATATGGCTGAGTCTATTTAATTTCTTAAATGTCTAAGAAATATCAAGAGGATCTATTAAACTAAAGGACCTATGTTAATGCAACATTAGAGAACTTGATTAGAGCCCAGCACTCGGGAAAATCATTTTCAGCTTCGCACATGCTACATTGCACATGTAATATGTTGTGTTTGATGTTATTTGTCATTTATTAAATGTATATGCTAATATGAAGTGTTCCGTTTCCTGACTATGGAATGTTAAAAAAAGTTCAATCTCATTTCACACTCATCCCCAAGAAATCTGATTTCCTTAGCCCTTCTGAGAGAGTCAAGGCTGAGAGTCAAAAAAAAAAAAAAAAAAAAAATCAGTCTTCAAAATCCTACTGTGCTCAGGTATTGTTGTTGTTGTTAGAAGCCTTGGAGTCAGTTCGGACCCATAGCTACCCTGTGTACCACAGAACGAAACACTGCCCTGTCCTGCGCCTTGCTGGCAATCGTTGTATGGTTCAGCCCATTGTTGTAGCCACTGTGTCAATGCATCCCATTGAGGGTCTTCCTCTTTTCCACTGACCCTGTAATATACCAAGCACGATGTCCTTCTCCAGGAACTGATCCCTCCTGACAACATGTCCAAAGTATGTAAGACGCAGTCTCACCATCCTTGCTTCTAAGGAGCATTCTGGTTATACCACTTCCAAGACAGATTTGTTCTGTTGCTTATCGGTCCAGTTGTGAGAATTTTTATTTTCTTTACGTTGAGGTACAATCTAAACTGAAGGTTGTGGTCTTTGGTCTTCATCAGTAAGTGCTTCAAGTCCTTTTCACTTTCAGCAAGCAAGGTTGTGTCATCTGCATAACACGCAGGTTGTTGATGAGTCTCCCGCCAACCTGATGCCCTGTTCTTCTTCATATAGTCCAGCTTCTCAGATTATTTGCTCAGCTTACAGACCGAATAGGTATGGTGAAAGGATACAATGCTGACCCTCACCTTTCCTGACTTTAAACCATGCAGTATCCCCTTGTTCTTTCTGAACAACTGCCTCTTGGTCTATGCACAGTTTCCTCATGAGCACAATTAAGTGTTCTGGAATTCCCATTTTTCGCAGTGTTATCCATAATTTGTTATGATCCACACAGTCGAATGCCTTTGCATAGTCAATAAAACACAGGTAAACATCCTTCTGGTATTCTCTGTTTTCAGCCCAGATCCATCTGACATCAGCAATGATATCCCTGGTTCCACGTCGTCCTCTTCTGAATCCGGCCTGAATTTCTGACAGTTCCCTGTCGATATACTGCTGCAGCCGCTTTTGAATTATCTTCAGCCAAATTTTGCTTGTGTGTGGTATTAATGGTATCATTTGATAATTTCCACATTCAGTCAGATCACCTTTATTGGGAATGTCATAAATATGGATCTCTTCCAGTTGGTTAGCCTGGTAGCCGTCTTCCAAATTTCTTGGCATAGGCAAGTGAGTCCTTCCGGCACTGCATCTGTTTGTTGAAACATCTTAATTGACATGCCATCAATTACTGGAGCCTTGTTTTTTGCCAATGCCTTCAGTGCAGCTTGGACTTCTTCCTTCAGTACCATTGGTTCCTGATCATATGCTCAGGTTTTAGGCTCTGAAATATACCAGTGAGATCATAACTAAATCATATGCAATCTCTTCCCTCTAGAAGCTTACAGTTTAGTGGGCAGAAACACAGAACTAATTAAATACAACATGCCAAGTGTTTTATTACAGGCACAAGAAATACATCAAGCAATGCAAGAGGAAAAAGAGATTCACACTGATGGGAATTTAGAGAAGATTGTAGTGTTGGAATTGACTTGATGGCAATAGGTTTGGTTATTGGTGTAGAGTGGGCAAATCTAAGCTGGGCATATCAACTAGTGATCTGGTATAAGTGGAAGGCACAATCCTCAACATTTCTTAAAAACAACAGATTGTCATAGTGAATTTCTTCCAGACTCCAATCAACTTGAGGTGCCAACTTGATAGTTATCAGAATATCAACGTAAATGGGAGACTGATTCCCCTGTATGAAGGATTTGCAGTGGGCATAAATGATATGGTTCATTTAACTATTTCTTTCCCTATAGTGTTCATCTGATTGGTTTTTTTCCCCCTGTTTACAATGTTTCAATGAATATAGGTTGTTTATGTTTCCTTGTGCTGATTTGCCAATGTTTCTCTATTGTAAATCCTGAGAAGTGCAATAATGGGCAAAGTCCACTCTTTGCCTTCCAATTCGGTTGACTCACTTTAAACTCTTTGTATATATCTTTTTTTTTTTTTTTTAACTTGGACTGCCTGAATCTTCTTGTTGACTTATAGAAATTCATATGAATTTTTGGCATTATCTTATGATATATATGATGCAAATTTATCCATCTTTTCCTTTTTATGATTATTAAAATAAATTCTATAGTTATTTTTGACACTCTTTAAAATTTCATTCTCTTTTCTGTGTACGGTTAGGTCTTTAATATATCTTAAATTCGTTTTGTGAATTTTGAAACAAGGGTTTATCTTTGGAATATTTGGTTGATTCCATCTATCTAGTTGTATATTCTTCTGCAACACCTCATTTCTTTAATGATTTGTTGTTGTTAGGTGCTGTTGAGTCGGTTCTGACTTATAGCAACCCTGTATACAACAGAACAAAACACTGCATGATCCTGCACCATCCTCACGATCCTTGTTATACTTACTCCCATTGTTGCAGCTACTGTGTCAGCCCATCTCGTTGAAGGTTTTCCTCTTTTTTGGTGACCCTCTACTTTACCAAGCATGATATCCTTCTTCAGGGACTGGTCCCTCCTGATAACATGTCTAAAGTATGTGAGAAGAAGTCTAGCTATCCTCACTTCTAAGGAGCATTCTGGCTGTACTTCTTTCAAGACAGATTTGTTCATTCTTCTGGCAGTCCATGGAATATTCAATACTCTTCGCCAACACGACAATTCAAAGGCATCAAGTTTTCTTCAGTCTTCCTTATTCGTTGTCCAGCTTTCGCATGCATATGAGGTAATTGAAAACACCATGGCTTCTGTCAGGAGCACCTCAGTCCTTAAACTGACACCTTTGCTAGTAAAAGTGCAAAGATGTCACTTCAATGATTAGAGCTTCTTATATTTGATATCAGATGAGGAAAGCCCACTTCTTATCACCTTTTTCAAAATTGTCACGGTTGTTTATGAGCATTTATCTTCCATTTTGAGTTAAGAACCTGCTTGTTAATTTCCATGAAAATCTCATTGGGTTTTTAATTGTAGTTTCATTAAATTAGATAATTTTGGGCAGTATCAACATCTTTGAAATAGATCTTCCTATCTATGAATATGAAGTAATTTTCCATTTATTCATTCATACCTTAATTTATTAAATTTTATATTTTTCCATAAATACCTAGCATATTTATCAACAGGCTTATTTTTTATTCCCAGCTACAATAACTTATCACTTTGTTGTTGTTGTTATTTTGAGCAAGGTACTTGGTAACTGCTTGTGTACAGGAGTGTCTTTGACTTTTGCGTGATAATCTTGTCTCCAGATACTCCTTGAAAATCTTATATCAGTATTAACAGATTGTTAATTTATTATCTGATTGTCTATAGATCCTTTTGGATTTTTAAGCTGGTAATCGTATCATCTGCAAGTGAAGACAATTTTCTTTCCTCCTTTTTTCCTTTGCTAATTAGCTAAGACGTCTAAACCAATAATTTCTTTTACAAGGATCAGAGAGCAAAGCTGGTTCTTATGAGGCAGAAGTTAAAGACATCTCAAATGTCCAACTTTTCCAAGCTGCTTTGCCACTCCATCATCTTTATCATCAACTATTCCCTCTCTTCTCAGTACTCTCCTTCCCATCTTTGGGTTGCCTAATTCCCTGCATTGTCTCGCAGAGCTCACTAATTGTATAAAGGAAATGGCTCACATGGTTGTGGAGGCTGACAAGTTCCAAATACTTGGGTCAGGGGTACTCTTCCCCCTAGCCCTCAGTCTACCCAAAGGCACTCAGTATTCTTGCTCCGTGGGCTGGGAAACCCACTGCACTGTCTCCTGCTGGTCTCTCCTTTCTTGGTGGTAGTGGGCCCTTCAATTTCCTGCCTCTGGAGCAGCTCATTTCAAGCCCAGTGTGATGGCAAAAATGACCAATCCCTTTGGTGAGCCACAAGTACCCTATCACACAGTCCTGCCCAATCACCTGGTTGGAAGTTATAAGACCATGGCTAGAAAGACCACACAAAAAGTAATCCATTACATCACAACATCCAGTAAAATGTTGAAAATAACATGAATTGTATATATTTTCTAATTTTAATGGAAGTGCTTATGCTTAATCAATACTTTGAATAGTTCCTGCACTGTTTTGATATTTCCTTCTATTTCTAGTTTACTGTTTTTCATCATGATATGGTGCTGGATTTTTTTTTTGAATCCTTTTTTTTTTTACAGCTGTTAAAATAAATGGTTTTACTACTGAGAAAAATCATTTTAATTCTCCTGGAATCCAGATTTCTGGGTCCATGAAGTTGGGGTGACCCACCCAGGCCTTTTGCCCTTGGGTGTCCTTTTGAACTTTGAGCCTTAGAGAAACAGGCTCCTGGGGGTCACCTTTGAGTCAAATGGGGCTCTAAATAAACTAGTAAGAATCTTTGCTTTGGGTATTGTGCTTTTTTTGAAGAACTCAGTCAGTTTCAGAAAAAAAGACTCCAAGGTTCAGACTGGGAGCTACGTTTAGGGTAAATCGGCAGTTATTTTAATTGTTCTTCAAGATAACGCCGAATGAAAATCCTTCCTGACCACAAATTTTATCAATTCTATTCCAACCCTTTTTTCCATAACAATGCAGATAAGATTTGGTATAAGATTGTTTCGAGATTCTCTCAACTTCGGAACATTTTTGACTCTCTAGTAGAAATGTTACCCCAATTTGTAAATTGCATATTAAATAAACTTTAGTCATTTTCTATTATTGGCTTAATATCATTTTTGTTTTAACACTACATTACTCTTTTACAGTAGCAAATTATATTAATAGATTTTGTGTAGAAATTCCTAAATTTGCATGTATAGTCCTGAGTTTTCCCTTGGACTCCAAACTTTTATAACCCACTGTCTCTTGCCAACTCCACTTGTATGTACAGTAAACATGTCAAGCTTAGTATGGTCCCAACACAAATTTTCATTTTCTTAACCAAGCCTCTTTCTTCAGTGATCCCAATCTCAGTAATTGGCAACTCCACCCGTCCAGTTGCTACTAGAATCATCTTTGCCCCTTCTTTCTTTTTTTCCAGATATATCATATCCAATCCATTAGTGGAGCCCTGCTGGCCCAGTGGTTAAGTGCTATGGCTGTTGCTATGAGTCAGAATTGACTCCAAGGCAATGGGTTTTGTTTTTGGTTTGGTTAGCCCATTAGTAAATCTTGTGGCCCCTGCTTTCAAAATTTATCTGGAATTGTTCTAGGCCAAACCACCAGAATCTCTCACCTGGGTGACTGGAGTAAACTCCAGTTGGTCTCCATGCTTCTAGTCTTGCTCAGTTATTCTATTCCCAAACCAGCTGTCACAGTGATTTCTCATGGCGTCTCCTGCTTAAAATGTTCACTCACTCTCCATTTATGTGTTACAGTGAACTGCTTTTGATCTTTTGTCTCTGCTTCTTAAAAATAACTCTTGGGATTTGCCAGCAATCAAGGTATCTTTGTTTTTCTAAAGCAGCCATGCAATACTTAAACATGTGCAAATGTAGTGGGACCCCAAAGACCACACCTGGCAAATAACTTCAAGAAGGGGAGGAGGTAAGATGCATTCAGTCATTCATATTCATTGACGAGCTTGATCATGCATATCCACTGAAGCTTCAGTCATGCATAGGCATTGAGACCCCAGTGATTATGATAATGGACCCTAGGCCTTGGCCCTTTGTTTTGAGGCTTCCTGGATTGGCAAGAACACTCATGCACAGCAGGTGAACAAGTTCCTGGGGACAGCAGAAGCCTGCTGAAACCTCTCCCAGACCTTGCTCGGTGTATGTCTTCACTTGTATCCTTCTGGTTATAATGAATGGGTCACTGTTAGTATATCTTCATGAATTTTGTGAGCTGTTCTAGAGAATTAATAAACCCACAAGGAGCAATGAGGCTCTCACTTAGCTCGGGTTGGCTAATGCAAAGAAAGGATATGAGGGCAGTTGATTTGTGAAGACCCAGCTCTGGGTGGCTGCTTGGTGACAGAGAAAGGCTCCCCAGGTAGTCAAGGTAGTCAAGCCTTCGAGCTTGTGTCCTAGCTTCAGGTGGCTAGAGCAAGATAGCAGGGCTGGCTGGTCGAAAGTGCAGAAGTGCATGGACTCTTGGGCCTATAGCTGGTATCTGAGAACCTGATCCTGGGTTACCACGGATATTTTAACCTGGCTCAGGGTGGCCAGGGATGAAGTCTGACTTACTTCTGGGTGGTTAGGGTCAAAGAGAGGAAGTGCTATGGAGGGATCATGGAAATGTGGGAAGGTAAAACCTGGATCCATTTCCAGGTGGGAACTGGATTCATGTTGATCCTTGCCACGCAGTTAGCAATGAAGGTGGGATTTGCCCACCCTGCTCTTCTAGCATCACACCATCACACTTAAAATAAAATCCAAAATTCTTTCCACGGCCTGCAAAGTACACCATCATCCGTCCCATGACACTGCCCAACCTCTTCTTCTATAATTTTTTCTTTGCTCTCTAGACTTCCATCGCATTAGCCACCCTGCAGTCCTCCATCTTACCAAGCACACTCCCAATTCAGAGCCTTTGCATTTGCTGTTCCTCTGGGAGAAAAACTCTTCCCACAGATAACCACAGGCTTCCTTCCTCACTTCATTCAGGTCTCCGCTGATATACCACTTTATCAGAGTCTTCTTTAATCAGTCTAAACTGGCCTGTATTGGTGGGGAAGAATCACCATTTAGAAACCACTTCAACAGATGCTTATATCAGAAAAGAACAAAAGTCTCAAATCAGTAATCTAGGCTTCTGCATTAAAAAACATAAAAAAGAAGAGCAAATAAAGCCAAAAGCAAGCAGAAGGAAGAAAATAACAAAGATCAGAGTGACAAAACAAACAAACCCAGAAAGAAATGAAACTAAATCAATAAAACCAAAATTTGATCCTTTGAAAAAAATAAAATAAAACTAATAAACCTCTAGCCACACTGACCAAGAGGAAAAGTAAGAAGACATAAATAACTAATATTGGGAAAACAGGACATCACTATAGACCTGAGGTCTACCCAGATCACAACTTCTGTTTGTACACAGCCATAAAGTTAAATTAAAGCCTCCTAACCTGTGGATGGAGCCTTGGTGGTGCAGTGGTTAAGAACTCAGCTGCTAATCAAATGGCCGGCAGTTCGAATCCCCTAGTCCCTCCTTGGAAACCCTATGGGGCAGCTCTACTCTGTCCTACAGGGTCACCATGAGTCAGAATCCACTCGACGGGAACGCGTTTTTATCTGGATAACCGGGTAACCCAATTCATGAGGACCTCATACATGTCAGAACTGTGCTTCACAGTTGTTTTTTTTTTTTTAATTTTTAAAAATCAAATACATACATAAATACATTGTTGTTGTTGCATGCAGTCAGGTCAAGTCCGACCCACAGAGACACTATGGAACAAAGTAGAACTGCTCCATAGGGTTTTCTGGGCTGAGATCTTTACTGTAACAGGTTTTCAAGTCTTTTCTCCCACGGAGCGGCTAGTAGGTTACAACCTCCAACATTTCATTTAGCAGCTGAGGTCTTAATCATTGGGCCATCAGTGCTACATAATATATATATATATATATATATATATATATATATATATATATATATATATATCTCAAAGTTTTCCAATTCAACATTTTTTAGCTGTACAATTTTGTGATATTAGTTGCATTAATCATGTTATGCAACCATACCCATAATTGTTGCACCATAAACAGAAATTCACTGCTGTCCCAATAATGGCTCCCTCATTCCTCCTCCTTCCCGTCTCTGGTAACTACTAATAAACTTTGGTCTCTGTGCATTTGTCTATTCTTGTGATTTCATAGAAGTTGAAATCATACAGTATTGGTCCTTTTGTGATTGATTTAGTTCACCTAGCATAATGATTTCAAGGTTTATCTGAATTGTAGCACATATCAGGATGGAAGAGCAGTATCCCATTACATGTATGGACCTTATTTTGTTTATCCATTCATTCACTGATGGACATGTAGGTTGTTTCCACCTTTTGGATATTATGAATAGTGCTGCAATGAATGTTGGTGTACATGTATCTGTTTGCATCACTGCTTTCAAGCCTCTTGAGTATATGCCTAGGAGTGAATTTCTAGGTCATTTCGTAGTTCAATGTTTAATTTTTTGAGGAACTCCCAATCTGTTTTACACAGCATCTGTACCATTTTACATTCCCACCAGAAATGGATAAGGTGCCAATATCTCCACATCCTCGCCAACATTTGTTATTTTCTGATTTTTTGTTTTTGTTGTTGTTATTGTTTTTTTATCATAGTCATCCTAGTGGGAGTCAAGTGGTATCTCATTGTGGTTTGATTTTCATCTCTCAAATGGGAGCCTTGGTGATGCAGTGGTTAAGAGCTATGCCTGCTAACCAAAAGGGCAGCAGCCCGAGTCCACCAGGTTCTCCCTGAAAATCCTGTGAGACAGTTCAACTCTGTCCTATAAGGTCACTATGAGTCAGAATCGACCTGATGGCAACGGTTTCTTTGTTTGTTTGTTTATTGGCTAACGGTGCTGAATATCTTGTCGTGTTCTTGTTGGCTATTTGAATAAAAAAAAAAAATTTTTTTTTTATTTGAATATCCTCTGGTAAAATGATTGTTCAAGTCCTTTGCCCATTTTTTTAATTGGATTGTTTATTTTTGTTGTTTATTTGTATAAGTTTTATATATATTTTAGATATTAGGCCCTTATTGAACATATGCTTCCCCAGAATTTTCTAGATTGTCTTTTCACGTTCTCAATAAAGTCCTTTGATGAACAAAGTATTTAATTTTTATGAGATACCATTTATCTATTTTGTATTTTGCTGCTTGTGCTTTTGTTTTCATACCTGATAATCTATCTTTAAAAACTAGGCCCTGCTGCCACATCCCTATGTTTTCGTCTAAGAATTTTATGGTCATAGTTTTCACATTTAGGTCCTAAATCCATTTTGAATTGTTTTTTGTGTATAGTGTGAGGCATGGATCTTGATTTATTCTGCATGTGGAAATCCAATTTTCCCACCACCATTTATTGAACAGACTCTTCCTCCCCATTGAATGGACTTACCACTCTAGTTGAAAATCTGTTGACCACAAATGCATGGGTTTATTTCCGAACTCTCAATTCAATTCCATTGGTTTCTGTGTCTATTATTATACTAGTGATTACTGTAGCTGTACACTATATTTTGAAATCAGGAAGTGTGAGACTTCCTACTATGTTCTTCTTCTTCAAAACAGCCTTGGTTATTCAGGGCCTCTTACTATTCCATATAAAACTGAAGATTGGTTTTTCCATTTCTGTAAAGAAGACTGTTGGAATTTTGATCAGAATGATGTTGAATCTATAGATTGCTTTGGGGAGTATTGACATCTTAACTTATGTCTTCCAATCCATGAACACAAGTGTCTTTCCATTTATTTAAGTCTTCTTCAATCTCTTTCAACAATTTTTACCATTTTTGTTGTATAAATCTTTCACATACCTAGTTAAATTTATTCCTAGGTATTTTATTCTTTTAGATACTATTGTAAATTGAATTGTTTTCTTAATTTCCTTTTCAGATTTTTCAATGCTATTGTATAGAAACCCAACTGACTTTTATATGTTAACCTTGTGTCTTGCAAATTTGCTGAATTCCTTTATAAGTTCTAGTAGCTTTCTTGTGGTTTCTTTGGTATTTTCTATGTACAGGCAGTCCCCTGGTAATGGACAAGATCCATTCCTAAGTCTGTCTTTATGTCCGATTTGTAGGTAAGTTGGAACAGGCACATACAGTTCTTCTCTAGCATCAGCTATTGAGTTGACAGCAACAAGTTTGGGTTTTTTTTTTTTTTTGGTTTTAGATACGTTATGCCTTTGTACATTTTTTTTCTCTCTTGAAGTATAGGTCTTTTCTGGCATTTTTTGGACTGGAAAGAATCCACAGTCACTATACCAAAAAATAATGGTTGACTTTCAACCATTTCAGGAGATAGCATAAGATCAAGAGCAGACAGTATTGAAGGAAGAAGAAGTCCAAGCTACACTGAGGCACCAGTGAAAAACAAGGTTTCAGGAATTGATGAAGTACCAACTGAGATGTGCAACAAACAGATGCAGTGTTGGAGGTGATCACTTATCTATGCCAAGAAGTTTAGAAGATAGCTACCTGGCCTACTGACTGGAAGAGATCCATGTTTGTGCCCATTCCAAAGAAAGGTGATCCAACAGAATTCAGAAATTTTCAAACAATATCATTAATATCACACACAAGTAAAATTTCACTGAAGATAATTCAAAAGTGGGTTGCAGTAGTACATCAACAGGGAACTCAAGAAATTTAAGACAGATTCAGAAGAGGACATGGAATGAGTGATACCACCACTGATGTCAGATACCAGAAAGATGTTTACCTGCATTTTATTGACTCTGTAAAAACATTCAATAATAATTATGGATAACATTGGGGAGAATGGGAACTCCAGAACACTTAATTTGTGCTCATGAGGAACCTGTATATAGACCAAGAGCCAGTCGTTCAAACAGAACAAGAGGATACTGTGTGGTTTAAAATCAGGAAAGGTGTGTGTCCGGGTTGTATCCTTTCACTATACTTATTCAATCTGTATGCTGAGCAAATAGTCCACGAAACTGGACTATATGAAGAAGCACTTGGCATCAGTATTGATGAAGGACTTATTAACAACCTGTGACATGCAGATGACACATCACTCCTTGCTGAAAACTAAGAGGACTTGAAGCACTTACTGATGAAGATCAAAGACTACAGCCTTCAATATGGATTACATCTTAACATAAAGAAAACAAAAATCCTCACAACTGGACCAATAAGCAACATCATGATAAACTGAGAAAATATTGAAGTTTTCAAAGATTTGATTTTACTTGTATCCACAATCAACACTCATGGAAGAAATCAAATGACATATTGCATTGGGCAAATCTGCTGAAAAAAGACCTCTTTAAACTGCTGAAAAGCAAAGACGTCGCTTTGAGGACTGAGGTGCATCTGACCCAAGCTACGGCATTTTCAATCACCCCATATGCATGGGAAAGCTGGGCAATGAATAAGGAAGACTAAAGAAGAATTGATGCCTTTGAGTTATGATGTTGGTGAAGAATATTGAATGTACCATGGGCTGTCAGAAGAACAAACAAATCTGTCTTGGGAGAAGTACAGCCAGAATGTTCCTTAGAAGCGAGGATGGTGAAACTTCATCTCAAGTATTTTGGACATGTTATCAGTAAGGACTAGTCCCTGGAGAAGGACATCACGCTTCATAAAGTAGAGGGTCAGCAAAAAAGAGGAAGACCCTCAACAAGATGAATTGACACAGTGGCTGCAACAATGGGCTTAAGCATAGCAATGATTGTGGGGATGGTGCAGGACCTAGAAGTGTTTTTTTCTGTTATACATAGGGTCATTATAAGTTGAAACCAAGTTGATAGCACCTAACAACAACAATGACATTTATGATCATTTAATAGTCTTCTTCCCCTCTAGATTGTATACTTCATGATTTCTAGTACTCCATCTTTCTCGTTTGCTACCACATCTCCAGCATATAACCTGATGCTTGGTCCTTCCTAGGATCTCAGTAAGTATTTGTTATCTGATTCCTGGAGGGCAGGGATATTGCTATTTTTTGACTTATCTCTCTCCATGGAGTTCTGGATGCAGAGCAGTTTCTCAAAATATACCACATTCTCTCTATGACAAAAAGACAAATAATCCAATTAAAAAAATGGGCAAAGGAAATGAACAGACACTTCACCAAAGAAAATGTTAAAGAGGCCAACAGACACATGAGAAAATGCTCGTAATCACTAGCCATTAGAAAAATGCAAATCCAAACCACAATGAGATACCATCTCACCTGGGCATTCTGGCACAAATCAAAAAAACAGGAAATAACAACTGTTGGAGAAGCTGCAGGGAGATTGACAGTCTTATGTACTGCTGGTGGGAATGCAAAATGAAACAACCATTTTGGAAAACGATATGGCACTTCCTTAGAAAGCTAGAAATAGAAAAACCATATGATCCAGCAATCTCACTCCTAGGAATACATCCTAGAGAAATGAAAGTTGCTACACAAATAGACATATGCATACCTATGTTCATTGTAGCATTTTTCACAAGAGCAAAAAGATGGAAACGACCTAGATGCCCATCAACAGATGAATAGATAATCAAATTGTGGTACATGCAAACAATGGAATATTATGCAATGATAAAGAACAACAATGAATCTGTGAATCATCTATTAACATGAATCTGGAGGACATCATGCTGAGTGAAATAAATCAATCACAAAAGGACAAATATTGTATGAGACCATTACTATAAAAACTCATGAAAAGTTTTACACACAAAAAGAAAAAACCTTTGATGGTTATAAGAGAGGGGATGGATGGGGATGGAAAAACACTAAATAGACAATAGATAAGTGGTAACTTTAGTGAGGGGTAAGACAGTACACAATACTGTGGAAGCCAGCACAGCTCATACAAGGCAAGGTCATGGAAGCTCCATAGACATACCCAATCTCCCTGAGGGACTGAATTGCTGGGCTGAGGGCTGTGGGGACCATGGTCTCGGGGAACATCTAGCTCAACTGGCATAACACAGTTTATAAAGTATAGGTTCTACGTTCTACTTTGGTGAGTAGCGTCTGGGGTCTTAAGAGAAGCCATCTAGGATACTCCACTGGTCTCACCCCTTCAAGAGCAAGGAATAATGAAGAAAACTAAAGATACAAGGGAAAGATTAGGCCAAAGGACTAATGGACCACATCTACCCCATCCTCCACTAGACTAAGTCCAGTACAACTAGACCGTGCCTGGCTATCTGACAGGGATCACAATAGAGGGTCCTAGACAGAGCTGGAAAAAAATGTAGAACGAAATTCTAAATAATAATAAAAAAAAAAGACCAGACTTTCTGGCCTGATAGAGATTGGAGAAACCCTGAGAGTATGGTCACTGGACACCCTTTCAGCTCAGTAATGAAGTCACTCCTGAGCTTCACCCCTCAGCCAAAGTTTGGACAGGCCCATAAAACAAAACGAGACTAAGGGAGCACACCAGCTCAGGGGCAAGGACTGGAAAGCAGGTGGGAACACCAAAGCTGGTAATAGGGAACCCAAGGTTGAGAAGGGAGAGTGTTGATACGTCATGAGGTTGTTAACCACTGTCATAATATGTGTACTGTTTAATGAGAAACTAGGTTGTTCTACACACCTTTATCTAAAGTACAATAAAAAATTAAAAAAAAAACCCATTCAGGAAAGTACAAAGGATTGATTAGTTTTTCATATTCCAATGACTCTAATATGTTCCAGGGGTCCTCGGAAACTGGGTTTTTGTCTTTTTACTTTAGACAATAAGACTCAACAGCTGAGAGTAGCCTCTAAAGATTATGTGATCTCAGCCTCCGACAGGAATAAGCTGATTCTAATTCAGGCATCTAGTTTGTGTTTAAATAATTCTGGAAAAAGGGATTTCCCTTGTTTCTTTGAGTTATCCTTAATTGTTAAAGCTCTCTTAAAGAAGAGTTCTTCCTTATATCTAAGCTTGTTCCTTCTTGTTGCAATGTCAGGATGTTGGCTTTTTTTCTTCCCTGGGTATTTGAAGCTATTTCTGCTGTAATTACTTCTTGGCCAACGTTTCGTCTGTCTGACAGTAAAACAGGCAGAAAGACAGACAGTATGCTCACCTTTAAACTCAAGGATATCCTTCTTTTCTCTTGGAAGGTTAGGGGCACATCCAGCAAGCAGAATTCTTTGCAAAGGCCATGGGATCAAAGACAGAAACTGAATCAGAAAATTGTCTCTTGTAGCAGTATCATCTTTGCTCTGAAACTTGCAAAGGCCAAGTAGACAATTGCCTATACGGCAGGGAGAATTTCTGACACACTTTCTTACCTCCAATTCTCTTTCCTCCACAGGTCAAATCCAGGCCTGACCATTTTATCTAAAGCACTGATTTACAGCTCCAAAGACTTCTGTCATCATGCTCGTGCTAGCTGTCATGACACAGTGAGTCACGGTTATCCTCCAACATCTTAGCTTGGATCAGCAAAGTTCTGCATTCATAGTACGTAGGACTAGTAAGTTTTGAAGGGGAAGAGGTAGAAGAAACTCTCTGGAGCATAGGACACTGTACTCTGAGGTAGAACAGAGTGTCTTGGTGGAGGAATATATATCAACATGAAATATAAAGAAACCAAGTTCTTGGAAATAGAATGAAGGTCCATGCACATAAAAGAATGCCCAAAGTTGAGACAGAAGGGCATGGATTAGTCTGAATCAACCTATGAGTGGGAGTTACAAGAAGGTATTTCTCTTACTTGTAAGAAAAAAACCCTTAATTTGGAACAGCTCAACTGTGTATTAAGACATTTCAGAGGGCAATGCCTTCCCATTCCCTAGAAGTCTGGTGACACCTGAAAATTGTCCTTTGCTGGAGAGTTCCACATTGGCTATAAAAGAGGACAGAATGTTCTATGACCCAGTTATTCTGACCCACACTTTCTGACGCAACTATTCTTGAATGACTGTGCCCCAGGTGGCCCAGATAGCAGGGTAAGAAAACACCCATTTCTCTATCAATAACCAAAAGAGAGGGTTATGATGAAACCTTACAGAGTATGTAGTGGCCATTCATTGGTAGCCTCCTTAGCATCAATATCCCCTATGTTCTTACCCAATAGCCCATAATTGCCAATGGGATCCTTGTGGTTATGGCAAAGCTGGCTCTACGCCCAGCTCTGTTGTTGTTGTTAGGTGCCGTCGAGTTGGTTCAGACTCATAGCAACCCTATGCAAACAGAATGAAACACTGCCTGATCCTGTGCCATCCTTACAATCGTTATGCTTGAGCTCGTTGTTACAGCCACTGTGTCAATCCACCTTGTTGAGGGTCTTCCTCTTTTCCACTGTTCCTGTACTCTGCCAAGCATGATGTCCTTCTCCAGGGACTCATCCCTCCTGACAACATGTCCAAAGTATGTAAGACGCGCTCTCACCATCCTTGCCTCTAAGGAGCATTCTGGCCGCACTTCCTCCAAGACAGATTTGTTCGTTCTTTTGGCAGTCCGTGGTATATTCAATATTCTTTGCCAACACCACAATTCAAAGGCATCAACACTTCTTCAGTCTTCCTTATTCATTGTCCAGCTTTCACATGCATATGATGTGATTGAAAATACCATGGCTTGAGTCAGGCGCACCTTAGTCCTCAGGGTGACGTCTTTGCTCTTCAACACTTTGTAGCAGATTTGCCCAATGCCATGCATCTTTTGATTTCTTGACTGCTGCTTGATCGTGGGTCCAAGTAAAATGAAATCCTTGACAACTTCAATCTTCTCTCCATTTACGCCCAGCTCTAGGGATAGAATATATGACTCCAGCTGAGACAACCAGAACATCCCACTGCCCTAACCGGTGTGACCGTTTTAATGATTGGAACCAACCTTAGCTTGTCCGATAAGGGAGTTAAAAAGGAAAGCTTCCCTGGCAACTGTTGGCAGTCAAGTCTTCTTGGGACATGAGGGGAACCCAACTTAGGGTAAAGACAAATCTGTAGAAGACCTTAGTGTTGTGGTTGACCCTCATGTTCAAAGCTTTGTTGAGTTTAGCCCCATCTCTGGACGTTTGTTAGCCAATAAAAGTGAACCAGTAAAGTCCCTTCATTGTTCAAGCCAGGGTTTCTCTCACTTGCAATGACATTTTCTCATTTGCAGCTCACATGTATCTGATGAGCATGTCTCTGATTCTATGGCTCCCCATGCTAAGTCATTACATGTTTTCCTGGACATTTACTCCAGTTATCAAAAGTAGCCTCCGCTGTCCTTCTGAGAAAAGCACATAGATAGATCTAGTATGTGAGCTCTCCCTGGTGGCAGGGTCTATGCTTCACATCAGAAAATTCCTCCTTTGGGTGGGCAGGGAGTCTGGAGTTGGTGCACCCAGTATCCTGGGAACCAACTTGTGCCTCCACCCACTGCCTCATCTGGCCACCAGCAACCCTGTCATTTCCCTGCCACTGGGCTGGCTCAGACAAACCTCTAGTTGCAGAGATTACAGACAGATGCTCTGGCATGATTTAGAGACCTCGTGAAAGGGAAGCAGTCAGGTTTTCTCTTAAGTGACAGCCATCATTTTCTGCAGGCAGGGTAATTACAGGTTTACCCTTCCCCAGTGCAAGCTATCTGAAGGTAAAACAATGGTGAGCAGCGGTGTGCCTGCCTCAAGGACAGAGGGGAGGGAAGGAAACAGAAAGACTCAATCGCTTTTAATTTACTTTAAATATAAAGCATGGGCTTTCCAAAAGGCCAAAAGGCCTCATTTGCCACAATGTGGTTGGGATCTGACAACAGCTTTCCTAAACCTCCTCTTTCCCCCATAATTCAATCAGAGCCACAGATGGAAGCACTCAGCTGGCGTCTTCATTTTCTTGGCCCTTTCTGAGTCCTTTCTCTTGCCCTGCCTCTGCTGGAGAGAAAGGCTTACTCCTCCAGATGGGCATTCCTCCTCATCCTCTCTTGCCTCCAAATTCTTCAGCTTGCATGAGGCTCACCTCCTCCAAGGACCTTCCCTGTTCAAGCTCTGCCCTGCAGCCCCTCCTGGACTGTTCAGAAAACATGGGCCTTTATATTTTTCTTTATTTCTTGTACACTTACCTGGCCCAGGCCCTCTACCTGAGAAGCCAATCCATGAGGGCAATGCCCTCGCCTTCTCTTCTCCTGAGGCTTTAAGGCACCATCACAGCACCAGGTCCCAAGCAGACGATGGTCATGTACCAGGGAGAAGGCAGCCTTACTGAATTATTTCTGGGGAAGATAATGCTCTTGGAGTGACTGTGGAAAAAGGAAATAGAACAATCTTGAACAGACTACCATTGCCATCCATTCTAACTAGCAATAAAACACCCATTTCTGAGCCCTGAACTGTGTTTACCACTCTAGGACTGACCCCCAGAGCAGCCCCCCCCCCGCCCCGCCCAGCCCCAGCATTGCTCCAGGAATCTGGAACTTTCTTCAAGAGGTTTCCTCGCCTCATCTTTTACCACAACTTGCCTCCAAGTTTGAAAGCCTAGAAAAAGAAATATCATCTTACTGCCCTTTCCCTAAGAGTAGAAAAAGCAAGAATTAAGTGAGGGAGTACACCTTGGGTAGGAGATATCAGTTCCTTTCTAGTAAATAGATGGTTTAATTTTTCTGCCTGGGACTCTGGAAAACGAGCTCCCAAGTAAAATCTCTGTTGTCACATGGAGGCAAAGTCCGGTGCCTTCTTTCTGTCATCAACAGAAAACAAGGGCCACCCCACTCCCCCTTTCCTCCTGATGGATCATTAGCTATGATTCCTTACTCTTCCCAGAAAACTGGATGAGAGGTAGAGCCCACCAGGGAAGCTGCCCACCCTCGAGATGCTCTGAGGCTGCACAGCCCCCCAACTCCTTTACTCAGAGCTCTCTACCGGAATTCACCTGATTTTAGGACTGAAAATGCCAGTTCTCGGGTCTTCCCATCTTCAGGTTACTCATCTTAACTCCAGCAGCAGGGTCTTAAGTCTTTCTCCATGACCTAGTGACCCTCTTGCCTGGTCCCTGATATTAATCTGCTCCTTGTTTAGGGCTAAGAATACTCTCTATTGATGGTCTTTATGAAGACCCCTCTTCCTTCCAATTCATTCTTCCACAAAATGTTCTGGTGCTTGGCAGAGGGGTGGAGACTAAGTTATACTTGAGGAAAGGAGTTGCCTACCTCCAGGGATTCAGCCAGAGTTGTCCTTCCTAGTTGGCCACAACTTCTCACCTCTCAGTTTTCTGCCTTGTCTAACCTCCCATGAGCTGATATGTAGGGCTTTCTCTAGATGGGCCTTGAGCCAGACTCACACCTTACTAGGCTGCCACATCTACATCTCTCCATCCGGGCACCTTGAAACCCTTCTCTAGCCTTGGCTGAAATGTCTACCTCTGCGCATCTCAGACTCACAGCTTGTGTCTCAATGTCTTCCATATGGGTAGGGGCTACCACCTTGAGTTATCCAAAATTAACCCATTTTGAAGAATTAAAGGGGAGGTGCAAGAGTGGCTCACCCCGTGTCTTAGTCTGGGTTCTCTAGAGAACTAAAACTAGTGAAGCATATATATATACGTGTGTGTGTAATGTATGTATTGTATGTATGTGTGTGTATGTGTATATATATATACATACACACACACACATATACGTATATACATAGAAAGAGAGAGATTTATCTCAAGGAAATGGCTCAAATGGTTGTGGAAGCTGGCTAGTCCCAAAGTCTGTGGGTCAGGCATCGACTGGAGGCTTCTCCTAGCTTACCTAGTTGCAGGGGTTGACAAACCCAGAATAGCAGAATAGGCAGGTCAGATAGCAGACTGCTGGCTCACAGGGATGCAGAACTGGTGAACCCCAAAGTCAGCAGGTCAGACAGACAAGCTGCTGGCTCAAGCCCCAAGAACCAGAAGTCAGATGATGATGAGCCAGAAACAGGATCCGGAGCACACAAGTGAGCTTTGCCAGAATGTCCACATATAATGGGTGCAGGCCACACCCCTGGGAAAACTCCCTTTACAACTGATGGGCTGGTCACATCAGATCACATCATGGAAGTGATTATATCACAAAATAGAGGGTAATTACATCAGATCAAAAAATGAAGGATGATTACATAATACTGAGAATCATGGCCTGTCACTCCCACAACCAGGCTTTTGAGAGGCATCTTGCTGAAAAGGAGTCAGGTCATGACATAATGCAGGACGACCTTCTCTGAGGCCACGAAAAACCCATAATGGACCACTTATAAAAGCAATGGGGCATCAGAGAGAGGTAGCCTGGGGCTAGGGATTGCAGATGCTTTAAATGCGTCCATCCCAAGCACTTCTGCCTTTATACTTAAACACACTTGTGCTAGAGGAAATTAGGTCCATATGCACTGATTCCTTTAAACCCCAAGCATCCACATGTTGTTTTCTGGGCCTGTTTAATTGCCCGTGAAACCTCAGAGTTGTCTGTAATGTGGAAGGCACCCAGAAGAACTCCGTCACCAACCCTGCGGCAGACCACACCCTGCCCAAGACAGCCACCTCCCTTGGCACCATGGGTGGCCAGAACATGCTGTTAGCATTGCCTGTCCACATGTGTGTCCTGCTGGCAACTGGTCCAGAACAGGAAGGGCCACCACAGGCTGCTCATACTTCTTCCAGACTTTTTCTGAAGGCAGTGTTGCTATAAATGCCTGGATTGAAAGTCCAAAGACCTGATGTCAGCCCCAGCTGTGAGATCTTAGCCAAGCCACCAGCGTCCCAAATCTCAACTACTTCCTTCCTCACGGAAGGCTAATGATAAGGATTATGAAATGGATTTGTGAATATAAAGCACAGAGTAAAAATGCAAGGAAGGAATAAGAGAAAGCCAGTGAGGGTGGAAGCCTGGTGGCTCCCTGCTCCCTTCCTCCCTAAGATCTGCTGGCCAGCAAGGTAGACTAGTTGTTTAATATAGCAACAATTACCAACATTCATCCTATACTTAAAAGCTTATTGTTGTGGTTGTTGGGTGCCCCCGAATCAGTTCCAGCTCATGGCAACCCTATGTACAAGTAAACAAAACACTGCTATGCTTGAGCCTATTGTTGAAGCCACTGTGTTAATCCATCTTGTCAAGGATCTTTCTCTTTTTTCTAAGCTACTACCTTAACCAAGCATGACGTCCTTCTCCAGGGACTGGTTCCTCCTGTTAACATGTCCAAAGTACATGAGATGAAGTCTTCCCATCCATGTTTCCAAGGAACATTCTGGCTTTACTTCTTCCAAGACAGACTTCTTCGGTCATCTGGCAGTCCATGGTATATTCAATATTCTTCACCAACACCATAATTCAAAGGCATCAATTCTTCTTCAATCTCCTTTAGCATGCATATTAGGCAATTGAAAATTCCATGGCTTGGGTCAGGCTCACCTTAGCCCACAAAGTGACATCTTTGCTTTTCAACACTTTGAAGAGGCCTTTTTCAGATTTGCCCAATGTAATAATAAGTCATTTGATTTCTTGACTGCTGCTTACATGAGTGTTGATTTAGATTCAAGTGAAATTAATCCCTTGACAACTTCAATATTTTCTCTGTTTATCATGATGTTGCTTCTTGGTCCAGTTGTGAGGATTTTTGTTTTCTTTATGTTGAGGTGTAATCCATACTGAAGGCTGTATAGTCTTTGATCTTCATCAGTAAGCGCTTCAAGTCCTCTTTGCTTTCAGAAAGCAACACTGTGTCATCTGCATATCACAGGTTGTTAATAAATTTCCCACCAATCCTGATGCCACGCGCTTCTTCATATAGTCCAGCTTTGCAGATTATTTGCTCAGCATACAGATTGAATAAGTACGGTAAAAAGATACAACCCTGACACCTAACTTTCCTGACTTTAAACCACATAGTATCCCCTCGTTCTGCCTTTTGATCTATGTACATGTTCCACATGAGCACAATTAAGTGTTCTGGAATTCCCATTCTCCACAATGTTATCCATAATTTGTTATGATCCACACAGTCGAATGACTTTGCATAGTCAATAAAACACAGATAAACATCTTTCTGGTATTCTCTGCTTTCAGCAAAGACCCATTTGACATTAGCAGTGATATCACTCATTCCATGTCCTCTTCTGAATCTGGCTTGAATTTCTGGCAGCTCCCTGAGTAGGTACTGTTGCAAATGCTTTTAAATGATCTTCAGCAAAATTTTACCTGCCTGTAATATTAATGATATTGTTCAATAATTTCCACATTCTCTTTGATCATCTTTCTTTGGAATGGGCACAAATATGGATCTCTTCCAGTCAATTGGCCAGGTAACTGTCTTCCTAATTTCTTGGCATAGATGAGTGAGCACCTCCAGTGCTGCATCCATTTGTTGAAACATCTCAACTGAACTGGTATTCCGTCAGTTCCTGGCACCTTGTTTTTAACCAGTGGAAAAAAAAAAAATTTTTTTTCAGTGCAGCTTGGACTTCTTCCTTCAATACCATCGGCTCTTGATCATATGCTACCTCCTGAAATGGTTGAAAGTTGACCAGTTTTTTGGGGTACAGTGACTGTGTATTCTTTCCAACTTCTTTTGATGCTTCCTGCGTCATTCAATATCTTGCCCACAGAATCCTTCAAAATTGCAACTCAATGATTGAATTTTCTTCAGTTCTTTCAGCTTGATAAATATGGAGCTTGTTCTTCCCTTTCGGTTTTTTAACTCTAAGTCTGTTGCACATGTCATTATAATACTTTACTTTGTCTTCTTGAGCTGCCCTTTGAAATCTTCTGGTCGACTCTTTCACTTCATCATTTCTTCCTTTTGCTTTAACTACTCTGTGTTCGATAGCAAGTTTCAGAGTGTCCTCTGACATCATTTTGGTTTTTTCTTTCTTTCCTGTCTTTTTAATGACCTTTTACTCTCTTCACGTATGATGTCCTTGATGTCATCCCGCAACTTATCTGATCTTCAGTCATTTGTGTTCACTGTGTCAAATCTACTCTTGAAATGGTCTCAAAAAACAGGTGGCATATGCTCAGGGTTGTATTTTGGTTCTCATGGAATTGTTTTAATTTGCTTCAGCTTGAACTTGCAAAGGAGCAATTGATGGTCTGTTCTGCAGTCAGCCCTTGGTCTTGTTCTGACTGACGATATAGAACTTCTCTGTTATCTCTTTCCACAGATGTAGCCAATTTAATTCCTGTGTTTTCCATCCACTAAGGTCCACGTGTATATTCACCATTTACGTTTTTGAAATAAGGTATTTGCAATACAGAAGTTGTTGATCTTGCAATATTCTATCATGCAGCCTCTGTCTAATTTCTGTCACCAAGGCCATATTTTCCAACTACAGATCTTTCTTTGTTTCCAACTTTCCCTTTTCAATCACCATTAATTATCAATGCATCTTGATTGCGTGTTTGATTAACTTCAGACTGCAGAAGTTGGTAAAAAATCTTCAATTTCCTCATCTTTGGCATTAGTGGTTGGTGCGTAAATTTGAATAAAAATCCTGTTAACTGATCTTCCTTGTGGGTGTATGGCTATTACTCAATCATTGACAGTGTTGTACTTCTGAAAAGAATCTTGAAATGTTCTTTTGGATGATGAGTGCAACACCATTCCCCTTCTATTTCTCATTCCCAGCATAGCAGGCTGTATGATTGTCCAATTCAAAATAGCCAATACCAGTCCATTTCAGCTCACTAATGCCTAGGATATTGATCTCTCTGTGTTCTATTTTATTTTTGACAACTTCCGATTTTCCCAGATTCATACTTTGTACATTCCATGTTCCAATTGTTAATGAATGTTTGCAGCTGTTTCTTCTCATTTTAAGGACTGCCACATCAGCAAACGAAGGTCCTGAAAATTTTTCTCCATCCACGTCATTAAGGTCAACTCTACTTTGAGGAGGCAGCTCTTCCGCAGTCATATTCTGAGTGCCTTCTAACCTGAGGGGCTCTTCTTCAGTCACTATACCAGACAATGTTCCACTGCTATTAATAAGGTTTTCACTGGCCAATTTTTTCAGAAGTAGGCTTCCAGGTCCTTCTTCTTGGTCTGTCTTAGCCTGGAAGCTCTGCTGAAACCTGTCTACCATGGGTGACCCTGCTGATGTTTGAAGTACCAGCGGCATAGCTTCCAGCATCACAGCTACTTGCAAGCCACCACATTAGGACAAACTGACAGATGTGTGGTGGCTTTAGTGTTTACACGCTGTTTTCACCTGGATTATCTTAATTATTCTTTACAACACCCAAGGGAAAACAGGTGTTACTATTACTTACATTGAAGAGGACTCAAGTTTTCATGGAGGCTCAACAATGTGATGTAGACCCTGTAGCCTGTGAGCGGCAGTATCAATGGCAAACCCAGGAAACCCTGGTCTTTCTACTCCACCATTCTGTCTCTTCCGTGCATCCTCACACAGCCGCAGTGATGAAAGTAGGCGCCCAAGTAGTGCTGATTATGGCCTATCTGCCCAGTTACCCCACCGTCTCTGCAGCAGACCAATGTGGCCAGACCTCTGTCCTGTCACTTCTGGGAAGGCACTAGCAGTCCATCTGAGATTTTGAGATCAACTCATGTCTTCAATATAATGGAAGTGGTGACCAGTCCAGTGCTAGTAAATGCCCAAGGCCAGCCCTGGGGCCAAGAGCAGACATTCCCAGACAGTCTTCATGGGTCAGGAGGCTTGTATGGGTCAAACTCTTTAGTGTAAGGGACACATAGGACACAAATACAGGGTAATAATGAGGAGACACAGATTTAAGCAAAAACCCACGGGCTCACCCAAACACACAAAGGGAGGGACATGATGTCTGACTTGATTCAGGGCTAATATAAAGTTATCATTTCTGGCTCCCTTGGCCAGTCTCTCATTGTCAACAGATGTCTGTATTACTTCAACCTCTACAGACTCTGGCTCATACCTCACAGGAGGGGAACCTGCTTCTGTATCAGAAGCACTGACAGAGTCCCCTTGGTCCAGTTGAGTCAAGAGTCCATCCTGAAGCAATCCTTCTGACTGGAGGAATGTGCTGAGATGCTCCAGCCTATAGTGAGTATCTCTTGTGGGGACGGGCTGGTGGAAGGATAAAATCCTTTCAAACCACAATGACTGAGAGTGGAGGAGGAGGAGTTCCCCAGACGAAACTGAGATGTGGTTACCAAAGGACAGGCCAAAGCAAACCAAAACTCATTGCCATCCAGTCAATTCTGACTCATAGTGACCCTATAGAACAGAGTAGAACTGCCTCATAGGATTTACAAGGAGCAGCTGATGGATTTGAACTGCTGACCTTTTGGTTAGCAGTGCTAGTTCTTAGCTACTACACCACCAGGGCTCCAATCTAAAAACTTCAGCATGTGTGCTTCGACTTCCACCTAGGCTTGATACCCCCTTCTACTCGAGGCACTAGCAACTCCATTCTTTCTCTAAAGCAGGGGTTGGCAAACTTTCTGCACAGAGTCAGATAGTAAATATTTTAGGCTTTGCAGGCCATACGGTCCCTGTCGAAACTACTCAACTCTGCTGCCATAGTGCAAAGCAGCCACAGACAATACGTAAATGAATGAATGTGGCTGTGTTCCAACAAAACTTTATTTAGGGACACTGAAATTTGAATTTCATGCAATTTTCACATGTCACAAAGTATTATTCTTTGATTTTTTCAAGCATTTAAAAATCAAAAACCCATTTTTAGCTCATATAAAAAAAAAAAAAAAGCAAGCCAGATCTGTTGCTGTCGAGTCAATTCCAATTCATGGAGACCCTACATGTTGCCGAGTAGAGCTGTGCTCCACAGGGTTTTCAAGGCTGTGATGTTTCAGACAGAAGCAGACCACAAGGCCTTGCTTCTAAGGCACCTCTGGGTGGGTTCAAACCGCCAACCTTTTGATTAATAGGCTGCTTAACCATTTGCACCACACAGGGCCTCTGTCTTAGCTCATAGACCATACACAATAGGACGCAGGCCAGACGTGGCTCATGGCTGTGCTGTGGCTATCCTAGCTCCATAAGGATGCCTGTCAGGAGTTGAGGGGTCAAGCATGAGACCGCCCCCCCCCAACTCTCTTATGCTGTGAAAGAACACATGGCCCAGGTGAAACCGTGTGTCTAAGGAACATGAATAAGAAAGAGCCATGAGAAATCTTTTGAACAAAGTGAAATTCTCATGTTTGGTTAGCGATTTACCTATATCCTCTCCCATACTAATTTACAGAGAGAAGTCTATTAATCATTCTGTGCACAGGAAAGAAATTGCGTTCTCAGCATAAACATAAATTATCAGGCTAAAACTCAAATTCCTTTGGAGGGATGGGGCCAGCTGAAAGTTTTGAATAGCTCAAACAGAACAAATGGATGAGAGGAGATAATGCATCTTTGGAAGCACAGACCTGAAAAGATGTTATGCTCAATTACACTGACAAAAGATTTGGGATCCAGCAATATCCTCCGTGGAATTCTGCAGCTAAACAGGAATGCTAAATCACAGACTTGAACTTAAGCAACAGTAATATAGCATAAGCCACATTACACGTGTATCCACTGGGATTTGAATCTGCTCCGATGTTCACAAAATGCCTTCTTCCATTTCTATAAGAAGGTGGACTTTCCTGTTAAGACCCCAGCATCTTGAAGATGCCAAGCTCTCAGACTGAGCACTGAGGTGCCTTAGAAACAGAGCAAGGTCAAAGGCAGTGGCGATGAGGCCTGAGATGTTGAAAGGAGGAGTCTGGCCTCTTCAGATGGAGAAGCCACTATTACAAGCACAAGCGATAGGAACAGAAGACACTGGGAAGGAAACATGAGGTGCCTAGGAAGGAAGGGAACAGAAGTGTGGTTGGCAAGCCCAGGGTTCCCACCTCAGCACAGGCAAGGAGAACCATGATACTTTCTTCATGCTATCGCCCCACTGGTCCTCCTGACACCCCACTCTCAGCTCCTAGAGCCAGTCCAGGCTTATATCCTAACTCATGGAGACCTCATGTGTGTCAGATTAGAACCACATTCCACGGAGTTTTCAACGGCAGATTTTTTGTAAGTTGATTGCCAGTCCTTTCTTTCGAGGCACCTCTGAGTGGACTTGAACTTCCAACCTTTTGGTTAGCAGCTGAGTACGTTAACCACTTGAGCATGCAGGGACTCCAACACTCCCTGTGAAATCTCTAACTTGACCCCGTTACTTTTCTAGGTACAAGTTCTGTCTCTTTCAGCTAGTCCCCGCAGAGTCAGGGTTCTCTTGTAAACATCTTTGCATTCTGTAGTGGAGCTGACGCACAGTAGGCATTTGTAGAACACCCAAGAAACACCTCAGAATGTGTGTGTTAGGCCATGACAGGAACAGCAAGGTGGGGCTGGAACCTGGAAAATAAGCGTTGCCGCTGTCTTGTGTTTCTGGGAGGCAGGCTGAAATTCTAGGTGAATTATTAGTCAATGCTATGAATGTGTGAAAGCTGACCCTTGGAATTTGTACCCTAGGTATCCTGGGGGCAGGATAGGTGGGCTAAAGAGAAAAAAGAGAGGATTCTGAATCAACGGAAGAACAGCTCTGCTCTGCACAGCGTCCAAGGGCAAAACTGGGGCCTGAAGACATATATGGGGCAATACTGGTTTGCACTTCAAATGAGGCCATTTTCTAAGAAGCAAGAGGCTCTGCAGTGAACAGGCTGCCTGTGGAGGACTGAGCTTCCTGTCTCCAGAGCTGGTTGCCAAGAGGCAGGAAAATCATCCCCAAGAAAGTGACAAGTGTAATTTCAACATAGGAGGTAGGCAAAAACAAGGGTCTAAGTTATTTTCAGCTTAGCCATCTTGGGCTCTCCGGTGTGCTCAGCTCACTCTGAGATCTGAACAAGGTGAGAACTGGACCATGGAGAGGGGTAGAAGCATGCTGAGTATTTATGGCTGCTTAAAAAAAAAAAAAAAAATTTTTTTTTTTTTTTTAAGCTAGACAGAAGCATAACACTTGACCTCCAACTAAAATTGGACTTCCTAACTTTTTCCCCAGCTCCAAGCCCAATGTGTGTGGGGAAACCGGGTACCCAGCTCAGGGCAAATATGTACCTAGCCAGTGGGGAGGGAGTGAGGGCTTGCCTTGAGCACAGACCCAAGAATGCCAGGGATGGGCTCCCAAGCAGGCTGGGCCGTGCTGGGGCATGCTCGCCACGTGGTCATGGGGTAGAAAGAACTCAGGTTGCAGAGTAGTCCCTCTGTGCTCAATGCGAGGGAGCAAGCAGGGCAAGTGGGGAAAGGGCAGACACTATTTTCCCTACACTGAGCACCAGAAACTCGAGGAAAGGAAAAGGTGCTTCCCACACCCTAACAAGACCTCTAGGGGAATCACAGTTCCCCAGTGTGGCCATGGTCCCTGGGGCTTACAGAGGAGGTGCCGGCCCATAGGTACTAGTACAGTGGATGCCCAACAAGCAGTTCTTTAGCCATCTGCTGAGGAAATACCAAGGTAAATTAAAACGAGAGTGAATTTGTGACTTCTGTCTTTTCCAAAAAGATAGTGTTGGCAGGTTTATGAGAAAACCATTCCCAAACACCTTGAATTTATATGGCACGCTTATTTCAAAAGCTCTTCCACATCTGGTAGCTCTTTGAAGCCCCTGGAGGCAGGTAGGGCAGGAAGGGGAGCTGGGTGGGGGAACCTAGCCACAGGGAGGTTGGGCGACTTGCCAAAGGCCATGTGGCTTGCAGGGAAGAAGCTGGAAGTGGCACCCAGTGGCCTGACCCCTTATACATGTTTATGAGGCTTTCCCTGCTTGGAAAGCTATGGCCAGAGGGTTACGTAGAAGGGCTGGAAGCCAAGTGACCACTTAAAAGCTGGGCGGTCAAGCACCGGTATGGACTGGTGGCACCATTTCTCATACATACACATAGCCCTGTGCCCGTGTGCCCTGCAAATTAGCCAAGGTTTAGAGGTAAAGGAATAATGACTCCTCAAACAGAAACAAACAGAGGCTGATTGACAAGGAGGCCCTCATAATCAGTGCTGCAGTAAACTATACTAATTATGGTGTCAATTGGTAACATTATAAAGGTTGAAGCTACATAATGAAAAAAGAGCATACACACTGGCAGAGCTAGTTCAGCAAATGTAATTACAGGGTGACATTATTGGCAAGTAGTCTTTTATGTGGTATTAGTAGGAATGCGGCGCAAGTTCATTGCCAAACCTACAGGCTCATCAGAGGTGGGAGGACCCAGCACAGGTCAAAAACTCACCACTGAACACTGCATTGGGGCCAGAGGAACACTCTGGGGAGCCCCTGAGGATGGTTCCCCAAGGTGAGTCGCTTCTTGGCTTCTCCCAAAGGAGGTGTTTCCAAATGGATAACTATCTCCTGCCCTCCAATTTCTTGTGTGTTATGTGATAACCTAGCTCCTAGCCTATTCTAAGCTCTTTAGTTCTCAAACTGGTTTGAAGGAGAGAGATGTCCTTACTTTTAGAGATGGTCTTCTTCTAGATGTAATAAAGGCACTACCTCCAAGTTCTGATTTATATATCATTGTATAACAAACCACCTCCAAAACTGAGTGTCTGCAAGCAACCATATATTATCCGTCACAGCTCTATGGATTGCTTGGACAGTTCTCGCTCAGCATCTCTTAAGTCGTTGAGGTCAGATGGTGATTAGGTCTAGAGCCATCTGAAGGCTTCTTCACTCACAGGACTGGTTACTGGGTCGGAATGACTGGGAGAGTTAGGAGTTGACCAGACCTCTCTTCTTCTGGCCTCTCTATGTGGCTAGCTCAGGCTTCCTCACAGCATAGTGGTCTCAGAGAACTTAGACTTCTTACATGAGTTCTGGCTTCCTCCGGGGTAAGCATTAAAAAAGGCCCAAGTGCAAACTACAAGGTTTCTCAGGATCTAGCCTTGGAAGGGCCAGAACATCACTGCTGCCATTATCTATAGATTAAGCAAGTCACTAAGGCCAACCTGGATTCCAAAGGAAGGGAATTAGACTCCACTTTTCAATGTAAAGAGTAGCAAAAGGTTTGCAACCATCTTTAAACCACACTCTTCCTTTATAGAAACAAAGTCTGTACTTAAGGTCTGTTTAGCTTATTGACAAACTATAAATACATGGCATTCACACTCAGATTGTCTTCATTTTCCCCAAATGAATCAAAGAATTCGCCCATGTTTAAGAGTCTACTGTGTAAACACCTCCATGGTGTTTTCAGTCACCTCATAAGCATGTGAAAGCTGGACAATAAATAAGGAAGTTCAAAGAAGAATTGATGCCTTTGAGTTATGGCGTTGGTGAAGAATATTGACTATACCATGGACTACCAGAAGAATGAACAAATCTGTCTTCGAAGAAATACAGTCAGAATGTTCCTCAGAAGCAAAGATGGTAAGAGTTCATCCCATATACTTTGGACATGTTATCAGGAGGGACCAGTCCCTGGAGAAGGGCATCATGCTTCATAAAGTAGAGGGTCAGCAAAAAAGAGGAAGACCCTCAACAAGATGGATCGACACTGTGGCTGCAACAATGGGCTCAAGCACAACAGCAATCATGAGGATGGCGGAGGACTGGGCAGCATTTCATTCTGTTGTTCATTGGGTTGCTATGAGTTGGAACTGACTTGACAGCACCTAACAACAACAATGTAAAAAAGTCTTGAACTCAATACCATGTTCCATATGCAATGTACAATGTACAGCACTTTATCTCCATGAGGCTATAGTCTAGATAAGATGCTGCATACTTCCATCTTTAAAAGCTGAACTAACTTTTAAGCTGAAATCTGATATGGAGTCCTAGTATATAAAACAGGTCAAAGCAGGACTATTTTGGCTAGAGTGAGACCCCCAAGGCGCCTCTGGAGAAGCCCAAACTCAGAGAATCACAGTGTACAAACCACCACTATGGACCCATAAAACCCGTTGCTGTCGAGTAGATTCTGACTCATAGTGACCCTACAGGACAGGGTAGAACTACCCATAGAGTTTCCATGGAGCGCCTGGTGGATTCGAACTGCCAAGCTTTCGGTTAGCAGCCATAACACAACCACTACGCCTCCAGGGTCTCCATCACTAGGTAGGAAGTCAAAATATTCCTTCCCTACGTGAGAAGATTCCTGATGAAAAGATTTGGACCAAGCCTTATGGTACAGCAAGTGTATTAAGAATTTGGTTTTAGTGATGAATCTGTGAAACATTTCATAACATGGAGGAATCTGGAAGGCATTATGCTGAGTGAAACTAATCAGCTGCAAAAGGACAAATACTATATAAGACCACTATTATAAGAACTCAAGAAATAGTTTAAACAGAGAAGAAAATATTCTTTGATGGTTATGAGAAGGGGGAGGGAGGGAGGAAGGGGGAGGGGTATGCACTAATTAGATAGTAGATGAGAACTACTTTAGGTGACAGGAAAGACAATACACAATACAGGCGAGATCAGCACAACTGGACTAAACCAAAAGCAAAGAATGCTTCGAAGGCCAGCGTAGCAGGGGTGGGGGTTTGGAGACCATGGTTTCAGGGGACATCTAAGTCAATTGGCATAATAAAATCTATTAAGAAAACATTCTGCATTCCACTTTGGAGAGCAGCGCCTGGGGTCTTAAACTCTAGCTAGTGGCCATCTAAGATGCATCAACTGGTCTCAACCCACCTGGAGCAAAGGAGAATGAAGAACACCAAGGACACAAGGTAATTACGGGCCCAAGAGACAGAAAGGGCCACATGAACTAGAGACTACATCATCCTGAGACAAGAAGAACTAGATGGTACCTGGCTACAACTAATGACTGCGCTAAGAGGGAACACAACAGAGAAACCCTGAGGGAGAAAAAGAGCAGTGGGATGCAGACCCTAAGTTCTCATAAAAAGACCAGACTTAATGGTCTAACTGAGACTAGAAGGACCCTGGTGGTCATGGCCCCCAGACTTTCTCTTAGCCCAAGACAGGAACCATTCCCAAAGCCAACTCTTCAGACAGGGATTGGACTGGACAATGCTGGTGAAGAATGAGCTTCGTGGATCAAGTAGACACTTGAGACTATGTTGGCATCTCCTGCCTAGAGGGTAGATGAAAGGGTAGAGGGGGTTAGAAGCTGGTGGAATGGACATGAAAAGAGAGTGGAGGGAAGGAGCGGGCTGTTTCATTAGGGGGAGAGCAATTAGAAGTATATAGCAAGGTATATATAAATTTTTTATGAGAGACTGACTTGATTTGTAAACTTTCATTTAAAGCACAATAAAAACTAAAAAAAAAAGAAATTTTGTTTTGTTGTAAATATATGTCAAATTGGCTTAAGCAAAAAGGAAAAAAAGGTCAAGAAAACCCTAGGGTTGGACCTGGGTCCTCGCACCACATCACATACTACTTAAGATGTAATATGCTAATTAACTCAAGATTGGGTCTTTCCACTTCTCACTGTACTTCACTCTCAGGGTCACTTTCTACTGCCATGTACTTCCCCGGCAGCCATTTCCACAAAACCCAGCTCTGACTGGCCTTGCTTGGGTCCTATGCCCAGATCCACATAACCAGAGTGTTCACAGATGTTCTTCTCTGACTGTCGGAGTTCATGTACTCATATGTACCCTGGAGCCAGGGGTTGGCTGGTAAGGTTAGTTGTCCTGAGAGTGGAGGAGAAGTTGCTCCCAAAAAGCATTAGAGCTCCGTTCGTCTAGCAGATAGACAAGCAGAAACACCTATTCAGAAGGAAGAGGCAGCAAACAACTGAGAGACAAGAGCACAGATCTAGAAGAGTGTGGCAATGACTGGTCTTTTCCCACAAGCTCTTGGGGTCTTTACCTGTAGTAAATGAACTTCTCTTAAATGTGGCCTCTCCACCTCTGGGAGGAGGCTCAAGGCCAGACATCAGGACTTTGCTTTGGAGCCTGGTTCCAAGTCCGCCCCAAGCTCTGTGCCTGTCATCTGGGCATTCTGCACCAAAATGTCCTCTGGGGTTGGCAAGTGCCCACGAATGCCCTAGAGAGTCTTTCTGTGGGTGCTGAGACTGAAATAAAGCCAGAGAAAAGGAGACACAGCTGCATGCAGCATTATGAAACATTGCCATTCAGTTTAATGCCTTCGTAACAAAGAATTCCACACTTATTACCACAAATAAATCCACGGACTTAACACCCATCAGGCTTTAGAGTTCATTTTTCCATATAAAATAAATACAGCTAGAGTATAAGATGATGACTGCACCATTATTTTCTAAAACTTCTAATTTAAGCACACTTGAACTGCCCCTTGCTGTACACCTGGGGACACAAAGGGACCACCCCACTCTTGGGAGATATTTGCCCCACTGCATGCAACAGCTGACAAGGTAGGCTTCCCTGAGGAACCGCTGGGCTTCATCACTGTTTAATGAATTGTTGCACTCTTTATAGGATAAACAATAAATTGCACATGGTTTATCATATTACCCAATAAATCATGTGACAAATCATTAGGCAGAGTGATAAAATCAAGTGTTTTAGAAATAAGTTAATCTATGATGCCAATGTGTAAACTAAACAGTTGCTTAAAAACCCTATTTACTAATCATTTTTACTTAAAGAAAGATTAATGATTATGTAGATTAAATGTGTACTTATTCCTGTAAACATCAGAGAGGCATGTGCCCCATTGGCCTTTTCTTTTTAGACAAGTTCCCCCAAAAGCCTCCCGTCTCTAACACAATTCGGTTTACCTCCCTCCTCCCTAGATTTGCCTTGGCTGGGAAAGGCGGCTGGAGAAGAGAGGGCAAGAGAAAGAAATGGTTAATTAAGAGCATGTCACTGGAGGGGCCTGTTGGAAAGGCTGTTCTCACCATAAATTCTGTAATACACTAATTAACACTTTCATTAGGGCTTGGAGACAGGCTCCAATGCCGCTTGCTTCTCCAGCCTGCATTCGGCCCAGTGCTCTTTCTCGCTTGTGACAACTGTGTTTATAGCTTCTCTGCCCATCGAGCTGGCTGGCACATCGAATTACCCTCAAGAGTACATGGGCATCACGTCACATTTGCGTGCCCAATATCATACGTGACGAGCTGTGCCACCGCCAGGGCCTTTAATGCACATCCCACAGACGGCCAATCCCGGAATGCATAGGCAGATATTAGGCTAAATCTTTTTGGAGTCAAGCTTGTTTCACATCAGTTACACAAACATATTGGTTCCTTTAAAAGAACAAATGCTTTTTGAGTAAGGAAACAACTCTGGGACTGAAACCTGAGAAGTCATTCCACACGTCAATTCAGCCTTCCTTCTGAAGGCCTTTTTGTTAGGGGGATTAGGGGAAGAGACTGTTGGCTTCTAGAATACAAGTTTTGAACGGAATTCATTATAAACTCTGGACATCCATAGCCCATGTAAAAGGTAGGTCCTGCCTACTGTAACTAGGAAGAAAAAGCAGAATATCAGAGAAGAGTTGTTTTCCTTTCTTTCGTGGACGTGCCACAGATCTTCTCAGCTGGTCCTCTGACTTGGATTCCTCCATCACAACAAACCAACCCCTGAAGCTGAATGAAGCAGAGCTCAGCCCATTCTTTGATCCTAGAAAGGCAGGTGGAAATGAAAGCACCTTAGAGATGTTCTAAAATCTTCTCTTTTTCAAACGCATGGTGTCGATGTTAAATTGCTTGAGAAAATGCTAATCGCCATGTTTGAGAACCACCACTCTGGTGCCCGGCAAAGCAGTTGAGTGAGGGATGGCGTGAAGGATGGGAGAAGAGAGAGGAGTTAAGGACTGCACTGCCTTATCCCTCTGCAACAAATAAAACCCAAAAAAACCAAACCCATTGCCGACGAGTCGGTTCAGACTCATAGCTACCCTACAGGCAGGGTAGAACTGCCCCATGGGGCTTCCAAGGAGCACCCCGTGGATTCGAACTGCCAACCTTTTGGTTCGCAGCTGTAGCACTTAACCACTACACCACCAGGGTTTCCCTGTAACAAATGAGACATAAATTACACTGACAACTTTGGCTTCAATGAACTACTTGGAAAATATTGTTTCCAAGGCAAAAATCCAAGAAATGAGCTTTTATGTGGGGTCTTTAGTTCCCACCCGAGAGGCAGAACATAAGGGGTTCAATAAATGAATATGAGCTCCAAGTCCTTGTATAATCCTGAATGCATAGTTTGCCCCCATCCATACCCCCTGAGAAGCCCCTAGCTGCAGACCAGGGCTCAACTCTTAGATTCAGGAAAAGTGAAGCCATTTGCAAAGACAAAACAGGAAAGAGATTTAAGGTAAGTTACATGTCTAATGAGGAGTCCCTGGGTGGTGCTCATGGTTAACATGTCCGTCTGCTTACCAAAATGTTGGAGATTTGATTCCACCCAAAGGTCCCTTGGAAGAAGAGCCTGGAGATTCACTTTCAACAAATTCGCCATTGGATACCCTATGGAGTACAGTTCTACTCTGGCACACATGGAGGCACTGACTTGACAGCAACTGGTATAGTCTAATGGCCAGAAAATAAACAACCTGAGTGACAATGAACTCCTCATCCAACTGGCCCTTCTTTTTATCCAACCTATTTCCAAATCCACCCCGATTCACATTTCAAAATATTACCTGTATCAGTCAGGGTAGGTCAAGTTTTACATTAGTAACATATAAGATCAAAATATCAGTAGCTTAAAATTTTACTTCTTGCTCTTGCAAAGCCACCATGGGCCACTCGCTAAGGCAGGTCTCCTCTACGTGTCAGCTCAGCAATGCAGTCACTTCCATCTAATGTCATTTCTATAGCTACGTGGTTCCCAATCACTGAGGACAGAAGCAGGCAGAAGCAAGCAGTGGCTCTTACAAGCTTTCACCTGAATTAACACATCATATTTTATTGGACAGAACTAACCACATGGTCATGCCTCACCTGAAGGAGGAGGAAGTATCTTCCATATACCCAGAGGTCAAGAAGAACCAGAGATTGATGAACATTCACAAAATGATCACACAACACACTTCTAGGAGCATCCTTGTCGGCAGCTACGTAATTCCCTCCATCAGCTTCCTTGCAAAAGCCAAAAAAGTGGAGAGTCTTGTTAGCAAGGCTCCCTTCCCAGTGTCTTAAGGAGAGCCACTGTCTTTCCTGCTACAATGTGAACTGCTTCCATCCTTAGAAGAGTGGTACATATGCCTTGTCAAGGATGGTGAGAGGCACATTTATGCAATGCTTAATTCAACAAAGAGGCAGTATAACCTTAATAGTCAAGCATGGATTCTGGAGTCAGACTGCCTGTTTGCACTTCAAGCCCAGCTCCACCATGTATTACTAGTATAGCCTTAGCCATGTTAATTACTTTCTCTGTGCCTCAGTCTGCTAATCTGTAATACGGGGCTAGTAAAAAAAAAAAAAAAGGGGGGGCTAGTAGTGGTGCCTAACTCATAAGATTGTTGTGAAGATTATTTAAGGCAACAATGTAAAGCACCTGGAAGAATGCTTGGCTCTGAATGAATACTATAGAAATGTTTTCTGTGACTATAAAAAACCAAACCCGTTGGTGTAGAGTCGATTTTGACTCAGAGTAGAGCTGCCCCATAGGGTTTCCAAGGAGAAGCTGGTGGATTCAAACTGTTAACAAGGAGCATTCACAGCCATTGTCCCATTTGATCATTATAATTTATCTGAGGAACAATCTCACTCCCTGTCTCCTCCATCCTCTCCCTTATCCCTGACTGAGGCCAAAGATGAGAGAAGGATGTCAACTTCTTTAAAAGCTGACGGAGGCCTCTGACAACTAAATTTTGTATAGGGAGTGGAAAGGAATTATTTGTTCTGTGTATGAAAATCGGAAGATTTTGAAGGAATGTGGAAGAGGCACTCACATCTGCCCAATAGTCAGTGTGTCTTGTACATTTTCAAGCCCCCTTGCAGTAAAGTGGGCCTTATGGGTAGTTAAGGCCAATGAGATGGGAGAAGAAGTAACCTGGGCCAATTTCAGAGTATAGGTTTGCTTGCAGGTGCAAGGTTCTCTAGTACTTTCGTCTTCTGTCACAATAACTGAGGAGACATCACGTTGAGAAGGTGAAGCCTAGATTGTTGAGTCACCCCTGGAAGTTGGCTGTCCTGAAAAACCACAGTGGAATTGCATGTGTGAGAACTAAACTTTTGTTGTCTTTGCTATTGCAGTACATCTAAGCCTAACCTGACTAATACAAGGGATTATGCTCCTGAAAGAACTAAAAACAGAGTAGACAGCTAAACTCCAAAGTGGAGTACTTGGAATTCTTAAGAAAAAGAGTTGTTCATAAAAATGTTAACCTGTTTTGCTTTGCTATGATATCAGTGTCCTCTATTTCTCTTTTTGTTTTTTTTTTAATTCTGTTTTGTGTTTTATTTTTTTATGTTTTGGAATGGGAGGATCAATTAAAGAGACACGTATCTCTATTTAAAGTTGACACCAGGACAGTGATAAAGTAAGAGCTATAAGTCACAGCATGAACTCAGCATCTACCTGAGCTAGAAAGTTGTTGTTGCTGTTAGGTGCTGTTGATTCAGTTCCAAATCATAGTGACTCCCTGTACAACAGAATGAAACACTGCCCAGTTCTGGGTCACCTTCACAATCATTGCTATGTTTGAGCCCATTGTTGCACCCATGGTGTCAATCAGTCTCTTTGACTGTCTTCTTCTTTTTCACTGACCCTCTATGTTGCCAAGCATGATGTCCTTCTCCAGGTACTGGTCCCTCCTGATAATATGTCCAAAAGTCTTGCCATCCTTGCTTTTAATGAGCACTCTGGCTGTACTTTTTCCATAGCACATTTGTTCATTCTTCTGGCAGTCCATGGTATATTCAGTATTCTTCACCAACACCATAATTCGAAGGCATCAGTTCTTCAGTCTTCCTTATTCATTATCCAGCTTTCACATGTATGTGAGGCAACTGAAAACACTATGGCTTGAGTCAGGCACACTTCAGTGTTTAAAGTGACATCTTTGCTTTTTAACACTTTAAAGAAATCTCTTGCAGCAGATTTGCCCAATGCAGTGCATCATCTGATTTATTGAGTGCTGCTTCCATGGGCATTGATTGTGAGTCCAAGTAAAATGAAATCTTGACAAGTTCAATCTTCAGAAAGTTAGAGTTAGACATATTTATGATAACATAATAATACACCTTCTCCTGACATCTTAGGGAAGACATTAAACTATCACAGATTATAGAGATGGAAGATTAGTCAATCTGATTAAGTTTTATGAGTTCCGATGAGCCTAGGTCAAAAAAACCTGAGTTGGGAAGAACAGTAATTAATATCTCAAATTTACAGATGATGGAAAAGCAACCAGCTTTTCCAGAATCACTCAGAATGGTGTGTGGTGAACCTAGGACTAGCACTTGATATTTTGCACTTACTCCAATATAATGATCTTAACATGTATATGCAGGCCAATCTCAGTACAGCCAGGGTCAACAATAACTCCCATGTTGCTAAATCCAATGATCAAGTCTCAGTCCTCACCTGTTTGACATGTCTGCAGCATTTGATTCAGTGGATATTCTTTATTCCTTGGAACACTTTCTTCATTTGGTACTCAGAAATATAACACTCTCTTGCTTTTCCTTCTACATCATTGACTGCAAATTTTCAGCTGAATTCTCTTCATTTCCTCAACTTCAATGTTGAAGGTGCTTCAGGACTCAATCCTTGGGCCTCTTCTCTTATCTCTCTATATTCACCACCTTGGTGCGTTCACCTAGTTTCATAGCCTTGGACTCTAACTATATGCTGATAAGCCCAGCAAATTTAAAACTCCAACCAGGACTCCTCTGAACCTCAGAATGCTAACCAAAAAGTCAGCATTTTGAATCCTCCAACGGCCTCTTGGAAACTCTATGGGGCAGTTCTACTCTGCCCTATAGGGTCGCTATGAGTCAGAATCAACTCAATGGCAATGGGTTTTTTGGTTTTTACCTGGTGCTGCCACTTTGATGTTTAATGGACATCTCACGCTTAATATATCCAAAAATGAGCTCCTGATCTTCTTCCACCCATCGTACTCCTTGCAGTCTTCTACATCTCAGTCACCTGAAGCTCCGATCTTCCCATTACTCAATCCCAAGATTTGAAATTATCCCCAGTTAGTCTCTTTCTTGCTCACCCCACATCCAGCCCATAAGCAAATCCTGGTGGCTCCACGGGAGCTGTAAACCAACTCCACAGCAGCCACTGTGATGCAAACCGTCACCCCACTCACCTGGATTCTTGCAATAGCCTCTTAAATGATCTCCTTGAGTCACCTCCTTAAAGTCTTTGCTCAAATATCGCCTTCAGTGTGAGGCTTTCCTCAACCACCAAATTTGAAATTGATCGATCTCCCTTCCATTGCCACTCTCTTCCCCCAGCACCTAAAACTTTCTAGTATATTACATAATTCCCTTATTTTATTCACATTCCATCATCTCTCTTCCACTAGACTTTGAGCCCCAGAAGTGCAGCGATTTTGTTTGGTGTATCCTCAGGGCATAGAAAAACACATGAACAGAGTAGATGCTCTGTAAGGTTTTTTAGAATGAGTGAATATGCAGCCCTGAGTGTTCTCCAGCCTCACCTCCCATCCTCTACTCTCTCCTTCTAGTTCCTCTCTGCTTGTGCAAGAACCAGAAAGTATGGTGGTGTCAGTTTTCACCCAGATTTTTCTCTCCATCTAGGTGCTTTAATCTGATGATTCGGGAGATAGGCTACGGGGCTTCACTGTCCACTCCTCTTCCATCTTCTCAAACAGCCATTCTGGCTTCTATATCCAACAGATTAGAGAATGCTCCCTGCCCCTTCATCAGTCTCAAGGTCTTGATATTTCCTCCCACTGGAAACTTCATAGTGCAGTGGTTAAGAGCTTGTCCGATAACCAAAAGGTTGGCAGTTCAAATCCACCAGCCATTCCTTGGAAACCTTAGGGGGCAGTGTTACTCTGTCCTGTGTCTCTAGGAGTTGGAATTGACTTGACAGCAACAGGTTTGATTTTTGGGGGGGGAAACTTCATAGTCCAGCATTCCACAAAACTTTTCCTGACTGCTCAAATCTATATTGACCTCCTCCATCTCAAAATTATTTTAGGACATGACAAATGATAATAATAATAATAATAACAGCAAAAACAACAGCATGTGGTTACAGACATCTCTCCTTAAATGTTTGAGACATATTAAGGAGATATTATAGGAAACCCTGGTGGCGTAGTGCTTAAGTGCTACAGCTGCTAACCAAAGGGTCGGCAGTTCAAATCCGCCAGGCGCTCCTTGGAAACTCTATGGGGCAGTTCTACTCTATCCTATAGGGTCCCTACGATACTCATTTTAATGACAAAGAGACTGAGGCCCAGAGAACTTACACTAATTGTCCAAGTTACAAAGCACTGATGGAGTGAAACTGCTAATGCAGGGTGATCTAAATTCAAACCTTGTGCCTTTAACACTGACATAGTGCTTACTGTCAGATCAAAACCAAAAAAACCAAACCTGTTGCCACCGAGTTGATTCTGACTCATAGTGACCCTATAGGACAAAGTAGAACTGCCCCATAGCATTTCCAAGGAGCACCTGGTGGATTTGAACTGCTCACCTTTTTGTTAGCAGCTATAGCACTTAACCACTACACCACCAGGGTTTGCTTAGTGTCAGATGTCAAAGTTAAATTATTGGTTATTTTATAATGATTTCCTGGAAATGGGATTCAAGTTCCCTGGTAGTTCATAGGCAGGAACTGTCCTACCTCTGCCTCTTCCTTCTGTGGCCCCTAAAGAACCTGGCGCATGTGTGGTTTAATACAGACTTTCCACTGGGTTCACAATGTACACTATTTGGTGGTTTTGTGGTGGGGCACTGGGGGGACAAAATCTTTCAGAGCATTATTCAGGAAAGAACACCCTAGCAGGAAACTACTCTGCATGGAAACCAGGAAATGAGTCCCTCATACATTTCCCCTCAACCTTTGCTACCACCTTGACAAAACCATAATGGTGCATGCGTGCTTGTTATGGTGGAAAGGGAAGAGACATGGATTTTCTGTACATCCATCCATCTACCTTCCCACTTACCCACCATTGATGCCTACCTGGGAGATAAAAAGTCTCTCCTTTGCAGGGATTACAAAGACTCTGATGCAAGTGACAAGTCAAAGAGCAAGATAAATTACTGTAATCTATTCACTGTGCTTTACAGGTTAGCATGTTTTCATAGATCTCATTTTAATCCCCACATATTCCAGCTGTAGACACTGTACCATTGAAGAGTCTTGTCTAAGATAATAGAATGTGGAACAAGTGTGATTGTGTACTGCGTTAGCTCTTACGAACTCTTTCTCCATCCACTCCCCTCTTTGTAAATTCCATCCCTTCTTTTGAATTTGGGACATTAGCCAGTCTTGGGAACAAGAGGTGCTTGGGGAATGTTTGGGTCTACGGGCATTAGACATCTTCCAAGGGCTATGGGAATCAACCACAAACCCTTCAAAGCTGACATGATATTCTTCTAACTTTCAACTTCTGTTGCAAAATGGAAAACCCCCACCCCCGTGCTAGCCTTGTCACCAGCCCTTCCACCCCAGGGGTCTCTCTATCTGTGACATAAACTCTTAGCTTCTCAGACTAGTGCCCAGACGTTGACACACCAAATGCTTTTGATTAGCCACTCAGTGCTGCATGGTTTTTGTGGGGCCCCTCTGTATGACGAGAACTGCAGGGAGCTGCTCAGGGAGGGTAAATGGCTTGCCCCAAACAGGCAGCCAGTCCACGCCCAGGCCAGGAAGAAAGCAAAAAGAGTCTCAACTCCCACTTCATGTTCTAACCACTAGACTGAGCTCCTGTTGCTTTACAAAAATGATTTGCTTTTAATTAAAATAGGAGCATAAATTATTTTTATCCCGGTATTATTGGGCGGTAAGTAAATTCACAGTAACTCACTGGATTTTTTAAAATCTATTTTAAATATAAACACACTGCCATATTTTCTGTGGGTTTGAAAGCTTATGTTAAGTTTGCAAATAAGTCAACTCCATAAAGATAACATCTTTCCCTAAAAAATGTGTTCCAATCTAATGGCATGCTGTGGAAAATTAACATATTATTAATCCAGGAGCCCTCCCTCAGAAGCTCTTGAGTAGACCTGAGTTCCTTACCCACCCCTGATGTCAGACTGATTGACAGGGCAGCCTGCAAGCTAACTCCCCAGGGGTGATCTCTTCTTCCCTCACAGGACTCACAAGCAACATGAAGCTGTTATTTTATTTTGGGTCATGCTGAACTTTATTTTTGAAACCACCTGGTTACGTGTCTGACAGGTCCTGTATTCACAGAGGGACCTGGATCACTGGTCCACCCAGGGAAGATACCATCTCAGACAGGGCTGCCTAGAAATGCTCAGAGATCTCCCAGCCCCACCGTCTGTCAAAGCGCTGCTGCTCAAGGTAAACGCTGTGAGGACATTGATAGCCAGACCTCGGGTGGCCCTAGCGACCAGACCTCAGTGATGGGGATGGAGCACTGTGATTCTAGCCCATTACAAGAGAAATAAAAGCCCAAGGCCACATAGTGCCATGTAGCATGTTTAGGCCTAATGAGAGACTGTGAGTG